>NW_024062006.1:0-357801 GCF_006381635.1 Hibiscus syriacus | reverse complement strand
GAGCTTATGAATGAATGGTAAGTATATGGTAAAATATTGGATATGCATGTACATGATCTATGACATTTGTTTTTAACATTGAAATTCATGCATGAATTGTATTGCACTGTTTAATGTTTTAAATTGCCTCACTAAGTATACTTACGTGATGATTTTCACGCGTAGGTAAAATCAGAATAGAGTAAAGAGTACAAGGACTCCGAGCATCCAAAATACACTACAATATCATAAGACATCCTATGATGGAATTTTGACTTAGATAGTGGCATGTAATTATTAATGTTCTATTTGAATTATTGTACAAATTTGGAACAAATGGTAATTTTATGAGTTTTTTTATATATTGCTGAAATTACTGTAGCCGTGCATCGATACCCATTTTTAATTTGATGTTTTTGTGCATCATTACATTGTTCCTGTTCACGGCACTGTTCACTATTCAAAAAAATATTTTGCCTTAAATTTGTTATAATGACAAATTCATATGATGTTCTATTTTTATAATATCATTTACCATTTTAAGAAAATAATTTTAAATCACTCTTGAATATGGTTTTCGAAACATGGATGACATTTATATCTGTATAGGTATATACAGGTTACGGGTGTTACAAACTATTTAAACAATTGTTCTCTCTTGAGATAATTTAGGGCATATGAGAAATTGAATTCTACTAATAAGCACTCTTTGGTTATTTTGAGCATCTAGGGTTAAAGTTTATGATCTCAATTAGGTGATCCATACACTATTTTTAGGATGTTGAGTTTTGGAAAGAGAAATAAGGTTTGAGAATTTATTTTGAGGAAGAATTATAACTCAATTCCTATTATCATTTTTGGTGATATCCATGTGTTCATACATGTCGTTAATCAAGAAGTGAATCTAGAAATCTCAACAAAGTTATTTGAAACAACTCTCCGTTTAAGATGAGAAACTGTTATGGAGGAACAAACTCACAACCTTAAAGAACAAGTGTCATTAGGAAGTCCACGAGATGAGAGAAATATTATTTTAGATTATTTGTTTCTGCAAGAATAATAACCATAGTAGTGATAAAGATGATCTAATCAACTTTCGTCTGTCTCAGAGATTATCTTGTTTGTTTTAAGATGAATTTGATTGACAATTGATATAATAGTTTAGTGGGTGTAAACCAAATGATATATCTTATTGCTAAAAGAAACAATTTAGTCTTGATCATTGCCCTAAGAATGATTTTGAAACTAAGGAAATATTAAAGTTCTTTATGCCCAAAAGTAATGAAGAGTTTAATGAATACTCAGATTTATATGCATTTGGATATAACGTATGATTTTAGAATATTAAGTAGATATTTAAGTAATTTGGGTATGAATCGTTGGATAGCAGTCAAATTGATTCATACAATACATCTAAGAACAAATGTTACATATTCACATATCGGATGTTTAGTAAGTAAGAGATCATCAGTTTATGGGCTCCGACTTATTGAATATGTATGCAAAATTTTGTCACATGACTGCTAATTATGGATTGATAAGAAGATCACTTAAGTTATTTTGTGACAATTAAGTTGCAGTCATTTTTTTTTCATATATACATAAACATTTTAAGTATGAGCACATAGACATTATGTTTCTGGTTGTTAAAGAAATTTCAGAGTGATTATGTGTTTATAGAGCATGTTGGTACAAACTCATAACTGTGCGCTTACTAAGAATGTCACCTAAGGTCTTTCATGAGACAATACTAATTTGGGTGTAATATCTTTAAGGATATTCATTTTTAGTGAGAGTTTGTAATTTTTAATGCTCGTTTATGATAGACACAATTTCAGTTCGTTCAATTTAAGGCTTTTATGTTAAAGTTTTTTCCTGCAGAAATAAAGTTTGTTTTGATTTATCTACACTCTGATTTTAGTAAAATTCGATCTCACTAATGTTTAAAGAGGACCAGTTGGAATAGACATGTCGGTTCACATTGCATGTAATTTCTATGATATGCTCCATGATTGATCTATGTCATTTGACTATGTTTGTATACATTACCACTGATGAGTTTATCATGATTGATATGACGAAGACTGTTTTGATCCTATATAGATAAAGTTGATGGACGATATTGTTATATAATACTTATTATATGATAGCAAATTTTGAGCTCTTAAAGTTGTGCATTTGTCAGAAAACATATGTTGCCCTTGTGGGAGATTGTTGGATTAAAATCTATATTTGTGGGAACATATGATGTTATCATAAAGTATGACAGAATTTAAGTGACTAATTATGTTACATGTGCTACATGTATTAAAGTGTCATGGAATCAAAGTGTAGATACCATAAGTTGTATTTATAATTTAATAAGAATTATAAATACTTAAAAGATTGACCTAATATTCAATCTCTATAAAGAGGTAGTGGTCCCCAAGAAATAGGTTAACTTGTATTACTCTTATCCCGTTAGAGAGTTTTTACGGCAAGAGCAAATCGATCTTCTTGGAAGATCACAACCAAAAAAAGATTCAAAGATCTCATGCTTCTGGGTAATCTTTATTAATTAATTCAGGTACGCTTCCGCAAATCTAGTATTTCTTATTCTTGATGGTTTGACATAATTAGATCTTGGTTTTTTTCATATCTATTATGGTTGTGTTTAACATAATTATCTATTTTATTGATGTTGTCTACCCTGAAATTTTATTTGTGCCCACTCTGGACCTGAATTTTCTTCGTTAATTACATGTTTAGCTAATCCATTTAATTTTTTTTATTGTTAATATATATTATATATATAATATATATATTTCTAATAAAATTTATGGATCCGCAAAAGAAAGAATTGGACGAGACTAACAAAAATTGCATTTAGATCGTGCTTAGTTTCCACTTTCCTCCTCGCAAGTTACAGTTGCATGAAGAAGGAAAACTTGCATTATTTCCCACCTTCTTCATAGTTACAGTCACATGCAGGGAAAAGGAAAAAGAAAACCTTGCTTAATTTCCGTTCCTCCAGAAGAAGAAGAAGAAGAAGAAGAAAGAAGAAGAAGAAAGAAGAAGAAGAAGAGAAAGAAGAAAAGAAAAGAGAAGAAGAAGAAGAAGAAGAAGAAGAAGAAGAAAAGAAGAAGAAGAATAAGAAGAAAAGAAGAATAAGAAGAAGAGAAGAAGAAGAAGAAGAAAGAAGAAGAGAAGAAGAAGAAGAAGAAGAGAAGAAGAAGAGAATAGAAAAGAAAAAGAAGAAGAAAAGAAGAAGAAGAGAAGAAGAAGAAGAAGAAGAAAGAAGAGAAGAAGAAAAGAAAGAAGAAGAAGAAGAAGAAAAGAAAAAAGAAGAAGAAGAGAAAAGAAGAGAAAAGAAGAAAAAAGTAAGAAGAAGAAGAAGAAGAAGAAAGAAGAAGTAGGAAGGAGGGGAAGAGAGAAGAAAGAAGGAGGAGGAGAGAGGAGGAGAGGAGGAGAAAGAAGAAAAAAAGAAGAAGAAGAGAAGAAGAAGAAGAAGAAGAAGAAGAAGAAGAAGAAGAAGAAGAAAAGAAGAAGAAGAAGAGAAAAGAAGAAAAAGAAGAAGAAGAAGAAGAAGAAGAAAAAGAAGAAAGAAGAAAGAAGAAGAAGAAGAAGAAGAGAAGAAGAAAAGAAAGAAGAAGAAGAAAAGAAGAAGAAGAAGAGAAGAAGAAAAGAAGAAGAAGAAAGAGAAAGAAGAAGAAGAAGAAAAAGAAGAAGAAAGAAGAAGAAGAAGAAGAAGAGAAAGAAGAAGAAGAAAGAAAAGAAGAAGAAGAAAGAAGAAGAAGAAAAGAAGAAAAAGAAGAAGAGAAGAAAAGAGAAGAAAGAAGAAGAAGAAGAAGAAGAAGAAGAAAAGAAAAAAAGAAAAGAAGAAAAGAAGAGAAGAAGAAGAAGAAGAAGAAGAAGAAGAAGAAGAAAAAAAGAAAAGAAGAAGAAAAGAAGAAGAAGAAGAAGAAAAGAAGAAGAAGAAGAAGAAGAAGAGAAGAGAAGAAGAAGAAGAAGAAGTTCCATTTCCACCTTCATTATATTCACATGCATCCCCTCTAATTCAATGCTGGGCCTACCTGCTAGGACCACCAGCATCTTCCACTTTATTATGCCAATATTAATAAAATTAGGTATTAACCAAAACAAATAGCCGTCAAAAATGATACTACCATATCTATTAACTCGCGTCATCTCATCTTGTAGGTTCTTAGAGAACAGTGTATCAGTTATAGTTGACTTCATCAAACAAGTCTGTGTCATCAGCTAGTGTAGTCTCAATCAATCTATATTTGATTACGTGAATGATTAAATTTGGTTTTTACATTATTCAGTCGAATTATAGTCAGTCTAATTTTAATTATTTGAATGATGAATCAAGTTAGAGTTTTATAAATCACAATTTTATTTTTATATTAAAATATAGGATAGATAATATTTGTGATATTTTTTTTTGTTTTCAATATTTACATGATTTATTATAATAATTGTTTAAAATTTTTGTATTAATTAAGTTAAAAGATAAAATTAATGTCCTTGTAAAGGATAGAAGACAATTCTTTCATCGTGCTTTGGACTGAAATAAAGGAATCAACAGAATTATTTTTTCTATTTTTCCTTTAAGATATTCATCGGAATCACTTTAATATATAATAATTTTCAGACATAACTTGGACATTAGTAAAGCGCAAAGCAATTGAGCGGGCAAAGGAGGAGTCTAGGACGGCGGCACTCCCTCATTTATTTTGAAAATTTGCTGCTTTTCCTAATGGCTTTCACCCCTTCGGCCTTTCGCTTTCAGAAGATGAAATCCACTGTTGACAATGAGAAAGATGTATCTTTGCTTTCCCTCTGATTTACCACGCATGATCCTGTCATTGTAAAAAGCCATAAAACTACCATCCACCCAAAAAAACATTTCTTCAGATCTCCACAAATGTTTAGTCTAAGTTGACCTTGAAGTTACGTACCGTTTACCACATTCTTCTGTATTAACTTCAAAATTTTGACAGTCATCAGATTTGATAATATTGTTTGTCTACCTTGTTTCAGGCTGTTTGTAATTTGATTGTTGAAGGTGGTTTCAAAATCTTTACCGTATTGTGCAAAACTACTTGGTACAAAATTTTTCCATGAGTCGGAGAACATGGTTTGGTTACCAGTTACTGATTTAATTATTAGTACCACCAAGGCTAACGCTACTCAATGAAATTGTTCGGTCTTTGTGTGGCCTCTGGGCTGATGCTTTCAGAAAGCCACGAGGAGTGGCCATCAACAGGACCGATGCTCAAACGTTACTGGCAGTGAAATGAAATTGCTTTTGCTTGCTGCAAAGAAATAACCGAGGCCTGCTAAAGATTTCTGCTGGCAATGAACTGAACATTTTTACCAGGTATGGGCCAACAAGATATTCATATTATGAAGTATAGAAAGTTTCGGATCACCGGTATAAAGTCAGCCGAATGCAACAATAATGATTTGGGTCTTAAAAGAATTCAGACAACATGATGACGATTATTAATTCTTTAGTTATAATCTCACAGGAAACGAAGTGGACAAAGGCATAAAAAATTATGGTGCAAATTTTTCCCGAGTCTAAGCCTAAATCATGGGTTCTAAAGGTATTTCATCTAATAGGAAAGCTTCACCTCAAACCAACCTCTTCTGACGGCTGTTTTATATGTTCCAAAGGTGTTCACATGGTGAGTTTTCTCAACACTGCTTCAGCTCGATGCTCAAACTTAGGGAGCGCCCACTCATGTTGGACAATGTCAAGACCATCTTTCTCAGCACCCAGACTCTAATAAGAATGATAATCAAAGGATTAGGTCGCAGGCAAAGTTAAGAAATAAAACAAAATCTTTTTTATTCTGGCTTTCTTTACAGGATGCTTTATAAATTTAAACCATATATCAACCAAATGAAGAAGGCAATGCCTCCCAAGCAGTATCTAGAAAACGAATCTTCATTTCTTAAATTTAAACCATATCAACCACAAAAACAGTTTGGTTCATTTTCATTGAACTAAAAGTTTCATGTAGTTATAATCATTTTCGCTATTGATTTGACCCCAAAGCAAAGCAAAATGGAAGGGGGACAACCTGGTGATCTTGAGAAAAGCATTGGCTGAAATTCCTACCACAAAGATTCTAAACAGGTAAATATCAAAACCCCAAAATCATGGGCAATTACTAAAGTCGTGGAGAAAAAAGCTAAAGCTCTAGCCTAAAAAGTTGGGTCATTCACAATAATGCCTGAAAGAGAGAGACAGGCATGATTTTTTAATGAAGCAATAGAACATGGAAATGATGAAAAGCCTGACCCGCTTGCACATCAGCACAAACCTATATGAATCAGGCACCCAAGCAGCACAGAAATCAGAAGCACAAAAGATTGTGGCAGCACAATAGCAGGTAGCACACTGCTGGTGCAGTATTGGGCACATCATCATGGGAATGGAATGCCAAATTCCCTCTCTAAACAATTTTTCTAATTGACAAGAAAGTATTGCGGACAAGACCAAATCATAAACAAACTGGCCAGCCAACAGCAACAGCAATCATTTTTCCCTTGGCTAAAAAGCTTAACAGCCATGTCTCTCCCACATGTAAGGATGAATCTAATATATATTCCACAAGCCATTCTCCTAAGAGATATAAATAAAGAGCTCTTCGTAAATAAAAAGATGGATATTGTAAATAGACAATTATGTTTAGCTTGTGGTATAACTTAATTGGTTGTAAAGGGGCATGTACAGATTCTTTACTTGCTCTTACTTGTAGCAGTTCACTGCTTAATTTTTGGATATAATACAAGCACAAAGCTTATCCACAATATATATATATATATATATATGGATACAATATCAAACATCTTCCCACCTCCAAGATCGTGGGGCAAACATTATACAAGTTACATGCTCAAGAAATGTAACATCAACAAAATGATTTGGGAATAAGTAGAGAACTTGTCATAACTCATAAGTGTATTTGTAAAAGGTAGCAAACCTTTGTTGCCTGTAGGACCAATCGAATTCTAAGCTCAAGGACTCTTTGGAAGACAAATTGTTCAAACTCTGAGGCTAAAACCTATAACTATTATTCTAAATTCCCTACTCAATAACTTTTAAGGCATCATCCTAAACTTATCTGCCAAAACAACCCTAAGAAACAAAGTATTGCAAAAGGATTTAAACTAGACTAAAACCCAAGTGTTACTAAAATAAAATTCTAATTTGCTTACTATACATGCCACTTAAGGAAATAATCTCCATTAAAGACATAAATAACAGGATTTGACTAATATAAGACCATGTGAAACATCTAAGACTTCTTGAAGCTGTAACACTCAACATAAAACAGATTGAATTGATACCTTTGATGGATCAAAGCCAAATCCACTCATCTGCATCATACGCTGTGTATCATCGGTTGCTGCAAAAAAATAATGATAATAATAAATAAAACTACAACTTTTGTAGTGAAACCCACAAGAGATGATAAATCCAAGAGCCGAAGAAATTTCCCATTGCTATCTAATATAAAACATGATAGGAAGTTTGTTTTCCAATACTAACCATTTTCCTCTCCTAGAATCAGACTAAATAAACCCCTCAAACCAAACAAATTGAGGAAATACCTGGACATTAAAGAATTTGTTAATAATTGGTGTAATACTTAGTCAAAAAAATTTCTCAAAAACAGAAGAGCTCAGAAAGAAAAACCAATTAGGACATTTATGTAAAGCTTCTTGCATACAAAATAAGACCATTACCATGAGCGGCTACTAACGTAGCTCACATCAACTGTGCTAAGGTCAATTCCATTCTGTAACATTGATCTGAACCTTTGAGTCAATGGGAAGGGTATTTTGGCTGCAAACGAGAAAGCAAATAGAAGAGACAACCACATTACCATTTACCAACAGAACAACAGTATCAATAAATAAAAAGCTTAATACCACTACGTGTTCAGTTAAGTTAGACTTTGATTATGTTATGACACAACAAAAGATTATGTCCATCACCATGCAAAAAGAATGAAAATGGAACAGATCCAATCTAATAGGAAAAGAGTTAACATTGGCAAATTCCGTACATCAGATGCATTAAATCAATTTTGTAAATAGATCTGCAATTCAATCTCAAATGTAGCATGAAAGGGGAAATACTCAGAAATTTTGGAATGAAATCAGTAATAAAGAGCCAAACCTGCAACAAACCCAGAGAAGAAGAAGTTGACCCAAGCAAAAGTGAGAGTCTGACAACAACAAGTTTTTAAAAAAAAGAGTCAGTTCTCTATCATGAGCAATTACACCAAAGCATACGGAAACCAAAAGTTCAAGCACCATAAAATACCTGAGGTATAATCATAGAGAGATTTTTCTTCATCATATCCATAGCCATGTTAGGGTCAGAGAACATTTGAGCTTGAGCGTTTTGAGCCTGCCCCTTGGGGACAAACAGTAATCCATTTTCCTACAAAATGCCACAAAATTACCTTTAGTTTATCCTTTTCTGAGAGGGAAGAACATACACTTGATGGATCATTTTCATCAATTTAAACTGATTTTAACGAAGCTTAATATTAGCGGATCTATAGTCTATCGACTAGTTGCAATCCCAACAAAATCATAATTTATCTACTGCTAATGTGCAATCTGGTAACAGCATAATAAGCTTCTGAACAAGAGAAGAAGAAATTTAAAGACAAATTTCGAAAAAAAAGAGGAATTACTAGTAAAAATAATGGTCATAGAAGATTTAAAAGAAGAAGAAGAAGAAGAAGAAGAAAAAGCTAACCTCATTGCTGAAATAAACCCTACGTGAGCGAAAGGACTTGGGAGGGATAAAATTAGCAGCAGCTCGCAAATTCCGAGCCCGAACAATTACTTGCCTGGAAATAGAAAATCGGGAATCGATGAATCCGAGACATATTTATCTTTATCGAATTTTCTTTATATATGTATGTCTCTCTCTATATATAACAGAGCTGGGAGAGAAATACCCCTCTTTGACGATCTTAGGATCGGGAACTTGAGAGGAGCGCATGAGCTTAGAAACAAAGTAGCGGAGGATGCCAATGAGAACCATCACCACTGATAGAGGTATCAGCACCCAATCTCTGATCGCAGTATCCAGCACCAGATCTTCCGCCATCACAACTATTTGCTCCTCCGTCAAAAACAAGAGTTTGGCTATGTTTTCTCTCCTTTACATTGAATTTTTGTCATTTTAAGGGTAAAACAGGGAATAGTCATTAAAGTATTAATAAACTTTTATTTTAGTCACTTATGTTTGAAATGTTATATTGATCATTAATATTATCTAATTATCACAAAACTGTCACTTGAATATTAAGTTAGACCAGTTACGAAAGTTTTTATTTTCATGCGTGGATCAAACTTATATTTTGGGGTATTCATTTATGGACAACATCATATTACTCGAAGATTATCATACGAATGGCTTTCACTGGTTCAAGTAATTTGTTTCATCGTCTTTCAAGGTGTCTCCTCATCTATTATCGTTAGAACTACTGAACTAGAACTAGGACTAGTACCTGAGTCATGGTTGAGTTTAGGCTACTTACTATTGCTGTTATTTATGACCTGCTCGCCATTCTTAAAATGACGCGGACTACTGGTAGTGGAGGACGAGCTATATTAATGTCTTAACCAACTAGAATTTCATCTAGGGGAAGCATGGACTCAGACAGGAAACTGTTCTACCATTTACGCAGGTTAGTTGTGTTCTTGCATATATCTATAACGATGGTAGAACCCCCTCTATCGAAAAATGCAATGAGATTTAAACAGGGTTGAAACTTGTATACCTCCATATCAATGCAGGTGTTGAATGAATGAATGTTGGTTGTTGTACAAACAGAAAGAGATGGGAGCAATGTGCAGAAACCATTTGTTTTTCTCACGTCCAGAGTAGGTTTCTCAATCAACACAAACCAGCTCATCACTAATCAATATTCAATTATAAAATTCAGAGGAAAGCAGTTGAGACAGCAGGAGAGGGATTGCTCGCCTAAGATTTATTACGAATTCAAAAATGGGTATTTTCTGGAACAATGCATAATTGATCCCACTGGTTATCCATGAATCAGAAAATATTAAGAATAACACCATGCAGACATTTATTTTCACGTTAGTCATGCATAATCCTTCCGATTAATCTCTGATTCATCAATCATTCCAGTAACAAGTTGAAATGCTGATATGAGATTACGACTTAACAATGGAAAGTACTGGAAAAGAACCATTCTCGAAGAGTGTCAAAATTTCCTCGAAATTCTCGCCCCAGTCATAATTGTCATAGAAATTGGAAGTCTTAAAACTGTGTGAAGCGACTTTGACAACTGATCCAGAGGGTTGGCATTTGCAAGTACGACATTAAATTCAGGACCACCACTTGAGGCTCGAAGAGTTGATTCAGCGTACACAAAGTCTTAACACTTCAAACTGGGTCCGTGGTAAAATAAATAAAGGGTCAAGAGCAGTTAGCATAGGTTATATAGTCTACCAGAGAAAATAGAAGTACTGCGATTCTAATTAGTACATTTTACCCCCCTTTATTCCGATCAGTATATCTGTCTCTGAAAAAAGGTCAAAAATCCATATATTAAACAAAGGGTTTAGGCAATCTAGGCTCTACTGCTGTATCTCTCTTATCTCCAGCATTGTCCTGTTAAATAAGAGATTTTAATAATCGAAAAGCCGGTTCTTGAATCGTGATCTTCGTGGAAGCTAGTGCAGGAGTGACCTTCACGATCTCTCCACCTTTCTCTCGCTCTCTTTGTTTCGTTTCACGAATATACATATTTTCGAATGACCACACGACTTCCTTGAGTGTTTGAACTTTCCTTTGACGAACCCATCTTCCTCTTTTGCTACCCATTCCCTCTATTTTTTGTTTTTATTGGTGTCTTTTCTTGTTTGAAGGGTTACCCTATTCTTTTCTTCCTATTTGGTTTCTGTTTACCTTTCTGTGATTCTTAGACCCATTTTTTAATACCATTATTATAATTTTGTTTTGAATTGGAATTCCCCTCAACTCTTGTTGTTTTCTTCTGAGACTCTTCGTAGACCCTAGTGGCATTTTTTGGCTTGTATTTTCTGTTCTTTTGCGCTTTGGGCAACTATGTTAGTATTATATATTCTTGGTGAGTGAGTTTTGCCCCTTTTCTCTTTGTACCTGTTTGATGGGCTGTTGATGTCTATGGCGGTTGGTGAGGATCCAAGTTCCAAGAGCATGGGGTTTGACAAAGATGGGACTGTTGTTGACAGTGAAGCTTCAGAGACAAAAACAGCATCAAAGATGCCTGCTAACGGTGATAACGTTGAAGGACATCACCCTGGGTTCAGTAGAAAAGCCAGCCAGAGTTCTTTTTGTCCAACTGAAGATGAAGACGACGATGATGAAGAGAGGGAGATTGAGTTGGGCCCTAAGTGCACCCTCAAAGAACAACTCGAAAAGGATAAGGTTGGTTTGCTCCATCTCTTCCTTCATATTTCAGTTCCAGTTCTTTTTCCCCGCTTTTCCTTTAGCGCTGTTCTTTTATTTTCTTTGAATTTGAGGATTCAGGATGATGAGAGCTTAAGGAGGTGGAAGGAACAACTTCTTGGGACCGTGGATTTCGACTCCCTTGGAGGTTTGACTTCTCTTACTCTACATATCTATTCTTTGAAACTTGATGGTTTCTTTGACAGTTGATGAAGTTTATATGATGTATTTATAGAATGGAAACTGATCTTGAAGTGCAATAAATGATTTTAGCTAGCAAGTTCAAAAGTTGCATAGTCGGTACTCGGTAGAGCATAATTGCGCTATCTAGAGCATTAGTGTTGTCATTGGTCTCCTCAGTAGTTTCCATTCTCTGTTGCAAGCAAAAATCTAAGGAGAAAGAAAAGAAGAAAGCTTGCCCCGTCTTTGTATACTCACATTTGCATGCATTGTTTATGATTGTATAGAAAAGGTGGAACCTGATGTTAAGATCCTGAGCCTTGCAATCATATCACCTGGTAGGCCAGATATGGTACTTCCAATTCCGGAGAACGGAAAGCCTAAAGGTCCGTGGTTTACCTTAAAAGAAGGTAGCAAATACACCCTGCAATTCACATTCCAAGTGAGCAACAATATTGTGTCCGGGATCAAGTACACTAATACGGTTTGGAAAACTGGTGTCAAGGGTAATTCCTTTTTCTCTCTGTGTAGTTCGTATGGAAGAATTATATTCTTTTATATAAACTTTAGGTTTGATGTTCTTCTCGATGAATTTGTTTACCAGTTGATAGCACGAAAGAGATGATTGGGACCTTCAGCCCCCAGGCAGAGCCTTACATCCATGAAATATCTGAAGAAACAACTCCATCTGGGATTTTTGGTAGAGGATTTTATTCAGCTAGAAGTAAGGTAAAATAAACAATAATCTTTTTTCCGTTATCAGTTAGACACCGTAATTGCACAAATGGATCTGGGCTAGTATAAATCTGGTTTGTCCATCGTCCATCTGTTTGGGCTAGTTTGAATCTGGTTTGTGTTGCTTTTATTATAACAAGGTTTTGACTTAATTTGCTATTGTTATTTGATTTTCTTGTCAGATGGTGTCTCTCATATATGTATATATACACACACGAGGAAATCATTATTTTCAATCCAGTTTTCACCACCAGACAAAAACTCAATATTGATCTTTTCAGCATACAGACTTCCAGAGAAATATGACCCTTAACAATCGATTCAGATCTTGAACAATGCTACATCAATGATCCCCTATTGTCCAAGAATTAATACAGTAATAAAGATCCCATTAATAAGTTGTCTGGATCAATGTGAAACAGGATTTTGGGATTCAAATTTGTGGTCATCTCATGTTGTAGACATGAAAACATAGTTGAAATTCTGTACAATTTTGATTTTTGAGCGCACGAGCCTGACTGAATGTTTCATTACTCTTTTGTCTCTGTTTGCAGTTTGTCGACGACGATAGCAAGTGCTACTTGGAGATAAACTACAGTTTCGATATCCGTAAAGAGTGGCAATCGTAGACGACATGCGAATGAATCATTTACAGCTAAATCAGTTTGCTCGTGCCCATTATTTGTCAAATCACCTTTAGATGTAACCATAGTTAATTTACTGTTCGTGTTTGCTCCTGTGTGAGAATGAGACTAGGAATCATCTGTACAATGAAGAGAGTTGATCAAAAAGCGTTCTGCTTTACCTGAGTTGCAGTTAAGACATTAATTTCTTTAGGATGGATTAATAAAAAGTTGCGCTTTTGCTTTCAATTTTCCTTCATGTGATGTGCCGCGCTAGTCTTGCATTATGTTAAGCTTTATGCAGCTTCCGTTTGGAGTAATTGGATATGTAATCGACAACGAATGGTGGAACTTGTAAAGGGGGTCGTTTCATAATTGCATGATGTAATCTTGTTTCCTTCACTGTTAAAGTTGAAAGTTGGCCAAAGCATAAACACTAAAATTTGGTGGTGGAATTTTTGCTAATATCTCCAGTTCTGAACAACCCATATCAATTTTTGCTAATATCTCCGGTTTTGAACTATCCACATTTAAAACAAGGAAATATTGACGAGCAAACCTCACTTCTTTGACAGAACTGCTTCTTAGTGAAAACAACTTTGCAGGTTGCCTACCACGTCTGTCAAGGTGCAAAGCCACAACTTTTTCGTTCAACAGTTTTATAGGTCGCGTCCCAAAGAGCTTATGGAACTGTACAAGCCTCGTTTGAGTTCAACTCCATTACAACCAGCTTTCAGGGTCTCTAGAACAGGACTTTGGAGTTTATCCGAATCTGAGTTATTGTGAGTTAAGCCACAACAGATTGGAGGGATTGCTTTCAGCTAACTGAGGAGGATGCAGAAACCTAGAGCAATTAAAAGTTGCTGGTAATTCGATCAGTGGCCAAATACCTGAGGACTTTGGCATGCTGAATCGACTAGCTGTGCTCGATCTTTCTTCTAACCAACTTGTTGGAAAGATGCCAAAAGAGTTGGGCAGATTAACGTCTTTGTACCTCCTCAATTTGAGCAATAACCATTTAGCAGATGAGGTGCCACTTGAAATTGGAAAGATCTCAAGTCTTGAGGATCTAGATCTTTCAGAAAACAAGCTAGACAGGCCAACTTGGTGAATGCTCAAAGCTACGTAATTTGTGCTGGAAGAAGAACTACTTCAGGGGACCTATCTCATTTGCTCACACGGCTTATACTTCCAAAGGTAGCAAAGTGGACCATGTTGGAACAGATAAGCATCTCACACAACAATCCCCTCTTTATTCGGTATGATGATCGGCTTATCATAGATTGACTTCTCATACAATGACTTGGAGGACCCGTTCCAAACAGTGAATTCTTTTACCATGCTTCCCCATTAGCGTTCTCCAACAACAAAAACCTATGTGGCGAATTTGAAGGTTTGAGCCCTGAAGTAACACATCAGTGGGGACAAAAACCTATAAAATGAATCAGAGTTCCAACAAGTATGGTGCGTCTTTATCAGGGATGGTACTTATAGAATCAAAATAGAGTAAAAACTCTAATTGATTGAGAAGAATAAAAATTCTTTAGAATAATCTCACAAAATTGCAAAATGGAAGAACTCTTAAGAAAGCTTTCAAATGCTTATAATTAAGCTTTGATTGTTGGATGATAAAACTCAAATACAAGTAGGGTATTTATAGGTTACAAGAAACAATCTAAACCACTCACTAAAATAAGCACTAAATAATCTAAACCATTGAAATTAAAACATGAGAAAAATACTTAATTTTCACCTAACTAAATTGATGTAAGCAATGACATCAAAACTAAATTGATGTAAGCAATGACATCAAATTAATTTAGGTGTGAACTTATTTAGGCTAATATTGAATTTTCAACACCCCCCTCAATGTTAGCCTCCATTCTTTGAATCACACCATGCTGATGACGGAAATGTTCAAACTTTCCAACACTCAACCTTTTGTAAACAAGTCAGCAATTTGCTCATCTGTCTTGATTTGCCTCATCTCAATCTCTTCTTGCAAAACTTTTTCCCTAACAAAGTGGTAATGTACTTCCACATGTTTAGTTCTTGCATGAAAGACAGGATTCTCCGCCAGCCGAATTGCCGATTGGTTGTCATAATACAACGAAATTGCATAATCTACTGGTTGATGTAGATTATTCATCAACTGTATCAACCATGTACTCTCTTGAGCTTCCATTGTTGCTGCTCGATACTCAGCTTCAGTGGTTGACAATGATACAGTTGGTTGTCTTTTGCTACACCAAGAAATTGTTCCGAAGTCAAGCTTAAACACATATCCAGTTGTTGATCTCCTGGTGTCATGATCTCCTGCATAATCAGCATCACAATAACCAACTAACTTACAGTCTTCACCTTTCTTGTACAAAAGACCATAGTCATTTGTATTCTTCACATATCTCAGTATTCGTCGAACTGCTTCCAAATGAGGCTTCTTTGGATTTTGCATATACCGACTCATCACACCAACTGCATAAGAAATGTCAGGTCGGGTCAAGGTTAAGTAGACTAGACTACCTACCAATTGTCGATACATTGTTGCATCTTCCAAATCTTTTCCTTCATGTGCACACATTTTGATATTTGGTTCCATTGGCATTGAAGTTGACTTGCATTCGAGCACTCCAAACCTCTTCAACAAATCTTTAGCATATTTCTGTAGACATAAAAATATTCCTTCATGTATGCGATCAACCTCTAGACCAAAGAAGTGCTTAAGTTGTCCAAGTTCTTTCATCTGGAAACGAACTGATAAATTCTCCTTCGTCTGAAGAATTTCTGCCTCATCATCACCGGTTATGATTAAGTCATCCACGTATACTAGCACGATAGCTAGCTTACCTTCATTGGCTTTGACAAACAAGCTAGAATCTGCAGGTGTTACTGAATAACCACTTTTCGTTAGAAATTCAACAATCTTACCATACCACGCCCTAGGTGTTTGTTTCAATCCGTAGAGTGTTTTTCGCATCTTACACACATATTCATGATGATCTTGACTCTGAAAACCCATTGGTTGGGTCATGTAGATCTCTCGATCTAGTTCTCCATGAAGAAAAGCATTCTTCATATCCATCTGCCACAAGATCCAGTCTTTGTTGGCTGCAAGTGCAAGTAAGACTCGTACGGTTGTAAGTTTCGCCACTGGACTAAATGTTTCATCATAGTCTAGTCCATACTATTGAGAGAAACCACGAGCTATCAATCGCGCTTTGTACCTCTTGATTGACCCATCTGGACGGCGCTTTATCTTGTAAACCCATTTGCAAGATATGGGTTTCACATCTTTTATCTTTGGTACAATATCCCAAGTTTGATTTTGCTGAAGTGCATCGATCTCTTCTTTCATAGTTGTCATCCACTCAGAACTCTTCGATGCTTCTTCGAACGTCTCAGGCTCCGTTGCTTCTTCAATTATGGCTGCATTGGCATATTTGGGATTTGGCCTTCGTATTCTTGTTGACCTTCGGAGTTGAGATTGTGGAATTGATTCTTCTGTTTCACTAGGCCTACCTTCTTCGTTTGGTTGTTGATATACGCCAGTTTGCCAAGGATTCTGAGTCACTCTTTGTTCGACATCATCGCCATTTGGATCTTCTGATTCATCTGAACTTGTTTGGAGTTGAACAACATGCTCCCCCATCTTTTGTTGTAGCTTGTCTCCAAATTCTCTCGAATCTGGCAACACCTCCTTCTCTGAGGACCACTAAGAAGATGCTTCATCAAATACCACATTTCGTGACGTATAGCATCTTCTACTAATTGGATCACAACATTTCCACCCCTTTCTCTGGCTGTCATATCCCACAAAGATACATCTAACAACTTTCTTGTCAAATTTGCTTCGTAAATGACCAGGAACAAACACATAACATACACAGTCAAATACTCGAAAGTAGCTAACTGTAGGTTTTATGTTCCATAGTTTCTCAAAGGGTGAAACAAATCCTAACCTTGGTTGAGGAAGTCTGTTGATCACAAAGGTTGCAGTCCTCATTGCTTCAGCCCAAAACCTTTCAGGTACATTCTTTGCATGTAGCATACTTCGACAAATTTCTGCAAGATGCCGGTTTTTTTCTTTCCGCTACATCATTCTGTTGTGGCGTGTTGGCACAAGTGTACTGATGACGTATTCGACATTCCTTTAAGTATTGAGAGAACTCGTTTGATCTATATTCTCCTCCGTTGTCTGTGCGCAAGCAACATATCTTCTTTCTCACTTCTCCTTCAGCTGAGTCTCTGAACTCTTTAAACTTTGAGAACGTATCAGATTTTTCTTTCATAAAGAAAACCCACACATACCTGGAGAAGTCATCAATGAATGTTACCATGTACCGCATACCGCTAATTGATTGTTGCTTAACCGGTCCAAACACATCAGAGTGAACCAACTCCAACGGTTCTTTTGCTTTAAACTTCGACTCGTCATATGGTAATTGGTGTGCTTTACCATACTGGCATCCCGCACAGACTGTGTCTGTTCTCACGTCTAGTTGAGGAAGCCCCTTAAGCATCGACTTTTTCACCATCACACTTAGCTTAGAATAGCTAACGTGACCTAACCGCATGTGCCATAGATCTGATGTCTCATTTTTCCTTGTTCTGTCTACATATGCAGACTCTACTGACATCACGTAAATTGATTCCAAACGTCGTCCCTCCATTGTTGGTGTTTCTGAGATTTTGACGTCATGATAAACCTTCATGTCTTGGGGACCAAATAAGACATAATGGCCTGATGATGTTAGTTGAGCCACAGATAGCAAATTTTTCTTCATTCCTGGGACATGGTAAACATCTTGGAGTTGCACCTGGTTAGTATTATATCGAGGGGTAACTATTGTCTTATCGATGTGAGTTATCGGTAACCTTGAGTTGTCAGCTGTCACCACCACACGACCTCTATTGTACTCAGACATGTTTTGCAACTTCTGTTTGTCACCCGTCATATGATTTGAGCAGCCATAATCTACGATCCAATCATTCTTGTAGTCATTCTGTTCTGGTGTTGTTACCGTGAGAGCTAATTCTTCTTCCTCCGTAGTAAATAACGCTTCAGCATCCCAACCATCTTCACTATTCTCCTTCGAACAAGAAGTAGCAATATTACTTTCAACAGGCTTTTTCTTGGTCCAACAGTCTTTTGCCATGTGACCCATCTTCCCGCAGTTATAACACTTGCCATCGAACTTTCTACTATTACCGCGATTCTTGGATGCTCCCCCTGAATGAGGGCCTCCCTTTCCTTGGTAATTTTTCACCTTGTCACCATCCTTTTTTAGATCCACTGCCAGTATACCGCTGAAAAGTGCCTCTGCTTTTGCTGGTGTATAGCGCTTCCTCTTCACCCTTCAGCGAGACTCCTCCCATTTGCTTGGCCATGACTTCTTGACTTGCAAGCAAATTTTCGAACTCAACAAGCGATGGCTGTGTCGGCCATCCCTGTACAGCGGCAACAAACCCTCGATATTCGGGTCTCAAACCATGGACAATTATTCTTTTTATCCTGGCTTCCCCAATAGCAGCTGTCGGATCTAATTCTGAAATTTCACGACATTTCTACTTCACCTTGTGAAAGTATTGGACAACCGCCATGTCGCGTTGCGCCATTGATAGAAGTTCATTCTCGAGAAGTTGCAATTTTGTATCGTTCCTCTTCGAAAAGAGTGTAACAAAAGTGTCCCATGCTTCCTTTGGTGTTTTAGCATCCCGAATGTGCTCCAACATTTCTTCTTCAATTGTGGTCTTTAAAGCAAACATTGATTTGCCTGTTTTAATTTTCCACTTTCGCAAGATTCCATTGGCATCTTCTGTCGTCGGTTGTGTAACTTCACCACCATCGACAACCTCCCAAAGATCTTGACCTTGTAAGTATGACTCCATACATGTTGCCCACGTGTTGTAGTTTTTGTTGTTGAGCTTCTTGATTCCTCCAACTACTTGAAGATCACTCATCTTAACGGCAAGGCTTTGACTACACCGAACAAGCTTGAGTAACAAACGTGCAGAGTACTAAATTACTCTAAACACAAAGAAGCTCCACAAGGTTTATAATAACCCCGACAATAACTCAAGAAATATTTTATGATGTGGAAGATCAGTTAAAAACTGCAGCCACAGAGCATACTCAAAATTTCAAGAGACCTTAAAAATGTGGCTCGGATACCAATTGTAGAATCAAAATAGAGTAAAAACTCTAATTGATTGAGAAGAAGAAAAACTCTTTAGAATAATCTCACAAAATTACAAAAGGGAAGAACTCTTAAGAAAGCTTTCAAATGCTTATAATTAAGCTTTGATTGTTGGATGATAAAACTCAAATACAAGTAGGGTATTTATAGGTTACAAGAAACAATCTAAACCACTCATTAAAATAAGCACTAAATAATCTAAACCATTGAAATTAAAACATGAGAAAAATACTTAATTTTCACCTAACTAAATTGATGTAAGCAATGACATCAAAACTAAATTGATGTAAGCAATGACATCAAATTAATTTAGGTGTGAACTTATTTAGGCTAATATTGAATTTTCAACACCCCCCTCAATGTTAGCCTCCATTCTTTGAATCACGCCATGCTCTGTGGATTTTGAGTATGCTCAATTAGAGAGGAAAAATGAGCAGGTAAAGGAAACTTGATGTCAAAATAGAGGATACCAATGTTAGCCTCTAATTGATGTAAGCAATGACACCAAATTAATTTAGATGTGAACTTATTTAGGCTAATCAGAGTTCCAACAAGTATGGTGCGTCTTTATCAGGGATGGTACTTTCTTTAGCCCCATGCACACTCCCGTTGAGCAAAAATGATCAGGTAAAGGAAACTACGGTATCAAAAAGGGGAGCAGGAAATCCGTTTCAATTCTAAATTATGATGGGAAGATCGTGTATGAAGATATAATTTAAAAATATTGTATTGGGGCCGGTGGAACTGGAAGAGTGTACAAGGCAAAGTTAAGAATAGGACTAGTTCTGGCCATCAAGAAACTATTTTCTCCAGACGCGGAAGAGGAAGAGCGGTAGATAAGATGGGAAGTTATATCAAAGTGATTCGATTGTTAACAGAAACACGCCATAAAAATATCGTCAAATTTTATGGATTTTGTTGCCAACGGCCGCACAGATTCCCAGTTTATGATTATATTGAGAAAGGAAGCCTATCTGATGTCCTGAGGGATGATATGAAGGCCAAAGAATTGGAGTGGAGCAGCAGGATCAAACTTGTAAAGGATGTAGCAAATGTTTTGTCCTACATTCCATAAAATACTCGAAGAAAACTACTTTATTATTTTCATCATGATGTTCTTTAAGTTTTACAGGGTTATGTCGCAAGGATATTGAATACATAATTTGAAAACCAAAGTAGATTTGCATATAACAAACTACCTTAAGATTTGCATAACTCGTAATAACTAAATAGCCATATAGCAAACGCAAAGCCAAAGCCCGACCAATAATAACACAGAGCTCCCATGAAGCCGGACTGATCCAGAAGGGGTTGTGGGAGGTGCGGCAGGTTTAGGGGATCCCTTCCCCATCCAATGGGATGTCATCTAAGCCGTCCGTGTACATTCTTAGGGGGTTGCTCACATCGCACGACTCATATTCTTCCTTGCTATTTAGCTCGGCAATGCTCTCCTCTGCTGTAGAGTAGGCGAACCCTGTGCAACATTTCAATTTAACCATAATCAAACAGAGAAAAACATGAAGAAAAATTTAACAAAAATTGGTTACTGTATCATGGTACCATATATATAGAGAGTTGAACGGAGCTGCTATGTGTTTCTATGCTAAGCTAATTAGAGAGGAAGAGTAAAGCAAAAGCATACAAATTGTCTCCAACACTGAAGCTCCTACCGGAGGACCAAGATGCCACGTCGGAGGAAGGGTCCCACCCTTGATCACCTCCGACTACATGGTGCACTTGTGCTCCAGCCATTTTCCCTCCGAGGGTCGCTGCCATAACCACTGCGACGATCACCATCTTCAGAATAGCCATTTTCACGGCACAGGGAAAGCATAAAAAAAAAGAGTTGTGCTATTGCTTCTTTAGAGGGAAAAAAATGAAAAGAGATAGAGCGGAGTGTTTGTTAAGCGCAAAAGAGGCGCTTTTTAGCACGGTGGGTGGAAAGGTCTCCTTCATCCGCCAGTGCTTTAGGCATTCGGAGTATTAAGGACGCGGGATCTCCATGCACCACTCCTGTCTCTTTAATTTTGAATTTTGACTGATTCCCTCTTATTTCCAACTTTATTAATTTAGTTAATATCATGTAATAGTAGCTCTTTGAATTTGGACTTCAATTCATTTGGTTGGACCTTCCTTCTTTTAAGCGTGTAATCTGATTGTTCACTCCATATGTTTTGAATTTTTCTTGTGACATAGACACTTAGTCGATGAGTTCATATCCCTTAGTTATCATTATATATTAGTCGATGAATTTTCTAATAAACTTAGTTTATGCCGAAAGTTGTCCATAAAACTACAATTATGGTTGAAAAAATATATTGATATTTGGACAAAAATTCAAAACGTGATAACTTTTTATTAATAGTTATGAAAATTGAATCAGATTAATAGTTATAATTAACGATTTGATTTATCAAAAAATAAACAAAATATTATTGGAATATCTAAAAACTAAAGATATAAGTATTTTTATTAATTCGAATGATTATAAAATAATATATATTATAAATATTTTCAACCATTTAACAATAAATTTTCAAACATACTTACAAACGTCGTACTGAAACTAGAGACCTCTAAAGATAATAACACTACCTTTAAATTTTAATCGTTTGATTTATATATATATATATATATATATATATATCTTATCAATTAAATATGAAATAATGATTTCACCCGTTTGGCGGACGAAATATAGAAGCATTGAAGCAAAGTGATGGATGTCAGTGAATCCACCGTTGGTTCGGTCTTTTACCATCCTCAAATTTGGAATGTTAAAAAAATGTAAAATTTATAGCCATTAAGAAGAGGGGGATATGATAAGATCAACATTGATGATCACATCGGTTATTGATTATCACAACACAAAAGGGGGGGGGGGTGTGGAGTCCGGACAGGAATCCTGAGTGGGGTAACCTTGGCTTTAATCGAAGCCTTACTTTTGCCGACCTCGTTTATTGCACACACCTTCAGTCTCCAATCCATCCATGCCCACTGTACCCTCCTTTCCTTTTACCATTACTCCCTTGCACTCTTTATTTACAAGTATTGGCCATGTAAAATGATGAAATTTCCAATTTTGGCGAGTGGCAATTAACACAAGCTTAAGGGAATAAGAAGAAGAAGAAGACGACGACGGACTTCAACAAATAGTAGCTAAATTAATTGATTGATCTAAGTAGATAAGAAGGATACTACTAGCAAGCCTTATGTGATTTTCTTATGGATATTCCTTCGTAATAAATAAATATTGTAGGCATGTTGAGTTGTTGGGTCAACAGATGCAGAGCAACTTCATCACATGCAAAGAACACTAAATTCAGTGACAAAATCAACTTAATGGAACTCTCAGTTTCAATGCAAGGAAAAAACAGAATATAGAAGAAACAAATGTGCTTCACAGTGGTGGTGAGGAGGGGATCAATTTCTAATTCCTGGTTTCCATCAATCATAATTTAACAACAAAGCTCAAATCTAATGATGGTAAATGTATTGAACTCATAGCTTAATCTTGAAGAAAATGGTGGGCAACAAGAAAATCTTTCTTACCAAAAGGTTGCTTCAACAACAACAAAAACATGATTGATTTCAAGATTAAACTACCCAATTTTACATTGAAACAGGGCGTAATATACCAAAAAAGGAAGCAAAACTAATTAAAGAAAATTCGTTTTCTTTCTCTTATAGAAAGAAATATAGGCTGGAATTAAAACCCACCTTTTTTCTTGGATTCTCCTCTAAATTCACTGCCCCCAAACATTCCAAATCCTCTCTCCAATGAAGTTCACGAACCTCCTTACCGTCCCCTTCTCTGTTCCCTCTTCTTCACCATCATCCCCACAAACTTCACCACCACAACTGCTGCTACTGCTACTCGCTTCCACTGATTTCAAATCATTCGACTCATCCTTTCTAAAGCTCAAATCGGCTCGTTTTAAACCACCTGACCCATTAGTACCGCCGTTTTTCTTGTTCATGTCTTTCTTGCTCTTTGTCTTCTGGCTTTGAGCTAACCCATCTTCAAAAGCATCAATAATCTCGTGTATCAGCTGCCGGTTCGGCGACGAATCCCACCTGACCCAGTAACTCATGTAGCACCTGAAACAGTCACAAGTAAAAATAGGTGGATGGTCATGATCGCTGCCGCTGCTGAAGCTGATGTTTCTTGTAGCCGGATATTTCTGGGTGCTTTTTCCATGGCTTGAAAAGTTGCCAAAATCGTTGTTGGAACAAGAGATGAGATAAGCCAAGACCTCCCTCTCTTCTGCTGAAAGAGCAGCCGCAAGGGTTAAGATGGCGGCCGGAAGGAAGGACAGATGATCGGTGGTGATCGGAGGCGATGGATGAACTGTACCTCTCCCGTAGAGCTTCTTCATGGTGAATTTTGATTATCAGCCAGAGAGAGAAAAGAGAATTTTATTACTTTTGAAGGGTTGATAAGGTTTTATATTAGTGTTATTCTATAAAGGAGAGGGAATAAATATATTAAAACATAGGGGCTGATGACGGTAGTTTAGGGCATGGGGGACATTAACCTGAGGAAGTGTGCGTCGCGGGTCTTAAATGGTGAAAGGCCCAATCATCAGAGTGGATGGAGTAAATCTAAAATCTGAATCATTTAAGTTTAGGGTAAACTAATTCAAATATCACTCGTCTTTGAGTTTGAACTCATTTATGATAATGATATTTTAATTTTATCAATTTTAATATTAATGTTTATATTTAAATATAATTATATCACTCTACAATTAATTTATTAATAACATGATGACATGATAATCTTGCGTCATAATGGTGATGATGTGTTTCTCTTACCAAAACGACGTCGTTTTTTGCAACTATTTGAAGGCTCAAAAAACCCGAAATAACATCGTTTTATTAGAACCAATTGATAAAAAATTATTTCCATGAGATTTGAGCCAAAATCTTCACAAATAAATGCCAAACACCCAACAACCAAGATGACTTAAAAATTTGTTATATTCTTAACAAAACTAATATATATGTTTAATAATAATTGTATACTTTAATCTTCCTCGTTGATTCAAATCCATAGTTTCAGTAATGTCAATCAACTGCTCGGCGAAATGCCAAGCTCAGTGAAATGTCAATAAACCTGCAGAACAATGGAACTAACTTGCTCATTCTTCATTACATGATTTCACTTGCTCATTTTCATTTTAAGAACTGAATTGATTATAAGCATGGGTTTGAATAACTGATTGATAAAAAATAATTCCAAAAAAAAGGAAATAAAACATGTCGTGAACTCATGACATTGCTTCATTCTTCATTACATGACTTTCCCAACCATCTGGCAAAGTCGTGAACTCCTGGCATTCAACCATAAGCAACTCTTGAAGTGCAGGCATCACTCCTTTGTCGGTCACAATTTCTTTCAATTCAAGGCATCTCCCAATTCTTAAAACCTTAAGCTTTTGGAATCCTTCAAGGAAGTCTAATCGCTCTCCCTCAATCTAGACCCACGTAGAAACAATCATCCCTCCCGATTTAGATAAAAGAAACAAAAACGAACAAGGGACTTGAAGGTTGATTGATCTGCTGTTGTTGGTTTATGGTTCACCTGCTGTAATTGGCATTTCGTCGAACAGTTGGTTGGCATCACTGAATCTATGGATTTGAATCTATGAGAAAAATGAAAATATACAACTATTATTAAACATATATATTAGTTTTGTTAAGAATATATCAGTTTATTAAGTTAACTTGGTGGTTGGGTGTTTAAAATTTCTTCTTAAAGAACTATGGTTAAAACCTCTTGGAATGTAATTTTTCATTAAATGATTCTAACAAAACGACGTCGTTTTGGATTTTTTTATCATTCAAACAACTTCGTTTTGGTGAGGGAGTCACGTCAGCAACATTACGACGCGGAGATACTATGTCATCGTGCAATTTAACCATTAACGATGGATTAACATAATTGCAGTAAAACATAAATATCAATGATAAAATTAATAAAATTGAAACACTACTGTCATTTTCGAGACTGAATTTAAAAGTGAGTGATATTTAAAGTAGTTTATCCTTAAATTTATTACTCTATGTCGTTTCGAGTTGCAGTTGGTGCACTGATGGTGACTGTTTTATATTTGTCTCAGTCTACCAATACCAATGGCACATGCATTGATTAAGCTTTAGCTGATCCTGCCCCAACCATGGACCGACCCTATTCTGCTCCAAATTTACACCTTCGTATACCTTGATCACACTATCATCGACACTCTCGTGCAAGCAGTGACATAGCCACCATTTATTAATTGCATAACTAATACCGGTCAAAGACATACGTTGGCGAAGCCGCCTCTAAATATAAATAAATAAAAAATACAACAATTAATTAACATTACAAAATTATGATATGGGCCATGGTAACATCTTTTCTTCCTCGTAACCTGAACTGTCAATTCATGTAAGTTTAAGTAAAATAGACTTTTGGTTTAGTATAAAAGATCAAATGCGTACAAGTAACTAATCAGGCTCTTTCACATACTGTCATACATAATGAATAGTGAATTCCCAGCTGGCGGTAGGGTTTTAAACTTATAATCAGTACAGGCATTTCAGGACATTATAGGAACTTTGCTCGTCTTCCTTTCTACCTACCTACTTATACGACATTAGGTAGGTAACGATTTGATATGAAAGTGAAGAGGTTACATCGTACACCCTTCTCTGTAATCCAAGTTTAGAAGCTTATGTTTTAAATAAAGCAAAGATATAGAAATAGACTACAACTTAAAATAATCCAAATATGAAAATTTCATCATATGCTTTAAAAAACATTTTTACGACAAACCAATGCAATAATTAGATACCATTCTCGATATATTTAAACCTTTAACAACAACTTTGTAGACGAGTCTTAATCCATGATTCGAGGAACTGCAGCTCCTCGTTGCTTATCGAATGACCAAGACCAGGATAAACCTGTAGTATCATACCAATTTCAGCAGATCAGCAGAGGCCATGTAAAAAGCACCAGAAAATATGTTTGGCACATATACCTTGAATTCACAGGTTACTCCAGCTTGTTCAAGGAAAGGGGCCCCTGATTGTCCAGCCTCAAAAAGTACTGTTCTGTCAGCCATTCCGTGGGACCATAAAATCGTGTCTACAAAAGTTCCAGGTGTAGCACCAATTGTTACTTCAAAAAAATGAGAAATTCGAGTAACTTCATTAAGAACTCATAATTTAAAAGAAACTAACAGCAGATGTCATTATTATCCATCAAAGCACAATAAACACAGTAAGCAATGTTGCTGAAGACGGCTATCGGATAGAGTAAAATCGTAACTGATAATTTGAGAAAATAAAAATGAAGATAAAATAGACACAAAATTTACGTGGAAAACCTCTAAATAATATAGGGTAAAAACCACGGGCAACGGTAGAAAAATTTCACTATGAGAAAATAGGAATTACAACCTCTCTTGATCTACCAAGGAGAAAATAATGATACTTCTCTCTTGATAAAAAGGAGAAAAACAACTCTCAAGAAACTCTCTAAATTCTCTAGTATTGGAAGAAAGCTAGAATGCTTTGGGATGGTTTTGAAGCTAAATGAGACAGGGTATTTATAGTTGAAGCTTGAGGGCTAATCTTGTAAATACCCTAAAGTTTAGTGACTAAATGTAATTATCCCCTTTAGCAAATATTCAACAAAATTGGCTAATAATAAAAAAAAATTCAAAGCCACCGGCTGCTAACTAGCAGCCCATGTGGTTTTTGATTTTTCAACAATCTCCCACTTGAAGATTTGATTGAAACAATCATATCTTCACACCATTTTTTCTACCTTGTACCATCATGTTGCTTACGTTTCTGACAGGTCACAAGAGGATCGACACCAAGTAAATTTATCAGCATTGACTGCCTTCGTCATGAAATATGCTATGTTGTCTTTGGTATGAATCTTCTACATATCTACCGTCCATTCTTCCACCTTTTCACGAATGAAACGGTACTGAACTCGTATATGTTTTGTCCTTGAATTAAATGTTGGATTCCTTGCTAGATGCAAGGCGCTTTGACTGTCACAAAACAGAGAGACATACTCTTGATTGTGCCCAAGCTCCTCCAATAGCATCTTCAACCAAATTGCTTCTTTACTGGCTTGTGTAGCTGCTACATATTCTGCCTCTGTTGTGGATGTAGCCACAACTGACTGCAATTTTAAAACCCAGCTTACTGCTCCACCAGCAATTTTGAACACATATCCTGTAGTAGATTTGCTTTTATCCAAATCCCCTGCATAGTCAGAATCTACATACCCATTGATTAGTAAGTTTGATCCTTCGTAACATAATGCAACATTTGAGGTCCCTTTGATGTATCTCAGGATCATCTTTACAATATTCCAATGCTCTTTGCCTGGATTCGCCATGTACCGACTAACCACTCTCACTGCTTGTGCAATGTCTGGTCTTGTGCATATCATAGCGAACATTAAACTTCTCACTGCCGATGCATACGGTACTCGAGACATCTCCATCCTCTCTTCTTCACTACTAGGACTCATACTTGAGGATAATTTAAAGTTAATAGGAAGAGGGGTAGAAATTGACTTACAATCTTGCATGTTGAATCTTGACAAGATCTTCTTCAAGTAATTCTTTTGTGAAAGTCAAATCTTCCTATTACTTATGTCTCGGTGAATTTGCATCCCTAGAATCTTGTTTGATGATCCCAAGTCCTTCATTTCAAATTCCCTAGCCACTTGTGTCTTCAATTCTTCAATATGATCTTTGTTGGGTCCTGCAACCAACATGTCATCCACATACAACAGCAATATAACAAAATTGTTATCACCATACCTCTTGAAATAAGCACAAGGGTCTGTATTAAGTCTGTTGTATCCAAGACACATAATGAAAGAATCAAATCTCTTATACCAACACCTCGGTGCCTGCTTTAGACCGTATAGAGATTTGTTCAACCTGCAAACCAAGTTCTTCTTTTCGTCTTCTTCAAAACCTTCAGGTTGGAGCATGCAAATCTCTTCTTCAAGATTTCCATGAAGAAAAGCTGTTTTAACATCTAGCTGCTCTAGATGTAAGTTCAATGTAGCACACATTGCCAAAATTACTCAAACTGTTGTTAGTCGAACCACAGGAGAAAATATTTCATTGAAATCAATACCTTCTTTTTGAGCATATCCTTTTACCACCAGTCTTGCATGATACCTCTCCACTTGATCGTCACTATTTCGCTTAATTTTGAAGACCCATTTGTTACCAATTGGCTTCCTTCCTTGTGGTAGTGGTACAAGGTCCCATGTATTATTTTTATGAAGGGCTTCTATTTCTTTTTGCATCGCCATCATCCATAATGAAGCATCTGAGTTGTTTATTGTCTCCTGGTATGTTGATGGCTCACCGTCCTATGTTAAAAGGCAGTATGTAATATTTATTTCTATAACATAATCTGAGTGCCAATTAGGACGTCTTCTCACACGATCTGATTGACGAGTTGTTGGAGCTTCAGAATTCTCTGGTTCTTGTTATGTGCTAGTTCTGCTTCTGAAGAATCTCCTTGTTCAACCTCCTTTTCTACATGTATCTGTGTAGTCTATGAATTTTTAGCGCTATCATCATCTTCTTTTCTTTGTAGTTTATCTTCTACAAATATAACATCCCTACTGATGATCACTTTGCGAGCAGTGGGATCCCACAAGCGATACCCCTTGACTCCATCAAGATATCCCAAGAATTTGCATTTCCTGGATTTTGAATCCAGCTTTGAGATTTCTTGGGAGTTGTACATCACGTACACAATACTTTCAAATACATGGAGGTTTGAATAATCAGCTGGTTTATCAGTCCACGTCTTCATTGGTGTCTTCAGCTCTATTGCAGTTGACAGAGCTCTATTCACCAAATAACAGGCGGTATTGACTGCTTCTGCCCAGAATGATTTTTCTATGCCTGCATCCCTCAATATTGCTCTTGCTCTTTCTAACAAGGTTCTATTCATCCGCTCTGCCACTCCATTTTGTTGAGGAGTGTTCATCACTGTGAACTGTCTTTTGATGCCTTCTTTCCTGTAAAAGTCATCAAATTCTTCGCTTATGTACCATTATCTGTTCTGAAACACTTGATCTTATTTCCAGAATCAAGTTACACCCACGCTTTGAAGTTTTTTGAAAGTGAAAAACACATCTGACTTCTTATTAATAGGGTACACTCAACATCTCCTGGAGTAATCATCAATAAATGAGACAAAATATTTTGCTCCACCTAGGGATGTAACTGTTTCTTGCCATACGTCAGAGTGAATCAATTCTAGAACATTTTTGCCTCTAGAATTTGATATGTTGAATTTCAACCGGTGCTGCTTACTTGTTATGCAATGCTCACACAAAGTAAGTGATACATTTGTTAAGCCTGTAAGTAGCTTTTGCTCTACAAGGACTTTCATTCCTTATTCTGACATGTGTCCAAGTTTCTGATGCCATAACATTGCAAAATCTGAACTACATGAGGCAACAGAGGCTTCTGCTTCTAGCAAAGTCTCTCCCTTCAGCATGTACAAGCTTGCAGCTATCTTTTCACCTTTCAGCACCACAAGCGCTCCACGGAACACCTTCATATTTCCTTTCCGTGTTTCAATCTTTCTTGCATTATTATCCAACAATCCGTAGGATAATAAATTTTTCTTCAGGCCTTTCACGTACCGCACATCTCGAACAACTTTAATTGTTCCATCATACATCTTCAATATGATGGTTCCCACGCCAATTATCTCTAAGGCATGATCATTGCAGCTATACACAGATCCTTCTGAGACAGGTTCATAATGATGGAACCATTCTCTTCTTGAGGTCATGTGATATGTTGTTCCCGAATCAATGAGCCATATATATGCATATCTCTTTCTGCCTTCCACGGTGGTTGACACTTCACAACATATAGCATCTCCATTATCTGAAATGTTTGCGGTATTACCTTGTGGATTGGAGTTTTTATTTAGACTCCAACAATCCTTCTTCAAGTGACCCTTTTTTCCACAGTTGTAGCATTTTAAATTCTTCTTGCTTTTCGACTTCGATCTACCATGTTTGCGACTGCTACTTTGGCCACGTTCTGTTGATCTCCCTCTTATCGTTGTCAACACTTCTGCTTGTTGCATATTTACTTGTCTGTCTTCCTTGTTCTTGCACCGATTTTCTTCTTGAAGAACAACAGCTGCAACGTCATTGAAGACTAGTTGGTGACATTACTGTTTGTCAAGTTGATGATGAGTTGATCATACAAATCAGGTAAACTTTGAAGTAGAAGTTCAACACGTTCTTGTTCTCCTATTGTACATCTGAAGGATGTAAGATGAGAAAATAACGCGTTCAGTGTGTTTAAGTGCTCTGTCACTGAAGTAGATTCTGACATACGGAGAGTGTACAATTTCCTCTTAAGGAAAATTTTATTGTGCAACGATGTGGCCTAGTACAATTTGGTGAGATGATCCCATATCTCCTTAGATGTCTTCTTTTCCTCGATGCTTGCCAATACTTCATCTGCTAATGCTAGATGAAAGTTTGCCATAGCATTCCCGTACATTTCGATCCATTTGTTGTCATCTGTGAAATCCACCAACCTTTCACTGATAGCTGCTAGACAACCGTCTTTCCTCAGGATAGCCTTCATCTTCAATTTCCACAATGAGAAATATCTCCCATTGAATTTTTCAATATCAAATTTCGTTGTCATAGCTTCTTTTACGGATAGCTCCTACTATTTCACTATCATGAATAGTTCTCTGTAACCTTCAAAGAATGTGTAATAACTTCTTACTTTCTTATGTTGGAGGATCCACCTTTTGGTAGCAACCACAAAGACAATAATCAGATATTACACACTTTAATCTGGCTCGGATACCAATTGTTGCGGAAGACGGTTATCGGATAGAGCAAAATCGCAACTGATAATTTGAGAAAATAAAAATAAAGATAAAAGAGACATAAAATTTACGTGGAAAACCCCTAAATAATATAGGGTAAAAATCACGGGCAACGGTAGAAAAATTTCACTATGAAAAAATAGGAATTACAACCTTTCTTGATCTACCAAGGAGAAAACAATGATAATTCTCTCTTGATAAAAAGGATAAAAACAACTCTCAAGAAACTCTCTAAAATCTCTAGTATCGGAAGAAAGCTAGAATGCTTTGGGATGGTTTTGAAGCTAAATGGGATAGGGTATTTATATATGAAGCTTGAGGACTAATCTTATAAATACCCTAAAATTTAGTGACTAAATATAATTATCCCCATTAGCAAATATTCAACAAAATTGGCTAATAATAATTTTTTTTCAAAGCCACCGGCTGCTAACTAGCAGCCCCTGTGGTTTTTGATTTTTCAACAAGCAATAGCAATAGCAATAGCAATAGCATCTTTGTTAATTAGGATGCTAATGGTAGCTTATAGAATTAATACTTTCACATTGCTGGAAATAAATTTCAGATCTAACTATGTAAGATCTGCTGATATTTCTAGGTTTGACATGCTCCAAATAAGACAGGAAAAATGAATGGGGATAAATTTACAGCATTTGATGAAAATCACCTTCTTTGCACCTCTCAATCATTGAATAATTGAAAGGAACCCATCCACTAAAGAATGTACCTCCACCAAGCTTTTTTGGGTACAACAGAACACTAGCCAAGGTCAAGGCACCTAAAAGAAGTTAAATTTGAAACATACCACAAGTAATGTAAACGTTTTCTGACGAAGGCAGTAATTTTTATTCAAAGAAAAATTCATTTTACATAAGAGGATACATATAAGTTTATACACGTGAATTAGAGACCTAGATAAGATATAAGTCATCTTTTCTACAAATTAGGATATAGTGTTAGAGATAAGATAGGAAAAAGAGTTTGACTAAAACACTACTCACACTCCCCCTCAAGCTGGGGAGTAAATATTGTAAAGACCCAGCTTGGATGTAATTTCGTTGAAGGTAATCCTCGGAAGTGCCTTGGTCAATACATTAGCAAGCTGGTTTTGTGAGGAGACGTAGTTTAGTTTCACAGTTCCACCATTTACTTTTTCTGCAACCAAGTGTCTGTTGATCTCTATATATATTATTATGTCGTGGTGCACCGGATTCTTTGCAATGCTTATCATCACTCTGAAGTTCAAAGTAGTTGTTGTCACACATCCCTAGCTCAGTTAAGAGTCTTTGTAGTCAAATTTATTCACACATCTCGAATGCTATTGCCCTATATTCTGCTTCTGCACTGCTCCAGAAGACTACTTGTTGTTTATTTCTTCTCCATGTCACTAGGTTTCCCCACAAAAATGAACAATATCCCGCGGTCGACCTTCTATTGTTATTTCTCCAACCCAGCTTGAATCTGAGAAGATTTTAACTGTTATGTCTTCATGTTTTTTTAAAATCAACCCATGTCTTGGTGTCATCTTTAGATATCTTAAGATTCAATTAACTACCTCCAAATGTTCTTCTCTAGGATCATTCATCTATTGACTAACAATGCTAACGTGAAAAACAATGACATGTTTAGTTAGAAATAGATAAAAGAGTTTACCAACATGCATTTGATATTGTTCCTTGTTTTCTGGGTTTCCATCTTTACTCAATTTTAGGTTAACTTCCATAGGAGTTTATGAGGGCTTGCAATTAGTCATTCCATTTTTAGACAGTAAGTCTAGAATGTACTTTTTTTATTTATGATAATTTCTTCTTGCGATCTCGCTATCTCCATGCCTAGGAAATATCTCAGAGTTCCCAAATCTTTGGTTTCAAACTCCTTTGCTAGTATGTAACACCCCCAACCCGCATCCGACCCGGATCCAAGTCCGAGGTGTCACATTGACTTTTCAAACTTTGACTCTTAAAGAAAATCATGGAAATTTTAAACTTCCATTAAAATAGACGTTGTTAATTTACACAAGTCGGACCAAAATAATACAAAATCAATCAAAGCATTAGTAATTCATAATTTTGTTACATGCCAACACACTATATACAACCAAATACCTACATTCAAATACAGTTCTGATATGATTTGTGGAAAGGAGAGTCTGACCTGTCTTGCTCCTCTTCGCTTATCTTCTCGCTTTCAAGCACCTACGTGTGAAACACTTACACACTAAGTTAATGACTTAGTGAGGCATAGAACACATTAATCTAAACTCTCTACAATCATTAATGCAGGAACATTTCACAATTCATATAAAAGTATAATACAAACATCATATATCAATTCATATAACCAATTATAAACATGTACATATATCATCATTATTCTATTCAGATTATTGTCATTATTACTATCATTAATCCATTTAAAACATATAATTTGATATTAATCTTTAAAGCACTTCATATTATACTTTTCAAAAACAAATCATATAACATCATATAATATTTCTTTATTTAGCCCATGTACACGTCTGAGAACTACAGGTATGTGAGTACATAGAGGTTGTGCACTATGCTATCACCATAGCTCGTATAATTCTCACTAGGGGCATTGAATATTTGTCCCGAATGACCACTATGTACCGAAAGACCACTCCTTAAGAACCATATACATAATACAATTAACCAAATAAATGTACCAAAGTACCACATATATGTTCTACATAATTACATATATGTCCCGAAGGACCACGTAGAACCCTCTACTCTTGGCATGCCAACTATACCCCTAGCTCTCATGACACATAACATGGGCATTATAATTTATATAATTTCATATATATTCACATATTCACATAATTCACTTTCACATTTCACGTGTCTTATGTCACATAAATTGAATCACATATACATATAATCACGTAGATCACTTTACACAATTATATATATTTTTCACTCCATTTCATATTTCTTATATCTTATTCTTATGTCTTCTCATAGACATATATTCACATGTTCCTTGTAACATCCCAAAATTCGGGTTAGTGCCTAAAATGAGAATTTTTTAAATTTGGGGATCAATTTAGGAAAAATTAAAATTTCAAGAATTTTAATAGGAATATTTCATTATTGGATAAAAGGGTAAATATGAGATGATTATAAGGGTATTATGGTAATTTAGTTTGGAAGATATTTTATCTCCCTTATTTAGGGAGATAACACGTGTGAAAGGGGAAAAAGCTTCAGAAGCTTATCTTCTTTATTTCTTCTTCTTCCTCTCATGGCTTCAACTCCCAAAGGTAAGTTGATTTAATCTGGTTAATTTCTGGAATTTATAAGTTGGGATGGAATATTTGGGTATTATATAAGATTAAGGTAAGCTTATATAAGCTTAAAACATTAAGCAGAGAAAATTTGAAAGGAAATTTGATTAAGGGTTGAGAAATGAATTCTTGATATAAAGAGGTTTTTGAAGTTTTAAAGATAGATTTGACTTGTCAATGGGTTAATTAAGAAGTTAAAGGTGATAGAATTGAATTTAGAACACATGAAAAATTTAATGAAATTATTTGATTCAAGAATTATGGTGGATTATGGGAGATGGTAAAGTGTTATAGTTTTATAAGAAGGTTTATCTATGTATAGATAAGTTTTAAGGCATAAGGAGAGGTTAATAAGTAGAATTTGAGGTCAAAGTAAGAATTTTCGGGCTCAAAATGTATTTATGGGTTGTGTGCATCGATGCATCTTTAATATGCATCGATGCACTCTCAAGTAAATAAACATCGAGTACAGTTAGTGCATCGATGCATGAGGAGTGCATCGATGCATCCCCTTAAAATGAAAAAATCGAATGTAATTTGTGTATCGATGCATGGTAGTGCATCGATGCACCTGTTAAAGAATGCATCGATGCACTGTAGAATGCACCGATGCACTTCAATGAGAAATGAAATAAATCGTTATTCAATATATGAAATGATAGATTAAAGTATATTAATTGGATACTGATAGTATATATATATATATGATTGTGTAGACATCGATCGAAAACAAAGTTCGGATAGGTCGACAGAGTAAGATATGCAACGGAAACAAGTAATTAAGAGGGTTCATTGAGACCAGGTGAGTACATGATCATAAGTGTATGTTATGTTAAGGAATTAAGACTTGCGATGAGTCTAATTCTGATATTATATGATATAAGTATTAAAGCATAAACATGTATTGATATGGTATTAGATGTATCGTATATGAGAAAATGCATATGTCTAATTGTTGAATGCATCTATATGTGTGAACTATGTAAATGCGTGTATTTATGATAATAGGTCATGTGATCATGAGATATTGAAAATAAGTCATAAGATTACATGCATAAGTAATATGAGTTAAAAGATAATAGATAATATGTTATATGCATATGAGAAAAAGGTATATGTGAACTATATGAAATGAAATAAAGAACTATGTGATGTGACCATGTGTGAAAAGGATGAATAATGTGAATTTCATGGGAAAATGCTACGTGAAAGTAAACTACGTGACTATGTTATCATATGAAAAGTGATAAAGAGCTATGTGAAATAACTATGTGATGTGAATATGTAAATGTGTAATGAGGTAAAAGATAATGCCCATGTCATGTGTTATGAGAGCTATAGGTATAGTTGGCATGCCAAGAATCGAGGGTCTACGCGGTCCTTCGGGACATAGTGGTCCTTCGGGATATATGTGTTATATGTGGTCATTCGGGACATCTATGTGGTCCTTCGGGACAAATTCTACGCGCCCCTAGTGGGATTTATACGAGCTGTGGTGACAGCATTGTGCACAACCTCTATGTACTTACATACCTTAAGTTCTCAATAGTGTGCATGGGCTTTGAAAAGAAACCATAATTTGATATAATGATATGTGTGTTTCTCGTGAAATGGTACATGTGATATACGATATGTATAAGTGATAAGTTAGGATCATATGATAATAATGGAAACAAGTGTATATGGGTAATAGTGATATGAGATATGATATGGTTATGTATGATATGATCATAGTAATTATCCATATATTGTTGTGTTTGAAGTTATATTATATGTTTATGTTCAATAGATGCTCATATGATGGAATTGAATCAATGATAAGGAAATAAGTAAGGATAAACCGGTAAGTGATGGGTTTAATCGGTATATAAGTATAATATGTGTTACATGGGATGTTCATGCATTTGTTAGTTTACTTTATGTATTTATATTTCTCACTAAGTCTATGACTTAGCGTGTAAGTGTTTTACACATAGGTGTGGATAAGTCAGAATATCAAGTTTCAGATCCGTAGAGCAGCATATCTCCACACAAAGTTCAGATCAGAAATATTTTGTAAAGTATGTTTTGTTATGTAATTCGGTATGTTGGCATGTAATTAAGTAATTAAATATGTACGCTCTGATGGAGTCAGTTAAGGTTTTAAACATGTTTATGTAAAAGAATTACTCTATAAAATAGAAGTTTTAAATTTTCTATGGTTTCTTTTATAAAAGTATGTGCTTTGACTAGTCAATGTGACACCTCGGATTCATATCCGGGTCGGATACGGGTTGGGGGTGTTACATTCCTATAGTTCACCATTTCATCACATAAATATGTACTCATTTGATTTCACATATAGTCTCATAACTTATCCTGGTATAAATCATATAGCATTCTTCTAACTCATAATCTTATATATATCACAAATCATTTTACCTATACTTGTGTTCACATGGTTTATGTTCTTCTTCTCATTATTACATATGTCATATTTAATGACATATTTAATATATGTATATAATAACTTATATAATCTCATATAGCTTAAGCTTCATTCTCTTATATTTACCTATATCATGTAACCTATGTCATACTTATAGACACATATTATTTCTATTATTTCATTTATATATTAATCTAATCTATTTACTTAGTTTAATTTCATATAACCCATATGTCATAATTTTATTTAGGCACATGAATTTTTTTCCCTTATAGCTTATCTTATAAGTTCGTATCATCATTTATGTTCAAGTCTCCTAATTAATATACTATTCTTCTATCCTTTTATAGTTCAATCTTGTTTAGCCGATCTCACTTTCATTTACTCATACACTTCTATTATACTAATTTACCTAAATGATCGCACAACTATGCACTTGTCCAACTCTGATTCCTATTATTTATATAACCTTTACATTTGCTTACCTAATTCATATTAATTCTCATGAACTCACATTTATCATATTCTCCTATTATTACACAATTTATCTACTAAACATGTATTCACATACCTAAAAATCATATAACTTATATCATTCATACATAGTCACATATTTCAATATCACATGGTTTATATCATATTCACACAACATGTATTCACAACAACTATATAACATACGCAATAGCATACATCACATATACGCATATCAAACACATGCTTATAGTCATGGATTTATGTATTCTAATATAGGAAATAGACTCATCACAAGTCTTATTTCCATTCATCATCATATAATAACTAATGCACACTCACCTGACCTCACTAGTCAATATCAATCTCTTTATTGATTACTATTGCTTGTCGACTTGTCCGGACTTTGCTCTCGATCGATATCTACAAATCATATGTATTATATACATATCAACATTCACAATATCAAGATTTTAATCCTTCATTTCTTAACTAAAGAAAAGGTTACTTTCATTTCTTATTTAAAGTAGGTATCGATACTCTCTATAGGGTATCGATACATCCCTCACTGGGGTATCGGTACACTGCCTGTGTATCGATAACCAAATTACATTCGAAATTTTTTTGTTTCAAGGGGGTATCGATACACTCCTTAAGGTATCGGTACCCTTTGAACATATTCCTGAATTTTACTCTTGAGGTATCGGTACCTGTTGACTGGGTATCGATACACCCTTACCCAGAACTCAATTTTAAGCACGAAAATTCACTCAATTACTCACAAACACTTCATGTTTCATCCCTTAACATATTCATAACTTATCTACACATACTTAAACCCATTTATACTTATAAATCACATCTTTAACCTCAAAATCCTATCTTCCATATGAAATTCAAGAATCATACTAATTTCCCAACATGATTATAATTTTTTCTATTACTTCTATATTCTTTATTCATCCATTGACAAGTCAAATTTAGCTTCCAATTTAACTTATCAACTCTTATTCAAGATTTCATTTAAAAGTTCCTTAACTTTAATTTCTCCTAACTCTTTTATTATTTGTTTTAATGTTAACTTAAGCCTTCCTTAGGCTTAATTAACACTTAAAATCATAAACCCAACTTAAATTCAATGAATAAATAACCAATCAGAGAACTCACCTTCTCAAGCTTGAGTTCACTGCTGGAAGAAGGTGAAGAAGAGAACTCTTGAAAGTTTCATTTTACTCCTTTATCTTCCACGTGTAACATATATATAACCCCACTCAAAATTATCTTATTATCAAATTATCATTTTGCCCTTCCATTTTTCCTTCTTTGAGATTTAATCCTACACCAAATTTACAATATAAGTCCCAAAACTTTTAATCTTTTAATTTATACGTTAAAGTTTCCAAAAATTCTATTTTGGTCACTAACTCGACTTTTGGGATATTACAAATCTCTCATCCTTTTAAGCAAATTCGTCTTCGAATTTTCACTGCACGCACAAATAAGAACATATCTTCTAATGTTCTCATGTTTCATTCTCTACATACTTTTGACCGTTGAAAATCCATCTCATGCCACTTATCATATAAACAGTTACACTCATTCTTGGTACTCAAGATCATAAATCAATTGTTTTCCTTCCTCATATATGATTAAAAATATGCTTTGCAAAATCCAACAATCTCTTTATATAACCTTACCTACTTTTCTTATTTCTGTATCAAACTTATAATCAATGCCTTAAAATAACTTTTATTATATCTACTCCTGTAAACTTCATCCTTTTAATTTCCTTATAACATAAATCAAAGTCTCCTTATAGCATAGGTCGTATCTTTTTCCTTTATATTCCCATACTCTTTTATACTCATCTTTGATTATCGATTCTTTATCGCAACTTCATAACTTTTACATTTAACTTTTATTTTACAGAATCTCATTCTTTACTTAAAATATTTGTTTTACTTCCTTAAAGCTCCCTTTAAACATATAAATCCTCTTTTCTTTGGTTACATCATATCTATATAATCATAATTCATAACTATATTCAAATTCATTCCATACTTAATTAGCTTAACTTATCATCATCTTCTAATCATGTAACTCTAATACACTTACGATCATATAATTTTTTTTTCTAGACAACATCAGTACTTCCAATCTAGAGCGTAAACTTTTATCGAACCATTCATATACATTCATTCCCTACGGAATTAGCCTATCAATAATTTACTTAACTTATCCAATCTGCATTCTTACTCATACACAATGCAATCTCATGAGTTCAAATTCAAGCATTACAACTTCTTTTATCTTACAACTGATCACTGATGTATCCATTCTTAAACTTTTCAGAACAATATCTACATCACTTGATCCATTTTAGATGCTTATTCTTCTTCTTTAATTTATATATATAATTTCCAACATAACTTTCGATCCAATTCACCACTTTCACATCTAAACGTAACTTCATATCTATCTTTTAATTCCTTATTGAATCTTTCAGTACCAAACTCTACTACTTAGATGGGTCTGACTTTCATTGAATTTGATCTTTCAACATGAAATACAACTGATTCTAACCAAGGTTTAAAAACCAATAATTTCTGTCTCTCTTTGATAATACTAATCTTTATAAATACTAGTTCTCTTAATCATTCTGATCTTTCTCTAGAACTTTAGCACAAATAACTACTTCTAGAAAAAGGAACGATTTCAACACCAATAACATTGTTTTAATATGAGTGCACATCCTTCACCAACTACTTTCATACATCTTTTCATTTAAATCAACTTAGCAAATATTCACTCAACTTATTAAACTGTATCTGCCTTTATATATCTGATAAACTTATCACCGAGATGTTTATTATCTAACCCTTCGAAATTAATATCCATAATATTGAATCTTCCATCATTCTCATGATAACATCTGTCCACTATACTTCAACTCATTCACATAATAACTAAACTACTTAATCTAACTTTTTCACTTCAAAACAATGGAGACTCTTTAACGTTCTTATGGTGACACTTGTTCACCATATTCTATCTTATCCACGTAATAACAAAACTACACCATATCACTTTTATGATTTAAACAGTGAAGACCTTCTATCACTATTCTGATAAGATTTCAACTTTATGAAATCATCCTTTGATATTACGAGGCACTTCTTGAGGTGTCCGCTATTCATCCTGCTTGGACAGGGCAGGTGAATTACTACCACTATAGGTTTATCACCTCTCGATTCACTTTGACCATTTCATAATTATCTTATACTAATCTTATTCTATTAGCAAGATAACATACTCCTTACACTATCAGATCAGAAATTTTCACTTTTAGTTGGCATGTACACATTTTAAAATTTCTTTGACCTCGGTTTAAGCCTAGAATCGGCTAAACCTTAGCTCTGATACCATTAAATGTAACACCCCCAACCCGTATCTGACCCGGATCCGAATCCGAGGTGTCACATTAATTTTTCAAACTTTGACTCTTAAAGAAAATCATGAAAATTTTAAACTTTCATTAAAATAGATGTTGTTTTTTTTACACAAGTTAGACCAAAATAATACAAAATCAATCAAAGCATTAGTAATTCACAATTTTGTTACATGCCAACATACTATATACAACCAAATATCTACATTCAAATACAATTCTGATCTGATCTGTGGAAATGAGAGTCTGACCTATCTTACTCCTCTTCGCTTATCTTCTCGCTTTCCAGCACCTACGTGTGAAACACTCACACGCTAAGTTAATGACTTAGTGACGCATAAAACACGTTAATCTAAACTCTCTACAATTATTAATGCAGGAAGATTTCACAATTCATATAAAAGTATAATACAAACATCATATATCAATTCATATAACCAATTATAAACATGTACACATATCATCATTATTCTATTCACATTATTATCATTATTATTATCATTAATCCATTTAAAACATATAATTTGATATTAATCTTTCAAGCACTTCATATTATACTTTTCACAAACAAAACGTATAACATCATATAATACTTCTTTATTTAGCCCATGTACACTTCTGAGAACTACATGTATGTGAGTAAATAGAGGTTATGCACTATGTTGTCACCACAACTCGTATAATTCCCACTAGGGTCACTAAATATTTGTCCCGAATAACCACTATGTCACGAAAGATCACTCCTTAAGAACCATATACATAATACAATAGACCAAATAAGTGTACCAAAGTACCACATATATGTTACACATAATTACATATATGTCCCGAAGGACCACGTAGAACCCTCGACTCTTGGCTTGCCAACTATACTCCTAGCTCTCATGGCACATAACATGAGCATTATAATTTATATCATTTCATATATATTCACATAGACACATAATTCACTTTCACATTTCACGTGTCTTATGTCACATAAATTAGATCACATATACATATAATCACGTAGATCACTTTACACAATTATATCTACTTTTCACGCCATTTCACATTTCTTATATCTTATTCTTATGTCTTTTCATAGAGATATATTCACATACTCCTATAGTTCACCATTTCATCACATAAATATGTACTCATTTGATTTCACATATAGTCTCATAATTAATCCTGGTATAAATCATATAACATTCTTCTAACTCATAATCTTATATATATACACAAATCATTTTACCTATACTTGTGTTCACATGGTTTATGTTCTTATTCTCATAATTACATATGTCATATTTAATGACATATTTAATATATGTATATAATAACTTATATAATCTCATATAGCTTAAGCTTCATTCTCTTATATTTACCTATATCATGTAACATATGCCATACTTATAGACACATATCATTTCTATTATTTCATTTATATATTAATCTAATCTACTTACTTAGTTCAATTTCATATAACCCATGTCATAATTTTATTTAGGCACACGAATTTTCCCCCTTATAGCTTATCTTATAAGTTCGTATAATAATTTATGTTAAAGTCTCCTTATTAATATACTATTCTCTTATCCTTCTATAGGTCAATCTTGTTTAGGCGATCTCACTTTTCATTTACTCATACACTTCTATTATACTAATTTACCTAAATGATCGCACAACTATGTACTTGTCCAACTTCGTTTCCTATTATTTATATAACCTTTACATTTGCTTACCTAATTCATATTAATTCTCATGAACTCACATTTATCATATTCTACTATTATTACATAATTTATCTACTAAACATGTATTCACATACCTAAAAATTATATAACTTATATCATTCATACATAGTCACATATTTCAATATCACATGGTTTATATCATATTCATACAACATGTATTCACAACAATTATATAACATACACAATAGAATACATCACATATACGCATATCAAACACATATTTATAGTCATGGATTTATTCATTCTAATATAGGAAATAGACTTATCGCAAGTCTTATTTCCATTCATCGTCATATAATAACTAATATGCACTCATCCGGCCTCACTAGTCAATATCAATCTCTTTATTGATGACTATTGCTTGTTGACTTGTCCGGACATTGCTCTCGATCGATATCTACACAATCATATGTATTATATACATATAAACATTCCCAATATCAAGATTTAATCTTTCATTTCTTAACTAAAGAAAAGGCTACTTTCATTTCTTATTTAAAGTAGGTATCGGTACACTCTATAGGGTATCTATACATCCCTCACTGGGTATCGATACATCCCTCACTGGGTATCGATACACAGCCTATGTATCGATACCTAAATTACATTCGAAATTTTTCGTATGAAGGGGGTATCGATACACTCCTTAAGGTATCAGTAACCTTTGAACATATTCCTGAATTTTACTCTTAAGGTATCGGTACCTGTTGACTGGGTACTGATACACCCTTGCCCAGAACTCAATTTTAAACACGAAAATTCACTCAATAACTCACAAACACTTCATGTTTCATCCCTTAACATATTCATAACTTATCTAGACATACTTAAACCCATTTCTACTCATAAATAATATCTTTAACCTCAAAATCCTATATTCCATATGAAATTCAAGAATCATATCAGTTTGCCAACATGATTATAATTCTTTTCTATTACTTCTATCTTCTTAATTCATCCATTGATACGTCAAATTTAGCTTCCAATTTAACTTGTCAACTCTTATTCAAGATTTCATTTAAAAGTTCCTTAACTTTAATTTCTTCCAACTCCTTTATTCTTTGTTTTAATGTTAACTTAAGCCTTCTTTAGGCTTAATTAACACTTAAGAATTATAAACCCAACTTAAAATCAATGAATAAATAACTAATCAGAGAACTCGCCTTCTCAAGCTTGAGTTCATGACTGGAAGAAGATGAAGAAGAGAACTCTAGAAAGCTTCCTTTAACTCCTTCGTCTCCCACGTGTAACATATATATAACCCACTCAAAACTATCTTAATGTCAAATTACCATTTTGCCCTTCCATTTTTCATTCTTTAAGATTTAATCCTACACCAAATTTATAATATAAGTCCTCAAACTTTTCAATCTTTTAATTTATACCTTAAAGTTTCTAAAAATTCTATTTTGTTCACTAACCCAACTTTTGGGATATTACATAGTAAGGTCTTTAACTTTTCTATTTCTACTAAGTCATCACCCGTGATGATGATATCGTCCACGTAGACAATCAAAATTGACTTTTTTTATCAAGAGCAGTTTTTACAAACAGAGTGTGGTCGGATTGACACTGTTTGTATTTGTCTTGTAACATTACCTTCATGAATTTGTCAAACCAAGCTCGAGGTGATTGTTTTAGACCATATAAGGATTTCAACAATTTACATACCTGGTTATTTCCAAAATGGATTCATGGTGAAACTTGTATAAAGACCTCTTCTTCAAGATTGCCATTGAGGAATGCATTTTTTACATCTAGTTGGTGAAGTATCCAATCCTTGTTCACCGCCAAGGATAATAGAACTTGAACAGTATTGAGTTTTGTAACAGGAGAAAAGGTTTCATGATAGTCAACTCCATGAGTCTAAATAAACCCCTCTGCCACAATCCTAACCTTATATCTCTCAATTTTTCCATCTGCCTTGAATTTCACAGTAAAAACCCATTTGCAATCGATCAGTTTCTTGTCTTTAGGTAGATCAACGATGACCTAGGTTTTGTTGTTTTCTAGAGCTGAAATTTCTTCTTCAATTGTCTTCTCCTACTTGGGACTTTTTAATGCATCCTCTATGGTCTCTGGAATGTAAATATGATTAACCTGAGCTATGAAAGTCTTGAAACTAGGCATTAGTTTACTATAAGCAACAAATTTACTAATAGGATGAGTTATACATCGTCTAACTTCTTTTCTTTGAGCAATTGGTAAATTACTAGTATCAATCACCGCATCCAACTTACTTTGGTCACCACCTCCTCTGTCTGTTGAGGGATTTAAACCTTGTTTTGGCTCTTAATAATGCATTAGTTGCGGTGTGGATGGTAGGGCTTATTTAGATCATCTTTTGTAGGTGAGAATATCGATAGATGGCCTGGGTGTTTTATGAGAGTTGGCGGGATTAATGGATTGGTTTTTATCAGCAGATGTGGTAGTGTTAAGAGGTTGTGGAGTGGTAGTTGTTCAGTAGCATATAGACAGATAACTCAGTAGTAATCGCTAAAAAATGAAATTCAAACTCAATATCCCCTGGATTTCGGTTTTGTAGAAGAACAATTTATGCTCTTGAAAAGTGGCATCCATAGAAGTGAATAACCGTTTTGTAGAATAAGAGTAGCAATGATAACCTTTCTGAAGAGATGAATAACCACAAAGACACACCGAATTTCTCGAGGATCAAGTTTAGATTTATGAGGATTGTGCTCATGGAAAAAAGCAGTACAACCAAAGACACGAAGAGGAACAAAAGAGGTAAAAGGTTTGAAATGAGGAAATTTGTGGAAAAGATATCTCGGGGACACTTAAAGGTAAAAATCTTACTAGGCAGACGATTGATGAGAAATATAGTTGTTAAGAGAGCCTCATCTTAAAGGTATTTCGAAATATTAGAAGAAAAAAGGAGAGCTCTGGTTACCTCAAGAAGATGACGATTTTTACGTTCGGCGACCCCATTTTATCATGGAGTGTCGACACAAGAAATGAGGTGGACTATTCTGTTTTCTTGGAAGAAAGATCCTAACGAACGAGAGAGATATTCTTCACTATTATCAGATTTAAGGATGCCAATGGAACTTTGGAACTGTGTTTCAATCATTTTGTGGAAGCGTTTAAAGATAGTACAAGACTCAGACTTGTACTTCATAAGAAAGGTCCAAGTGGTACGAGAGTGGTCGTCAATAAAAGTAATAAACCAACAAATTCCATGTAAACCCGTAACCTGCGAAGGTCCCCAAATATCACTGTGAATTAAGAAAAAGGTTTAGGCGAGTGAGAGGGAGAAGGAGGATAAGAGTTGTGAATGTGCTTTGCAAGAGAACAAATGTCACAAGAAAATGATGCAAAATTTTTATTAATAAACAATTTGGGAAACAATCTTGCAAGATAGGGAAAAATGGGGTGACCTAACCTAAAATGTCATAACACAATTTCGACAACCGCATCTTTAGGAGAAATTGAAACAAAGGAAGAGATAAATGGTGAAAGTGAGCGGGTTAGAACGAGAGCAGCAGGAGGAGCTTCAAGGATGTAGAGTCAACCACGACGCCTAGTATTGTCAATCACCATCCCCGAGGTCAAATCTTGAAATTCACAATAATCGCGATTAAAATGAGAAGTACTACCCAAATCTATAGATAATTTACTAATCGAAAGAATATTGCAAGTCAAACTCGAAATATAGAAAACATTAGACAGAAGAATGCATAGTTTAAGGCATTTTCATGAACCACCTTTGATGAGCTTACATACAAGCTGGGGTTTTACAATGTATTCTCCCCAGCTTGAGAGGGAGTGTTAGCTATAGATTCTATCAGTTAGAGATCCTTAAACATTATGTTGTTAGTTTTAGTTTTTTAAATTTTAAATTTGAGATAGTTTGTTAGAGTTATCTATTGTAGAGTTCTATAAATAAGAATAATCTTTTACTTTATAAGTAAATAGAGCAGTAAATAAAATTCCTAAAATGGTTTGAGTTTCTTTAAAACTCACATAAACATAATATTTATAAACATTGGATGCAACGGGTGCTAGCCCCCACAAGTCGGTATAGATTAACTGGAATGTCTCAGAATAAACTGTGTGGCACATGACAGGGAAGTTTGCGACTCTTCCCATTTTACATGAGGTGCATACGGGCAAATGATTTTCATTGAAGCCTTTCGGCAAAGTCACATTACATTGAGTACAAACTCGTAAAATTATTTCAAACGACATATGACCAAGACGATTATGCCAAATCCGATACAGGTTGAGAGACCCCAAAGCAACATAAGCTTCAACACCAGCTTGCTTATTGTTATGCACCGTAGATCCAAACTCATAATGGTCATTAACTTCCCGACCTTGAAGCAATACCTTTCCAGTTTCCTTATCCCAAACAAAACACTGACAAGCAAGAAACTCCAAGAAGACATAGTTATCACTAGCAAGCTTAGACACCGAAAGCAATTTTTTAGTAACATAATTCATATGCAAAAGATGAATCAACTTCAAAGATCGAGAAGCAATAATGAGAGAGGGCTGCCCAATCTTATAAATGTGTAAGCTATTACCATTGCCCACAACAAGTTTACCAGGGCCAATATATTCAGCAACATCCACGACCTTAGAGGCATCCGAAGTGATGTGATACGTAACACCAGAGCCTGCAAGTCAGGATCTATAACTGCCATCAACAACACGAGGACGAGAGGCACTACAGTCAGCCATCACCACTAGAGAGGAATGAGCCCCAGACTTTCATGTACAACCAAAGCTCGAGCAATCAGTGTTATAATGACATACATTCACTACCGGCTATCGGTCAACACCTGAGCCTCGAGAAGAGACAATCATTCTATGAAACGATTGATCAAAAGTGTACTAACACCGATCCACGAGATATCTATTTTTTCCTTTCGTAGCGTTTGTAAAAAACTGCCGCTAAATGTTATAACATATAGTTGTGTTTATTGAAAAAAGCCACTATAGATGAACCTATTGTGGCGTTTGTATAAAAACGCCGCCAAAGTGCTACTTTGTTGCGTCGTTTGTCAAAAAAATTCCACTATAGATGGACTTATTGCGGCGTTTGTATAAAAACGCCTCTAAAATACTACTCTGTTGTGGCGTTTGTCGAAGAAAAGCCACTAACGTTACTATTTTGTGGCGTTTAGAATGTAAATGCCGCTATATGTTAAAAGTGAGTGGTGTTTAATCTCAAAACGCCACTAAAGAACAACTTTGCTGCAGTGAACACTCAAATTTTTTCTGCTGAGTCTCAACATCAATGATAAGGGATCACGACTTGCTGTTATGATAGTGACGACCCAGCGATGCTAAATCGGCAACCCATTTAAAATACTAACAACCTGCTCAAATTCAGAAACCGACCGACCACATGCAGCGAGAGCGTTGCAAATTTCCTTCACACGCGATACATAAGCATGCATGCTGAGCTCACCTTTTTGGGTGGCCTTGAGCTGAAAAAGAAGATTCATAGCAGTAGTAGTCGATCGATTTACAAAGAAAGTGCTTATCGTCGACCATAACTGAGCAGCAGTGTCAGCTCCCAACAACTGAGGTAAAAGAGATGGTTGATGGTGGAGAGAAGCCAAGACTCAACAACACTATCTTGAGCAGTAAATAATTCAAACGCTTCATTCTCAACCTCAGATTCGTCATCAAGAGTAACCATCATCGCCGGAGGTGACACCTCCCCCGTGAAGTGCTTCTGCAGGCGATGACCACGAACAGCCAAAGGACCTGCTGCTTCCACAAAAGGTAGTTCTACTCATCCAGAGCAACGCTAAGTCGTTTGTTGGTGAAGCCTTTTTGTGAGACAGCAGACGCAGAATCCAGATCGACCGTCGAGCTGCCACTAGAGGAAGTCACTGGAGGAGTCATAGCAAACGGAAGCAAAAAAAAGCCACACACCAGTGAGAACAAATGATACCATGTAGATTTTATGAAACTTTCTGTTATTGAGAATGCTTGCTTCTTTTAGTGATATTGTGCTCAATATGTAGGGAGCACATAATACATTGTTAAAATGAGCAAAATTTTCGAGATAATGTTCTCGAATTTTTTTATTTAACGATATAACGTACTCCCAAGATTAATTGTTTAAATAAGGCGAATTGCACAGTGTTGGCCGTAGGTCGCCATGCCTTCCGGGCGACCTACGGCGTGGCAGCTTCCCAGCATAGGTCGCCATGCACTCCGGGCGACCTTGTAGGTCGCCATGCACTCCTGGCGACCTTGTAGGTCGCCATGCACTCCTCCTGCTCCTCGCGTGATTCCTCTTGCCCTCGGATGCCCTCGCATAGCTCGCTCGAATGGCCTCGGTCGGATGCCCTCGGATGCCCAACGTGTTGGAACGTGCATGACACATGCAATCTCTCTCGTAGCTCGCCGGGAAGACATGGCGACCTAGTAGGTCGCCCGGATGGCATGGCGACCTACGACCAACACTGTAGATTTCACCCTATTTGAGCAATTAATCTGAGGAGTGCATTATCTCGTGAATTAATTTATTCGAGAACGTTATCTCGAGAGTTTAGCCTGTTAAAATGGTTAACAAACCATGACGTCAGCCAAACAACCAAAACAACCTAATAAAATCTATACCAGCACATGCAAACCATGCATTTCACATGCTAACACCGAGGATCACAGAAAGAACTATGGGGTTGGTTAACAATATAGAATGCATGCATATCTTCAGCCATCCACGATGACCCATTAGTTCTACAATACATTTATTTTAATTTTTTCCCCCGAAAGTTTTCTAGAATGCGGTTTCTAGTCGAGCTCAATTGAGCTACGAGCACAGCGATTATCTTCTCCATCCCCATCCCCTAGCCTTTGCTAGCCCAGTTATGACATGGGTCAGTTTTGTTATTTGATGTAAAGAGACCTTAGAAGTTAAAACTAAGAATTTTATTCTCAGCTGCGTTTACCTGTGATGAAACAACCAGCCGCCATCGTCTTGTTGCTCAATAAGCCGTCAGATTGGTGGGACATCACCCGATCTCATCAACGCTATTAGCGTCCCCTTCAATACATATTCGAATTTCTCATGGAATCCTCTTTTTTCAACATCTTCCACTCAAAAATATGCTTCCATCCACCAGGGATGGATCATTCTCGGCCTTTATTCAAAAAACATGAACTTCAGCTATAAGTTACACTATGAATTGTCGAGTGTGAAAGCACCACGTGGAATGTGGGAAACACAGTGTTAAGCCCTCTCTAGTTAGACACAAGACTCGACAGGGACAAAAGGTTGAAGTGTAGATAAGTATTAAATTACAGTAATAGTTGGTGAGCATTAAAATCATAACAAGCCATGACAAAAGACAATGATAAAACAAGGGAACAGCTCGGAAGGAAGGAAGTAAGGAATAGAAACTTTTAAATGTACCGGTTGCCTCTCTGTCATTGTTGTTGTTGTGGAGCTTTGTGGTAGTAAGACATGAGCTGTAGAAATATGTGCAATTTTACATCATTGCTTGCGATAAAAAAAAGTGAAGCCCAAGGTATGGTGCTAAGCCTATATTCGTATTAGCCGCCTCTTGGCCCTTTCCTCTCATCTCTATGTCGATACCAAATAAATTAAAATAAAATGGCTAATTAAATGGTCTTCAAAATAGATAAGGATAAAAATCACAAGTAGACCAAATTTCGTTACAAAATTCAAATTCAAACAAAGTTGATAAATCTGAAGATCAATTTTTCCCTTCTGCCAAAGTAAAAAAATAAAAAATAAGGAATAAAACAATTTATGCCAGTCTTTAATAATCGTATGTCATCTTCCACATAAAAAGTCATGTTGGGCTTACAAGTGCGTGCTGTTTGTATGAATTTTTCATGGCTGCTTTTGAAACGATGAACGGTCGCTATTAATGGCCGTTTGGCATTGTCAATATTGCCCAGTATTCGGAATTTTGGAATTTTCTCCCCCAGAGGAATCAACGAAGATCGACAAAGCCTGGAAAACGACTCATGGGATTGTTCCATCCTCCGGTGATGCACGAACAGGGTTAAATGAAGAAAGGGCGACAGTTGAAAGAGAGAATCATCGAGAAAATGTCAATTCCTTTCAACTTTTTGGGAACCGTTATATTTCTTTATATATAAAAAAAAGGGGAATGAACGGTGTTTGCAGATGGACCATCTGTCTTCTCCCTTGTCTGTAATATCCCTCAGAATATTCCACATATTGCAAAAAGTCAAACAAGTTTGGTTGGATTCCCACAGTCCCATATGAGAGATTTTGCATATTTGGGTCGAAATGGCATTGCTTTTGGCTAAGTTCTGCTTTTCGAAATTCAAACACATGGGATGTGGCAATTTAGTTTACCCTTTGAATATTTGGATTCTCCAATCGGTTTAGTTACCCGCGGAAGGTGGGGCTTTTCATTAATTATATTTGGCCACGTTCTGGGCTCCTTTACCAGCCATGTCTGGCGCTCAATGCTGCGCCTACCTGGCAGACTGTACCCTGAATGTATTGTATAACTATAGTCCTCTCAAAATCTAGAGACGTAATTTTATTAAAGCCGTGTAATGAAATCACAACTTTAAGTAGATCTGCTGTCTTGGCTCGTGTAATTTTGTCTTTTTATGGTTGTCCCTGTTAGCCCTAATTTTTCAGACATTGGAACAATCATCAAAATGCGAGTTATCATAAACACGCATAAAAAACAGCACATGTCCCGTTCTGATACGTCAAAATTAGACGTTAAGAGCCGTAACCATTAAAAAAAGCTTTCTTCGCATAAAGCAGTGGTCCATTCTGATGCTAACAATTGATCATATTTATGAATGTAAATTAGCAAACCGGTCGATCTGATGCATGTTCTCAAATTTGTATTACAGCACAGCACTGGTCATTGGCAACCTGCCCTTGCACTTCTAGGGTAGGGTGCAAACCATACCAATGCAAATCGGAATTGTCACTAGAAAAAACTCTGGTCACTGCTCTGAAAAGTAAAACACCTTTATTCAGTGAACTCAAAACCCTTTTATTCCGAGTAATTGCATCCTTAATCGCGTGCCTTGTTAATCTTATGTTCTAGAAAATTATGCCCTATTTCCTCTAATTAAATGAGGCTACGGGGAACCTGTTAAATAATATTAGTGATTAAAAAATATTATTTTCTCTAAAAGTTTTGGATTCATAAGGCTACATAAAGGAGATAAGGATCCAATTTCAACAAATGAAATAGTAGGGGGTTTCTAGATAATTTTGGTTTGGATTGCACATGGCTCGTCATTTTGGTCACAAACAAAAGCTATTAACAAAGAGGGGGGTAGTCCTTCTCGAATGGGGCTATGGGGAGGAGATAAGGGACTCGACCATTCTCTTATTCTTTATCACCTTTTAGATCCCTAGTCCCCACATCGGTTTCGCCATTACCACCATTATCCTACAACCCAACCACTTACCCATCAACCTTGGGGTCCAGTTTATGTTTGTCATTTTGGTTAGCCACTCAATTATGAGTTTCTTTACTTTCGACTGTTCGATATTTCCTTCTCTCACTTCAATGCCTATTTGACTTGTGTTCATCACATTGTTTATTGTTTTCCTTCTGCTTTTTTTGCCCTTGTGGGCTCTGCTAATTAAACTTACTATCCACTCAAATATATTGGTTATAATGTCTTTTACCCATTTCAAATTTAATCTTCATCTTACTTATAGGGGATAGAAAAGGAGAGTTATAGAGAAAGGAAGAAAAATATTTGTAGTGGATTTAGAAACTACGATATATGATGTAAGAGAATATGAAGAAACAAAAATATCAATTTAATTAACCTATCAAATGTGATTATTTAGTTTCAAGTAATATTAATATAATTTAGTTTTAACCAGTTGGTCTAGTAGAATGAGACACTAAATCCCTAGCAAGATCAGTGATTCAAATCCTAACAATTGAGAATGGAACAAACTGGATTGATAAGATCACCCTTACCTCTGCAGTACCTTATCAGGATTAGTCGATCAATAGATCGGAAACGGTGATTATACCAAAAACAATGTATTTTTAATATTGATTAGGAAAATAGGATGATTTGTACCATAAGATAAAATCTTAGATAATTGCCAATAATTATATTTTTTTCTGTAATTTTCCCAATTAATTTAGTAAAATTAATTTTCCCACTATTTCCCCTTAAGCTCGTTTATTCAATCTTTTCAAGCCTTTTGTTAAAGATTACTCTTTATTTATTGATACAATTCACTTGCAAAAAAGGCCGGAAACTTTAGTTTTAAGTTGTGCCATTCTTATAAAAGGCAAGAATGAAAAGGATTCTCTTTTACTCTTCATCCACACCAAAGACATTTTTATTTAAAGGTGTTAGTTGAATTTTAATCCCTATAAAATTTATATTTTATTAAGAGATTATACAAAAGCATAGTTATTCTAATTGTCAATGTAAATATTGACATGCTGAATCATTTTTCACGAAATTTTATGATATGATTGAGTATTTGAATCTTGACAATGAAAAGGAAATTAATTTCTGTCATTAATGATAAAGAAAAGAAAAGCAGCTAATAGATTAATGGTGACAGAGAGAGTCACCTAACACATATATTAGTTTGTTTTTCAATTGTGATAAATATTTGATCGAGTCGAATGGAGTTAAAAATTTTTTGAATTATTAAAATTGACGACTTATATTCTATAATTTAACTTTTTTTTAAATTCTTTCAAGTTTAGTTGAGTTAAATTATTTGAATTTTTATTTAAATTTATCTGTAAATATTTATAATATTATGATATTAATAATTCTAATTTAAATGACTTTCTATAATCATACACGATATACATATATATATCTTCATATTTGATATACATATAAAATTAATCTACTAATTAATCAAAAAAACTAGAAATTCGAATTTTATTTTATAACTCAAATTTTATTTGAAATTTTTTCGAGTCAAGTTTATAAAATTATAAGTCGAATACGATTTTTTTAACTTCACTTAAATAAAAAATAATGATTTTTATAATAGAGTTTTATTCGTCCCTACTTCTAATCTCAAACTTTATATAAAAAAAACTTATATATTGTGATCTGTGTAAAAGCATATTAGTCAATTCTTTTATGCGAAAAAGTAGGCGTGTAAATGAAAAAATGATTTGATGAATTATTCGTAAATCGTTTGTATAACGTTTGTTTATGTTCTTTTGTTAAGTTAAATAAATAAGTATGAACATTTTTTTATGTTCATTTAATAAATGAATGAATACGAAAAAAGGTATGTTCAATTTATTTATGTTCACAAACAAATTCATTTATGAGCTCATTTATAAATTTGTTTATTGAATCATTCATTTATATTCATGAACAACTCGTTTATTCGATAATCCTTTTTCTTTTATTTTTATATTTTAAATATTAGTGAAGTTAATGAGTAAATTAAACACATGATAAAATTTGAAGTTTAAATTATGAATATTAATGAATTTAAGCATAGTGGCATAATTTTACCAATTCTTTGCTTGCAAATGAAATGGAAAAGTTAAACATACAAATGAACATGTTTGTAAATATATAACCGGACATGTTTGCAAATAATAAAAAAATGAACATAACACCTTTAAAAATAAGGGTAAATTATATCGTTTCTCGCTAAACTTTATTCTATCTCACCTATTTTACTCATTGTACTTTCATTTTTTTCTATTTTTCTCATTAAACATTACAAAATGAATCATTTTGCCGTCAACTCTCTTACAATGTGATGACGTGTTATTTTTTATTTAATATAAAATAAATAAATAAAAATATAAAACAGTAAATTACACTGCTCCTCAGTGAAATTTTACTCACTTCTATTTTTCTCACCCAACTATAAAATAAAAACAGGAGGTGGTCAGATGCCAACATCGAATGCCACATCGACCGTTGTAGATGGTGGTAATTCGGTTCCAAATTTCATAGGTCGCTTCACCTCGACATCTTAGGTCCAATTCAACCTCCATTTTTGTCGAAACTTGCTTCGAATACCATAAATTTGAGATTAAAAGTGAGGAAGCTGAAATATTTAAATTGAGATTCTCTGATTTTGGGACATTTTCCAGTGAAACAACCATCAGATTTGGACTTAGGGGTGTTGAACCAACTTCTGATTTTGATATAACATGAATTTCTAAATGATTTAAAGTTATTAAAATTTACATTTCACAATTTTATAAGGAATTTGTCATAAACGATTTTAAAGTATTTTTAAGTGTGAAAAATAATCATAAGTGTTCTTGAGTAATTTCACAAAAATATAAGTATTGTTTTCACTTGTATTTTAGCTAAAACCCCTCCCAGTCTCGAGGCCAATATGTCACTCTCGATACCAAAATCCCATAAGGCTTTATAGTCTCAAGACCATGGTCCAAGTATCGAGACCGGTGGTTGAGTATCAATACTCATTCAAATAGTATCGATACCAAGGGTTCAACGGCTATAAATTTGATCGTTAGGATGCTCGGTCTCGATACCAACATCCTGATATCGATACCAAATGTGCAGGTGAGCATTAAATGCTCAAAATTAATGATTCCAATGACTTTAATCAATCCCAACAGGTCCAAATGGCTAGATTGATGTTAGAAGACATAAAATGGACCAATATTCAAATAGACAATAACAAGAAAGTTAATTGCAAGATTAAATCAACATCAATAGAGTTTTAGAGAAAAAAATTTCAAATTCTTTGTGACACACTTGTGAGTTGCATTGTTAAATTTGCTCAAGTGTGATTTTTAGTGAGTTCTTAATTTGTGCAAACACATTTGCCTTTGTGAGGTTTTTCTTTTGTTTGCTAAATTTGTAATTACTCTTTGGGAGAGTGTGTATTCAAGGTTTTGGGGTATAATCCTTGAAGTGTCTATAAGGTTACACCTTTCCCTTAAAGGTTTGTAAATCTAGTTGATTTAAGAAATCCTTAGTGTGGATGCTAAGGTATTGAATGTAGACTTTGGTTTAGAAAGTCGAACTACTCTAAATTCTTCGTGCAATAGTTTAATTTTTGATATCTTCCACTACAAAGTTTTTTAAAGGCCAATTTTCCCCCTCTTGGCTACTTTGGTTGATCGATAAAGATAACAAGGGGTTCAAGACGAACCAATCCATGAATTTTGAGACTGAATGACCACCATCAATGATGGTAGACGGAGGTTGAAGTGAAAAATGGCGTGATGATGGTCGGCGGTAACCGATCACCTTATTTGCAAAGTAGAGAAAAAAGGGGGGAGAAGATGATCCGAAACGACGTCATTTTGGTGTATATTTGAGTTTTTCAAAATGGCGTTGTTTTGATGCTTGTGACATGTCATCACAACGTTAGAGAGTTAACAACAAAGTGATCAAAATGATTCAGTCCGTAAAGTTCAGTGAACGAAATAGAAAAAATGAAAGTACAATGAGTAAAATAGAAGAGAGAATAAAGTTCAGTGAAGAATGATGTAATTCATCCTAAAAATAATAAAATGAACATGAACATGATATTCAAAATTTAAACAAACACAAATCAAATACAAACACCTTAAAAAGTAAATAAATTAATACGATATAACTTTACACCTTCAAGTTCGATGCATCTCCTATCCTAAAAAAGAAGAAGAAATTCATAAAATTTAGGATCTCAATTGTCTCTCTTCTTTCACCACACAATGAAGAAGCCAGGAATGTGATGTCCTCCACATCACATGACATCACGAGTCTCAATTTTAAGAGGAATGGCCTTATTGGACGAAGGTCAAACCGCTTGCATCATATTTCTCTCATATACTCGAGTTAACATCATTTTTCTTTCATTCTATAAGGACACCTAAAATCATCAAGAATCTAGCACATCAACTTCCTTGGTTCAAGAATCGAACGGTCAGGACATTCTAAAATGAACACAAATATTCCGATGCATTTCAATTTTTGGTTGCCGCAATTATTTCTTAAATAATAAAGCCAAGACAAATCTACAATTAGCTGAATAAGAAAATACTTGTTATTTTTCTATTATTAGAGAAAATCTTGATTAAACTAAAATATCTAAAAACATTTATTTCCTGAGATTTTATTGTTAGACAATTAATTAATAATTAAGCACAGAGCCAAAGTAAGGAAAGGGAGTGAATGGCAGCCATGTTACTTTGGCTGGATAATCTAATCTGCATTTTGTTTCGTAATTAGAACAATTTCCCATGCTCCTTACGCCCTTTTTATGCATCCCATAAATGGACTCAAAATTCATCGTTCCAAAGAGCCCCTAGCTTTATCGTTTTTCACAGAAAAGCCACAAAAAATTGAAACAAAAACTAAAAATTCTTATTTTTTTCTTTTATTTTCTCGGTTCATTCACTAAAAACACAAAACGATCGGCGTTCCTTGTAAAGAACAGCATAATAAATTCTCACTTTTTTTTCCTCTAAAGCTTTGTTTTTCTTCTACCGAAGAAAAATGGAGAGCCAAACAAATGAAAACAAAGAATCCAAAAATCTGTCACCGTGCAGCAGTGGAAGAAGCAGTCATGCAAGTTCACCCGAATTCGAGTTCTGCATGGTTCGAAATCCGTCTTTTCCTCAACCTGATCTCATCTCCGCAGATGAACTCTTCGTAAACGGCGTTCTCCGTCCTCTCCATCTCCTAAACAACAAACAACCTGAAGAGAGCCCACAAACCGAGCAGAACCCACACGCATCAGAACCATCGGTACCCGACCCAGAGCCTGAAACTAGCCCTCTTGTAGCATCCGACCCGACTCCTGCCCTATCAGTTTCGAAACGGTGGAGGGATATTTTCAAGAAAGAAAAGGGAAAGAACGGTGCCAAAAATCAACAAGACAAGGATAAGGAGAAAGAGAAGAAGAAAGAAAAGAAGAGTCATAGTCAAAGCGGAGGGAGTTCAGCTGAGTTGAATATAAATATCTGGCCTTTTTCAAGGAGTAGATCCGCAGGTACGAGCGGGACACGACCCAGAATGACCGCCTCGACGGCGGGTGCCCGTAATGTGAGTAGCGCTCCATGTTCCCGTAGCAACTCAGCCGGTGAATCCAAGTCGAGAAAATGGCCGAGCAGTCCCAGTAGGGCAGGGGTTCACTTGGGGAGAAGCAGCCCGGTTTGGCAGGTTCGTCGTAGTGGTTCCGCTGTTAAGAGCTTCGATGCTTTGGCCCGGACCGCTGACAAGGGTAGCGGTAAAAAGGAAGCAACTGAAACTCATCGCGATAAAACCCGTAACGGTAGCATCAATAATAACAAAGCGAAAGTTTTGAATGTGAACGTGCCAATGTGTATCGGGTATAAGCGTCATTTGAATTGTAAAATCGATGATAACAGTGCCGCAGTTGCCGGTATTAGTACCCACCGAGGTGGCGGCAGCGATGGAAATGGTAGTAGCAGCGGACCTAACGTTGGAAGTGGTAATAACTTTTTTAATTTGCGTAATCTCTTCACTAAAAAAGTTTATTAACCCTCATCCTTTTGTTATTCTCCCTTCAATATTGTGTAATCAAGTATTTCAATTGGAGATGTACATCTTTTTTCTTTTTGTAAATTACGAGCCCTATTTTCAATATGGACTGCCTTATTAAAGTTATTAATGAAAAATATTACGAAAATAATGATTTGTTTATTATTTGATTGGGAATTTTTTCACATTTTTTGTAATTATATTATTTATATTTATAAAATAATTTAATTATATATAATATTTCTTCCAAGTAAAATACCAAATGGATTTGTAATTTTTTAATACTTAATTTTATTTAAGACTTTACTTTTTAGTATTTAGTATTTTAATACTTAATTATTATAAATTAAAGAGATTGTTAACTAATTCGGTTAAATGGGTTAAATAATTTTGATTTTATATTGCCATCTTTCTTCTATGTTTGTATAAATGTTTATTCAAGCTATTTTACCTCATTCTTTTATTAATTATTTTCAATTAATGTAATCAAATTATATATTTAAAATTTATTTATGAATATAATTTTGACAGATAGATAGTTTATATAGTATAATATATATAATATATAATTTATTCATTTTTGACCGAATATATGAATTCCCCCCCCCATATAACAATGACTTTAAATAATGGACCGAGTAAAAAAAGCACTTGCACTACTTATTTCATTTAATAAATGAAAATGGATGGATGTATAAAGGGATTTGGGTTTTGGTATTCCTACCGTATATGATAGTAGGCAAGTAAAAGAAAGCAATGGCTTCGAATCATAATTGTGTTACAGGCATCAACCAATAGCTTTGCAGTTTGGTTGATTATATTTACTGCTATTTTCTGGGTTATGAAAGCCATAGAAAACAGAAGATTTTTGTGCATTGATTCTTGTGGAAACCGTCCAAGGCCCCCGCACAACGTCATTTCAAAAGAAAATAAAGGAATTCCTTCTTAATGAAATGCACCATCCTATTGCTATCATTATCGAATTGAAAGAACTTGGTTGGAGTTGAAATAAAAATGTGGCTTTCAATCAATAATCTATATGACAGAATCAAGCAAGCACCAGTTTCATCAAGAAATACCAGTTATATGACCAATAGCAAGGGCATCCAAGTCTGCTAATCCTCAGCGATTCTGATAATCATCCGATCCTTTGCTTGATTGTTGAGGAAAGGTTCTCTCTCTCTTTTTTTATTATTTCAATTTTTTTCTTTAATTTAATTGACGCCTTATTTTTTGTCATCGTTAATCATCCGATCCTTTGCTTGATTGTTGAGGAAATTTAAAGGTTGAGGTTTGATTTGTTGATGAGTTGCTAATGTTTCAAGCTTGATTGATTTCTATGGCGCTTGAAGTGCGACAAAAAAAAAAATAATGAATAGAACTTAATATTATAGGATGAGAACATGAATAAGAACTTTCGGGGGGGGGGGGGGGGGGTTACTAGAGTGGATTATGTTTTCGCCTGCTACTTTGGGCTAATTTTGTTGGTAGTGTTAAGAAAAAATAAACCGAGTACAAGTAATTTTCCTTATAATCGATTAGTGCGAATATGAAATAAAAGTGGAAAAATAATACCCGAAATTGATAACGGAGTTTAGCTAATTTTGCTTACGTCTCCGGACTGTTGCAGATCGTTTACTAAGAGAGAAAATTTACAGGTGTTTACAAAACACTCACTACTCACAAAAAAACTCTCTAGTATTGGAAGGAAGAAATGATTTGGGATGATTTTGAAGCTAAATGAGCTAGGGTATTTATAGTTGAAACTTAGGGACTAATCTTTGTAAATACCCTAAAGTTCAATGACTCAATTTTATAATTATCCCTATTACAAAATAATAAAAATTTTAGCCCCCTATTATTATTATTTTCAAGCAGCCGCCGGCTGCTAATAATTTTGCAGCCCATGTGCTGCTTTGACCAACAATCTCCCACTTGAAGACTTATTTCAATATGTCTTCACACCTCGATCGATGCAGCAGTATTTCTGGTCTTTTTATTCTAGCATGCCAACTGAAGCTGAACACAACTTCAGTTTGTCCATAGTCACCGTCTTTGTTAACATGTCTGTTGGATTTTGAGCTCCACTGATCTTTTCAAGTGTCAAAATCCCATCTTCCAGAAGAGACCGGATAAAATGATATCGCAATTGTATGTGCTTCGTCCTGGAATGAAAAGACGGATTCTTTGCTAGATGGATAGCACTTTGACTGTCGCAATACAAGATATTGTTTTCTTGTTTCTTGCCTAACTCTTCCAAGAAACTTTGGAGCCAAACCATCTCCTTGCTGGCTTCCGTAACAGCGACATATTCTGCTTCAGTTGTGGAGAGAGTAACTATCTTCTGTAGTTGAGAAACCCAACTCACTGCAGTTCCTCCTAGAGTATAGACATACCCTGTAGTGCTCCTTCTGATGTCAACATTTCTGGCTAAGTCAGCATCTACATAGCCTGTCAGTATTGTATCTCCACCTTTGAAACAAAGTGCTTTGTCTGTGGTACCCCGCAGATATCTGAGGATCCATTTGACTGCTTCCCAGTGTACCTTGCCCGGATTATTCATGTACCTGCTAACAACTCCCACTGCATGAGCAATATCTGGTCTGGTACAAACCATGGCATACATCAGACTTCCAATTACTGAGGCATACGGCACCTTCACCATGTGTGCACGTTCTTCCTCCGTCTTTGATGATTGGTCTTTGGAGAGTCTGAAATGAACACCTAAAGGTGTACTTACTGGTTTAGCATCTTGCATGTTGAACCTGGAGAGTACTTTGTTTTGATGTACTCAGCCTGTGATAACATCAAAGTCCCCGACTTTGTGTCTCTCTTGATCCTCATCCCAAGAATCTGCTTTGCAGCACCCAGATCCTTCATAGCAAACTACTTCGACAATTTTTGCTTCAAGTTTATAATCTCTTGCATGTCTGAACCTACAACGAGCATGTCATCAACGTACAACAATAAAATAATGAAGCTGTTGTCGAACCTCTTGATGTAGCAACAATGATCTGCTTGGCATCTGGTAAAACCACTGCTACCCATGAAGCTATCGAACTTCTTGTACCACTGTCTGTGAGCTTGTTTTAAACCATACAAGCTCTTCTTTAACCTGCATACCAGGTTTTTCTTGCCTGCCTCTATAAAACCTTCTGGCTGCCTCATATAGATTTCTTCCTCCAAATCACCATGAAGGAAAGCTGTCTTTACATCTAACTGCTCAAGATGTAAATTTTCTGCAGCTACAATTTTCAACACCAGTCTGATTGTAGACAGTTTCAAGACTGGAGAGAAAATTTCATTGTAGTCAATACCTTCTTTTTGCTGAAAACCTTTTACTACCAATCTTGCTTTGTAGCGTTTGCTCCCATCGTGCTCTTCTTTGATCCTGTAAATTCACTTGTTATGGAGCGCTCTCTTGTCTGGTGGTAATTCAGCTAATTCCCACGTCTGATTTGACATAAGCGAGTCCATCTCATCTTTCATGGAAGACTCCCACTTGACTGAATCATCCACCTGCATCGCTTCATCATAGCACTCTGGTTCACCATTGTCAGTCAGCAACAAGTAGTGCAAAGAAGGTGAATACCGTTGGGTTGGTTTAGGAATTCTGGAGGAGCGTCTCAGTTCTGGTGTTCCTGGTTCTTCCTCTTGAATTGCTTCAGGACTGATCTGAACATCATTTCCAGAAATCTCCTCGAACTCAGTAAATTCCTTTGTTTCAGCTTCGATATTACTTGATTCTGCGGTTGACATGTCTTTGTACATCACATTTTCATTGAAAATGATGTCTCTGCTTCTGATGATCTTTCGATTTTCGTAGTCCCAAAACCGGTAACCGAATTCATCATCACCGTAACCAATAAAGACGCATTTGTTGGACTTGACATCAAGTTTACTTCTTTTAGCAGAGTTTATGTGTACATAAGAAATACAACCAAACACTCTTAAGTGTGAAAGGTTTATTTCTTTCTTGCTCCAAGCTTCCTCTGGTATTCCACCATCCAAAGGAACTGAGGGTCCATGGTTGATCAGGTAAGTTGCAGTGTTGATAGCTTCAGCCCATAGAAATTTGGGCAATCCGACATATATCCTCATGCTTCTGGCACATTCATTCAGAGTTCTGTTCATGCGCTCTGCTACGCCATTCTGCTGCGGTGTTATGGGAACTGTTGTCTCCATCTTGATCCCATTGTTTGCGCAGAAATCTCTGAATCAACTGTCTTTGTATTCTCCTCCATTGTCAGACCTCAACCGCTTGACTTTCAAATCAGTCTCATTTTCCACCATGGCCTTCCATTTTCTGAAAGTATCAAAGACTTCTGATTTCTTCTTCAGAAAATAAACCCACACCTTCCTTGTTGAATCATCGATGAAGGTGACATAATATAGTGAGCCTGCAAGAGATAGAACTGGGGATAGTCCCCATACATCAGTATGAACTAACTCTAACCTTTCTGCCTTGGGTGTCTTGCCAATCTTTGCAAAATTGACTTTCTTTTGTTTTCAAAAGATGCAATCCTCGCATAGTCCGACATCTACATTCTTTAGATCCGGCAGCTTCCCTTTTGACAGAAGTATCTTCATTCCTTTCTCGCTTATATGGCCAAGCCTTTGGTTCCATAGGTTTGATTTTCCATCAGCATCTGCTACTGTAATGATATTCTCTAAATTTGAGGTTATATAGAGAGTACCAGTTTTCTTACCACGAGCAATGACGAGTGCTCCTTTGGTAATCTTCCATTCACAACCTGAAAAGGTTGTACTATATCCTTCTCCATCAAGCTGTCCAACAGAAATCAGATTTCTTTTGAGGCCGGGAATATGTCTCACTCCTGTTAGCTTCCAGGTGGTCTGGTTTGGCAACTTTAGTCTGATGTCTCCTTTTCCGACGATCTTCAAGGTTTCATCATCAGCTAGATGAACCTTCCCAAAATCACCACTGACATAGTTCTCCATGATTTCTTGGCACGGGGTGGAGTGGAAAGATGCTCCTGAATCCAAGATCCATGATTCAATCGGACTGTTGACGATTAGAATCATGGCATCACCTGTCTCATGTGTCACGTTGGTAGATTCCTGTGTGCCGGTATTTTTCTTCGGTGCTCGACAATCTCTTTTGAAGTGACCCTTCTTGCCGCAATTATAACAGGTAAAATCTTTATTTCCTGTTCTTGATTTGCCCCTTCTGGATTTTGATCTACCATGATTTGAATTTCTTTCTGAAGTTCTCCCTCTAGACTCCGTGTGCAAGGCTGAGGAGGTTGATGCTTCACCCGCTTCTCTCCGTCGAATTTCTTCACTCAATACCAGGTCCCGAACATCGTCGAATTTTAATTTGTTATTTCCCGACGAGCTGCTGACTGCTGTAACAGTAGCATTCCAACTGTCTGGTAGAGATGATAAGAGAATTAAAGCTCGAACTTCATCATCGAATTCAATTTCCACTGAACTCAACTGGGTTGTGATTGTGTTGAGTTCATTTAGGTGTTGAGCCACTGATGCCCCTTCCGCCATCCGCAAATTGAATAATTGCCTCATCAAATGAACTTTGTTTGAGGCCGATGGCTTCTCATACATACTGGAGAGAGCCGCCATAAGACCCGCCGTGGTCTTTTCCTTTGCTATGTTGAAAGCAACATTGCGGGATAACGTCAGTCGGATAACTCCGAGGGCTTGTCTGTCGAGAAGGGCCCAGTCTTCATTCTTCATGCCCTCTGGTTGGTTTCCCGATAGAGGTTGATATAGATTTTTCTGGTACAAAAAATCTTCAATCTGCATCTTCCAAAAGCCAAAGTCCGCACCATCGAACTTTTCAATTTTCACCTTCCCTTCGTCTGCAGTCATCGCTCCCACTCGAATCTGGTTTCTTTGGATCGTTTTTGACAATTTCTGCGAACCGCCATGTATTAGAACACCTCCGTCGACAAACTCGTATCGCCGACCGAATTTCACTATTCACGAAATTCACTATTCACGTGGATAGTAATCTCGCAGAAAAATTGACAAAATTCACAACCAAAAGCTCATGATACCAGTTGTTAAGAAAAAATAAACCGAGTACAAGTAATTTTCCTTATAACCAGATTAGTGCGAATACGAAATAAAAGCGAAAAAATAATACCCGAAATTGATAACGGAGTTCAGCCAATTTTGCTTACGTCTCCGGACTGCTGCAGATCGTTTACTAAGAGAGAAAATTTACAGGTGTTTACAAAACACTCACTACTCACAAAAAAACTCTCTAGTATTGGAAGAAAGAAATGATTTTGGGATGATTTTGAAGCTAAATGAGCTAGGGTATTTATAGTTGAAACTTAGGGACTAATCTTTGTAAATACCCTAAAGTTCAATGATTCAATTTTGTAATTATCCCTATTACAAAATAATAAAAAATTTAGCCCCCTATTATTATTATTTTCAAGCAGCCGCCTGCTGCTAATAATTTTGCAGCCCATGTGCTGCTTTGACCAACAGGTAGACTTTAAGATTTGCTTGGGATTTGAAAGTTAATTCTTGCAAAGTATTGACGCTGCTGCTCACATTGAAGTTATGTGCTTGGTAAGCCTTTCTCGTTTTGATGGTATGGCAAACTAAAACTGCCATTTCTCAAAATAGCAGATCATGTTGAATTTAAGTTTGACGGATTTATTTTAGTGTCAGATGGGATATATAACCATTTTTGAATTTCAAGGGATCTTACTAACCAGGAAATGTCCTCTCTTTGATGACGTTAGTTTTGATCTTACTTGCATGTAGTGTAAGTTGAATCATTTCTGGGATAAGCATTCATATATGTTTTGTTTTAGATACTTTAGTGTTTTCAGCATAATTCTTGTTTTGTTCGAACAAAAACATGCTATCTTGTTTCTTTTCTAATGGCACATAGAAGCATACTATGTGTATCCCCTTCTCATGTGATGAAAACTTACTGCAAGCAAATTTTAACCTTCTTGCTTGCTTCACATTAGGTGATGTATAATTATTTTCTCATATGATAGAATTTGAAAGCCTTATTCTATAGTGCTGGGTATTTTTGGATGTGGTTTCTGTTTAGTTCCAAGCTGCTAGGTTTTGACCTGCAAGTCTGGTGAGCGGTCCAGGAGCAACTTTATTAATCAACACACAACAACCTTTCTTTTTATCATTGATGAAGCCGTTTTCATTTTTTATGCCAAGTTTTCTCTGAGAGTTCATTACCAATCCTGCAATTCAATTTATTATGATGACATGCAAAAGGATGATCAACAACTCTGTTTTTTGCAGTGGCATGCTTGTTCAACATCCTTCTAAGAAAAATGGTGTAGATTTTCAATCAAGCTAGGAAACTGGGAGCCGTGGAAGGTCCTCTCGAGCATCCTCGTCCTTCATCAATCTCAACAATTTTTACTGGAACCGGTAGATTACTCTCAGGAGATGGTTTCACTGTCGATGATGGCCCTCTGAGAAGGTTAGATGATCCTGAAAATGCACCGCTTTTAGAGGTAATGACAGATATGATTGATGTTACTGAAGGTGGATGATATCTGTTCACCTTTTGGAGTGAATATAGTTAGAGTTTGGACTTCCATATTGGAGTGAATATAGTTGCTGTGTTTGGACTTCCATATTCTTTTCTTTTCCATTTTGTGTACCTTGCAAACAGGCGTTCCGTTCTATATGTTTTCAATTCTTTTGTAAGTGAATTCATTTTTATGTCTCAGAATGCTGTTTCTTGTTTATTCATTACTTGGTTGCATGTCAATGCAGAGCATCAGAAAGTCCGAGTGTCCTAAAGAGCTTGAGCCTGCTGATAGAAGGTTTTCTGTTCATGTCAATCTGATAAAGAGGGAGGACAAATTCCCTGTGGGTCTCTTGCTCTTGTTGGCATTACCTTAGCCCAAAAGGTTGAAGTCCATTCGAGGCTATAACTCGTATTTTTCTCCTTGCAGGAACCAGAGAAAATGCCAGGTAGCGTGTGTTGGAAGAACTCTTGGTAGCATCAGTAGTTCGGCATCTCCTGAGCCAACTGTCAGTTCCAATCCTCTCAACTCAGCTCCAAACCCTTCATCTGGCTTACTTGTGGACGAAAGTTTGCCATCAACCTCTATTCAGCTGAGTTGGGTGATGGGACTCGCATGATAACCCGCTTCAATCTCTAGCACACAGTGTAGGACATCCGTTCCTTCATCAATGCATCTAGACCTGGGAGCACAACAAACTATCAACTGCAGATGATGGGTTTCCCTCCTAAACTTCTTAATGATCCATCCCAAACCATAGAGCAAACAGGCCTTGCCAATTCCGTGGTAATCCAGAAGCTCTAGGCTCGGTTGCTCGGAAACTGTCTGTCTAGTTATCTCTACAGCTGCTTATTGTACCAAATGGAAGAAGTTACATTTGCTTAAAGTGATCATGAACCACTAGAGACTGGAAACTCGTTTTTTTATGGTTGTTTGCGGATGAAAGGGATTGAATTGTTTGAGCCCCATGTTCTCTCTCTCTTATTGTTCATATCTAATAATCTTAACAGCACTTTTCTAAGCGATAAGTTATAGGATAACTGATAAATAATTGGGTAAACTCCCTTATTAGTCATCCAACTATGGGATTAGTTATATTCTGATCACTAATTAAAAACTTGGTCATAAATGTTACAAAATTATGTTGTTGTGGCTACCGTTCTTTGAATTATAAATCAAGTTGCTGATGTTTTTCCCCTAAACGGATATAGTAACATATTTAGTTATCAATATATATAATATATATTCCATAGCTTTTTCCATCAGCTACCCTAACATGGATCACCCCATCAGAAGAACCATCTTTCACATACTATTTCCACCCTTCTATTCCATAGCTTTTTCCATCAGTCGTCTTCATCCCTCCCAACACTTCCTTAAATGATCTGTAGTCTCTAATGGCTGGTTTTCAAACTTTCTTAACATTGTTAACTGGACCCCCCCTCTGATAATAACTATCAACCGCTTTGTCGTGAAAAACCCTAATCTTAAAGCCATCCAATATACTACCATCCGCTCTAAGCACCGCAGAGTTTGCTTCCGATTTCTTAATGTATCTAACAAACGCAAAAGTGGATCTCGCAGCTAATCTTTTTCTACTCTTATATGCAATAAAAACATCTTGGACATCACCATAAACCTGAAACGCTTCCTTAAGAGTTGGAACATGTATCCTTTTGCTAACATTACTAACAAAGATCGAAAAGAGATTTGGCTCCCTTCTAGTCTTCCAAACACTTCTCCACCTCTCCATGAATAATTGAGATTATATTTAAAAAGAAATCAGTAACATATTAAGTTATCAATATATATATACACATATATCAATTTGATTTTAATTTTAAAAATTTGATAAAGATAGCCTCATCAGTAATTTCTAGAGTAGGTTTTAAAAGTTTTTAGTTTTCACTTTTCCCTTAGGTTGTAATTTCTAGAGTAGGTGTCAAAAAGTTTTTAGTTGTTACTGAATTCAATATTCATTAATAACAAAGCTAAAGGAATTGTTCAAAATAATAAAAATAATAATAAAGTTACCCTCCAACTCAAAAAGTGAAGCTTATTAACATAAAACTCAAAAGGCAAAATTTATTTCTCAATTATTTTATTATTAGTATTTAAAAGTTCTATAAATTTTAAATTGATCACATAAATAAGTATATTGATAATTCAACAGACAATGATCATTTTGATATACTTTTATAATTAAATTTGAAAGATTTTTATTTTAGTAATCAAAATAAAACTAATCTCATAGTTGAATGATTAATAGAGTAATTTGTTATAAATAATATATAGACGTGCTGAAGTTGTCACCATAAGCACGTCATTGTTAAGCTCATTATTAGTTTTCTTTCCTTTTAATTTTATTAAAACAGACGCGCGACATATTTAATCCTTTTCAATTTACACATAATTTATCCTATATTCTCATCTCACCATGACACACATTTTTCTTTTTAAAGAATTAGTGGGATCACCATGACGTTTGGGTGTGGAAAATAGACCTAAGGAGGACCTTGTTTGATTGGGAAGTTAGAATGTGAAATGACTTTATGTTTAAAGTGTCCAGAGTGGTTCCGAACCTCACCTTAGTGGACAACTTCAGTGGGTTGGCACCTCAAATGGTATCTACTCTCCGAAAAGTTTGTGTTAATGTGGTTTGTGGTGATGAAGTCAAGGAACGGTTGTGGAACTTAATTTGGGCGAATCTAGTCCCTCCCAAAGTTGATTTTTTTGTTTGGAGGGCGGTGCAAGAAAGAGTCCCTTCTCTTACTGAATTAAATAAAAGAGGTGTAGTGGGAGTGTATAGTTTACTTTGTGTCTTCTGTGGGAAGGAGCCAGAAACTACAAACCACCTATTCTGTCACTGCAAGATCGTTTGGTGTGTATGGAAAAGGTGGTGTAATCATTAGCAGGTTTATCTTACTATCCCTGAAAATGTCAAATCCTTAATGCAGGTATGGAACAATCAAATATTTCGATCAGGGGCTAAACCAGTATGATCTTTGGGTTTTTTTTAGTTTAATATGGTCAATATAGCTTTATAGAAATGAGGTCATATTTAAGAAGGTTAGTTTTAATGTGGATCGCATTTATGATTCAGCTATATTAAGAATTGCTACATGGGCTAAGAACAAGTGGCCTTCATCTATCTCGTCAGTGATAGACTTCATCCGATATCCTCACTTGTTTGTTATAAATTCTTTTTGAAAGCTGCATGGATCAATTTTTTCAATTCAATTTTTTCTAACGAATGAACAGTGATGCTCTGAAGGTTTGTGTTTATTGCCTAGCTCGCCTGCTTTGGTTTGTCTAAGGGCTGCTATAGTGTTTTGATTTGTTCGATTTGGTTTGTCTTGAAATTGACTCATGTTCAGTATAGGACGTGCTTTCTATGTGAAATTGAGATGACGGTGGGTGTCAATTTTTGAGTTAAAGCAATCCATGTCTGATGTTTTTTCGTGACAAGGGTTGATGATGTGTTCAAATTTGGCCCCTTTCGCAAACATTGTATTGGAGTTCTTTTATATAGGAATTGTGGAGATTTATGTTGCATCCGGTTTTTGCCACTCGAAGAGAGAAATTTCTTAACCTGATGTTTTGTTGCTCAGGATCTGGGAGTTTCCTATAGATAGCAGTGTGAAGTCCGTTTCATGTAGCAGACCCGATTTTTGTATAGAAATTGTTCTGCAAGTCATCAGAGACTGAGCTTTATCCTCTCCTATTGTTTATATTGGGTTAAAGAATTGTATCCTAGTCATGGTGCACTTTTTTTTCCTTCAATTAGGTTTAGGAAGGTTTTTTAACGAGTCTCATCATTGTATATATTGTTTTGTATGTGTTTTCAATACTATCATACAAAACTATATTTAAAAAAAAAGATTATTTAATTAAAGGCCTCTTGTTTGTATTGCGTGTGTCTAAATTAAAGCCAAGACATTGTGACTAAGCTCAGTCATGTGGCAAAATTGGCCCAATACGGCAAACTGAGAAAATAATTAGCCAATAGGGCTTGTAAAAGTTTATTTTGGGATCTACCGGATTTACTGCAGTGTTCCTGTTTCTAGTCATATCGAGATGACGAGTTTAATGGAAAATATATTTTATTCGATTGATTCATCTGGTTTATTTATTATTTTTCTTGGAACTCGTCATGGTCGAGGTGACAATTTCTATTAAAATAATATTTTTTTCCAAATTTGAAGTGTTTTTTTAATATTAAAAAATGGAACTTGCATGCTGAGGTGACGAGTTTCAACAGCCATATTGATAGGTTTTATTAAATATAAAGTATCAAATTGTGTGATTGGAGACTGAAATAAAGTGATATATCACTGAAAAGTTAAAGAGGTTTTATTATATTTTATTTATAAAATATTACATTAAATCCTAAACCCTAAACCATTACATTAAGGAGATAAAAATAACAAACCATAAACAATATATTAAGAAGATAAAAATAACAAACCTAACACATTACGTTAAGGACATAAATATAATAAACCTTACATACACCTTATTCTGTAAATAAAATCATAAATATTTCACTATTCTTCATGATGTTTTAATCCTCGTAATCAGTGACTCGTCATAAGTAATATTCAGTTCTTCAATTCTCCATGCTTTTTCTTATTGTCGTTCACGTACAAATAGGAACAACTTCCGGGTCTCCATCATCTATCACTGTTTCTTTATCATTTTTCTTAGTTGGTAGGATATTCGAGCTAGAAGCAACATTCTCAACTGTACGAGCAAGATCAACATCAACAAACTCTACAAACAAATCGATATTAGATATATAATTATAACAATATGTCTCAATCATAACAGTAAGGTCGACATCATCACTTAGATGAACCTCATGCATGATAGTGACAATTTATAATATAATGAATATATTATTCTATTGCTTCCGAGTTGAACCCTTCTTTATACTTTTAACTTCAACTCATCTAATTGAAAGTTTTTTGTCATTGTGTATTAAATGATGTATGAGAAAATGACATTTTTCTAGAATGAAGTGATACGTCACTAAAAATTTTATGAAATGAAGTTATACATCATTGAAAAGTTTCTGCAGTGAAGTAATTGAGCACTGATTTTTTTTTTGTCATTGTGCATTAAACGGTGTATGAGAAAAGAATTTTTTTTCTGAAATGAAGTGAAATATCAATGAAAAGTTTCTGAAATGAAGTTATGTATCATTAGAAAGTTTCTGAAGTGAAGTAATTGGTCATTGAAATTTTTTTGTCATTTTGCATTAAATGATGTATGAGAAAATGATATTTTTCTTAAATAAAGCGATATATAACTGAAAAATTTCTAAAATGAAGTTATATATCACTGAAAAGTTTCTAAAGTGAATTAATTAAGCATCGAAAAGTTGTTGTCATTGTACATTAAATGGTCTATGAGAAAAAAATGTTTTTTCTAAAATGAAGTGATATATCACTGAAAAATTTCTAAAATGAAGTTATATATCACTGAAAAGTTTTTAAAATAAAATAATATATCACTAAAAAGTTTCTGCACCGAATTGAATGCTCATTGATGATAACTCATTTTTCTTTCAAATTTGCTTATGTTATGTGAATCTTCACAAAATTCCTACTTTCTACAACTTCATTGAACCACCAAAAACTTTTCTCAAGCAATGGTTAACAAAAATTTTCATGGTTGCCCATTCAAATGGCTAAATTATAGAAATTGATGATGATGTTGTGTTTATATTATAGAGGCTAGTAAATGTGTTGTTTCCTGTAGATGTATCTCATCGCTAAATGAAGTAGAAAATTGTAAGAAAACTTGAAGATTTTGTTTCATGTTTAAGTTATTGACACATAATCGTGAAAAGATGGTAAATTAGGTCTTTTGTATTTTTCTTATTAACAATAAAATGAATGTTAAATGCACAAAACTTTTTGCGATGTTGCAACCTTCTCTTGATTTTTTATTGCTTGATATGTCTTATTGTTCGACTCCCCTGTTGGATAGTTGGGTCTTGTAGTTTGTAAACACTTACTCATTTGCTTCATAATGGGGTTGTGATTACTTGTTATTAAAATTAGCCAAATGTTTCCAACCGTCCTTTGTGCAAATTATTTGCAACAGAAGGTTTATTTTTTATAGTGTAATGGGATAAGGCCATAAGGGTGTATACTATTTTATGTATCATAAATGATTTGGTGATTCCACAGGTTTATTTTTTATAGTACTAGTATTATTTTTCACAACACCCACCGTTGATTCTTCATTGACCAACCACCGCTCCTGTTGAAAATTAAAATCCACCGAAAGGTGGCATTAAACAAATCCACCGAAAGGTGGAATTAAATCCATCAAAAATAATAAGTCAAAAAGGGGTTGTAATTGTTGAAAATGTGCAAGGGTAAATTATTCAATTTAGTCATTATACTTTAGGGTATTTACAAAATTAATCCTCAAGCTTCAACTATAAATACCCTAACACATTTAGCTTCAAAACCATCCCAAATCATTCTAGCTTTCTCCCAACACTAGAGAATTTAGAGAGTTTTCTTGAGAGTTGTTTTCTCCTTTTTATCAAGAGATAATTGTTATTTTTTCTCCTTGTTAGATCGAGAGAAGTTGTAATTCCTATTTTCTCATAGTTAAATTCTTCTACCGTTGCCCGTGGTTTTTACCCTATATTATTTAGGGGTTTTATATTTAAATTTTGTGTATCTTTTATCTTCATTTTTATTTTCTCAAATTATCAGTTGCGATTTTGCTCTATCCGATAATTATCTTTCGCAACAATTGGTATCAGAGCCAGATTAGAGTGTATAATATCTACTTATTATCTTTGTGGTTGCCACCAAAAGGTGGATCCTCCAACATAAGAAAGTAAGAAGATATTACTCATTCTTTGAAGGTTCCAGAGAACTATTCATGATAGTGAAATAGTGGGAGCTGTCTGTATTAGAAGTTATGGCAACGAAATTTGATATTGAAAAATTCAATGAGAGGAATTTCTCATTGTGGAAATTGAAGATGAAGGACATCCTGAGGAAAAACGGTTGTCTAGCAGCTATCAGTGAAAGGCCAGTAGATTTCACAGATGACAAAAAAATGGATCGAAATGGATGAGAATGTTATGACAAACTTTTATCTAGCATTAGCAGATGAAGTATTGTCAAGCATCGAGGAGAAGAAGACAACTAAGGAGATATGGGATCATCTCACATAACTGTACGAGGACACATCGCTGCACAATAAAATTTTCCTTAAGAGAAAATTGTACACTCTCCGTATGCCAGAATCTACTTCAGTAATGGAGCACTTAAATACAATGAACACTTTATTTTCTCACCTTACTTCCTTAAGCTGTAAAATATGAGAACAAGAACGTGTTGAACTTCTACTTCAAAGTCTACCGGATTCGTATGATCAACTCATCATCAACTTGACAAACAATAATGTCACCAGTTTAGTCTTCGATAATGTTACAGCTGTTGTTCTAAAAGAAGAAAATCGGTGCAAGAACAAGGAAGACAGACAAGTAAATCTGCAACAAGCAGAAGCATTAACAACGATGACAACGATAAGAGGGAGATCAACAGAACATGGCTAAAGTAGCAGTTACAAATATGGTGGATCAAAGTCGATGAGCAAGAAGAATTTAAAGTGTTACAACTGTGGAAAGAAGGGTCACTTGAAGAAGAATTGTTGGAGTCTAAATAAAAACTCCAATCCACAAGGCAATACCGCAAACACTTCAGATGATGAAGATGCTCTATGCTGTGAAACATCAACCACCGTGAAAGGCAGAAAAAGATTTGCAAATATATGGCTCATTGATTCGGGAGCAACATATCACATGACCTCAAGAAGAGAATGGTTCCATCATTATGAACCTGTCTTAGGAGGATCAGTGTATAGCTGCAATGATCATGCCTTAGAGATCGTTGGCGTGAGAACCATCAAATTGAAGATGTATGATGAAATAATCAAAATTGTTCGAGATGTGCGGCATGTGAAAGGCCTGAAGAAAAATTTATTATCCTACAGATTGTTGGATAATAATGCAAGCAAGATTGAAATACGGAAAGGAATTATGAAGGTGTTCCGTGGAGCGCTTGTGGTGATGAAAGGCGAAAAGATAGCAACAAACTTGTACATACTGAAGGGAGAGACTTTGCTAGAAGCAGAAGCCTCTGTTGCCTCATGTAGTTCAGATTCTGCAATGCTATGGCATTAGAAACTTGGACACATGTCAGAACAAGGAATAAAAGTCCTTGTGGAGCAAAAGCTACTTTCATACTTAACAAAGGTATCACATACTTTATGTGAGCATTGCATAACAAGTAAGCAGCACCGGTTGAAATTCAACACGTTAAATTCTAGAGGCAAAAGTGTTCTAGAATTGGTTCACTCTGACGTATGGCAAGCACCAGTTACATCCCTAGGCGGAGCAAAATACTTTGTCTCATTTATTGATGACTACTCTAGAAGATGTTGGGTGTACCCTATTAAAAAGAAGTCAGACGTGTTTTCCATTTTCAAAAACTTCAAAGCGCGTGTGGAACTTGATTTTGGAAATAAGATCAAGTGTTTCAGAACAGATAATGGAGGAGAATACACAAGTGAAGAATTTGATGACTTATGCAGGAAAGAATGTATCAAAAACAGTTCACAGTGGCGAACACTCCTCAACAAAATGGAGTGGCAGAGCAGATGAATAAAACCTTGTTAAAAAGAACAATAGCAATGTTGAGGGATACAGTTCTAGAAAAATCATTCTGGGCAGAAGCAGTCAATACCACCTGTTATTTGGTGAAACGAGCTCCATCAACTGCAATAGAGCTAAAGAAACCAATGGAGACATGGACTGGTAAACCAGCTGATTATTAAAACCTCAATGTATTTGGAAATATTGTATACGTGATGTACAACTCCCAAGAAATTTCAAAGTTGGATCCAAAATCCAAGAAATGCAAATTCTTGGGGTATGCTAATGGTGTAAAGGGGTATCGCTTGTGGGATCCCACTGCCCGCAAAGTGATCATTAGCAGAGATTTTATCTTTATAGAAGATAAACTACAAAGAAAAGAAGACGATGATAGCGCTGAAAAGTCAGAGACTACACAGATACATGTGGAAAATGAGGTTGAATAAGGAGATTATTTTGAAGTAGAACCAACACATGATGAACAAGAACCAGAGAGTTCTTAAGCTCCAACAACTCGTCAATCAGATCGTGTGAGAAGACGTCCCAATTGGTACTCAGATTATGTTATAGAATGAAATATTGCATACTGCCTTTTAACAGAGGACAGTGAGCCATCGACATACCAGAAGACAATAAACAACTCAGATGTTTCACTGTGGATGATGGAGATGCAAGAAGAAATTGAAGCCATTCATAAAAATAATACATGGGACCTTGTGTCACTACCACAAGAAAGGAAACCAATTGATAACAAATGGGTCTTCAAAATCAAGCGAAATAGTGACGATCAAGGTGAGAGGTATCGTGCAAGACTGGTGGTCAAATGATATACTAAAAAAGAAGGTATTGATTTTAATGAAATCTTCTCATGTGGTTCGACTAACAACAGTTCGAGTAATCTTGGCAATGTGTGCTACATTGAACTTACATCTAGACCATCTAGATGTTAAAATAGCTTTTCTTCATGGAAATCTTGAAGACGATATTTACATGCTCCAGCCAGAAGGTTTTGAAGAAAAAAAAAGAAGAACTTGGTTTGCAGGTTGAACAAATCTCTGTACGGTTTAAAGCATGTGACGAGGTGTTGGTATAAGAGATTTGATTCCTTCATTATGTGCATTGGATATAACAGACTTAACGTAGACCCTTGTGCTTATTTCAAGAGGTTTGGTGATAATGATTTTGTTATATTGTTGTTGTATGTGGATGACATGTTGGGTTAAGACCCAACAAAGATCATATTGAAGAATTGAAGGCACAACTTGCTAGGGAATTTGATATGAAGGATTTGGGATCAACAAACAAGATTCTAGGGATGCAAATTCACCGAGACTGAAGTAATAGGAAGATTTGGCTTTCACAAAAGAATTACTTGAAGAAAATCTTGTCACGATTCAACATGCAAGATTGTAAGCTAAATTCTACCCCTCTTCCTATTAACTTAAAATTATCTTTCAGTATGAGTCCTAGCAGTAAAGAAGAGAGGATGGAGATGTCTCGAGTACCGTATACATCGGCAGTGGGAAGTTTAATGTTCGCTATGATATGCACAAGACCAGACATTGCACAAGCAGTGAGAGTGGTTAGTCGGTACATGGCGAATCCAGGTAAAGAGCATTGGAATACAGTAAAGAGGATCCTGAGATACATCAACGGGACCTCAAATATTGCATTATGTTACGGAGGATCAAACTTACTTATCAATGGGTATGTCAATTCTGACTATGCAGGTGATTTGGATAAAAACAAATCTACTACATGCTATGTGTTCAAAGTTGCTGGTGAGTTGTAAGCTGGGTTTCAAAAATGCAGTCAGTTGTGGCTATATCCACAACAGAAGCAGAATATGTAGCAGCTACATAAGCCAGTAAAGAAGCAATTTGGTTGAAGATGCTATTGGAGGAGCTTGGGCACAATCAAGAGTATGTCTCTCTATTTTGTGACAGTCAAAGCGCCTTCCATCTAGCAAGGAAACCAGCATTTCATTCAAGGACAAAGCACATACGAATTCAGTACCACTTCATTCGTGAAAACGTGGAAGAAAAAAGGATAAATATGCAGAAAATCCATACCAAAGACAACATAGCAGATTTCATGACAAAGGCGATCAATACCGATAAATTTACTTGGTGTCGAGTCTCTTGTGGCCTGTCAGAGACGTAAGCAACATAAAGGTACAAGGTAGAAAGAATGGTGTGAAGATATGATTGTTCCAATTAAATCTTCAAGTGGGAGATTGTTGAAAATTAAAATCCACTGAAATGTATCATTAAACAAATCCACCGAAAGGTGGAATTAAATCCACCGAAAATAATAAGTCAAAAAGGGGTTGTAATTGTTGAAAATGTGCAAGGATAAATTACTCAATTTAGCCATTGTACTTTAGGGTATTTACAAAATTAGTCATTAAGCTTTAACTATAAATACCCTAACCCATTTAGCTTCAAAACAATCGCAAATCATTATAGTTTTCTCCCAACACTAGAGAATTTAAAGAGTTTTCTCGAGAGTTGTTTTCTCCTTTTTATCAAGAGAGAATTGTTATTGTTTTTTCCTTGTTAGATCGAGATAAGTTGTAATTCCTATTTTCTCATAGTGAAATTCTTCTACTGTTACCCGTGTTTTTTACCGTATATTATTTTAGGGGTTTTCACGTAAATTTTATATCTCTTTTATCTTCATTTTTATTTTTTAAATTATCAATTACGATTTTACTCTATCCGATAGCCGTCTTCCGCAACATCTCCCTCACTATCATCTCCAAAACAGTGAGTGGTGCTCGTTTTTCTTTTCTTACATGAAACCCCAGTGTTGACCCCAGTGTTGACTTACATTTCTTTTCTTTTTTTGCTTTCATCACTTGTCTGATTTTTCATTTTTAAACTTTTCATGAAAAGAGAAACAAGGGGTTCAATCAAGATAAACTCTGTCCTACCTGTTATGGAGTCCAAATATGAAACCTTTTATTCATACAAGCAACCCTACAATAATGATCCTCATATGTCATATCCAATGTCTGATTTTCAAGAACAGGGACATAATTTTGTTATAGTTGGAGAGCCGTTGCCTCTTCAAATTTTTATACTAAAAATATATGAGTGTTTTATTTATTTAAAATTTAATTTTTATTTATATGACAATTTATGTTTTTTCTCTGAATTCATCCTTACTCGAAATCTTATCTTTCGAGTCGCAAAATAATCTTGTTACGTATGCTAAATTACCGAGTTAATAAGTTGTCAAACATCACTAATTAGACAGCCTGGGTTTTGATTTTGGCCCTTTCTGCCAGCCAAAGCTGAAAAAATTGGCCTTTTGGATCCCATCAATTAACAAATCAAATTGTTTGTTAATTATGATGTCAAACGGCTCAGCTTTTGATCTCAAGCCAAAACGTTCCGGAGAAGGTTTCTCTGCAAATTTCACTTTCGGCTACGTTTCTCATAGTGAAAACTGGCTTAAGTTTTGCTTAATCTCAACAGTTTTTGCCAGATATCCTTTCGACTAACATTGTTGTTCCCAACAAGTCTTATCCCTTTTGGCGAATTTAGCCATCAACATGGTAATAATAAATCCATACGCACCATCAACTTGATGATTCTCGCGATCCTGCGTCACTTTCCAACTATTTCCCGATAACCAAAAATTCATGGGGATTTGGCCCTTAACTTCTTGTTCTCATGATTAACATGGCTGGCTGCTGCTGATGGGTCACTGTTCCCTGTGAATATTCTGAATAAATTCACTTCTCAAGCAAATTTGCACCAACCTTTGAACATTCATGTTTCCAACTATCATCATCAATTGCTCAAGTGGTCCACCAAGTGGGCCCCATCACCCATTATGTTCTGTTCGGTTCTGTTCATTTCAGATACGTGCCGTCAACGTCCCCACTCCCTCATATCTCACACTTAAACTTTAATAATCTTTTATATTGAAAAACAAAGGGGCTTATTTATTTTGAAACTATTTTATTATGAACTATTAACATCGTAGGTGTACAGCTTAGAATCCGTGTGATTTATAGTAATTAATAATTTTAAAGCTTAATCATGAAGCTAAGCTCGAGACATTCCGTGTTTTGTCGTTTTGGAAAAGTGTTGAAAATGTGCATACACATCATCTTTACCTAACCTAACCTATTTCCCATTCACATTCTCACTTGAAGTTCAACATGTTAAGAAAGATACTTATGCCTCACTCGTGGTTTAATTATTTGCACGTGGCTTTCCATGGTCCAAATTTATGCGACGGCCAACTTGCAGGAATAATAACAATAGTTTAATATTCTCTAGAGTCTTTGATGGAGGCTAGCCGCGAGCTTTAGGCAGAATCAAATCTTATATATTTATGTTTACTGGTTTAAGTCAGAGTTTGGGTATTCCTAACATTCGGCACTTGAGGCTTTAAAATTATTTAATCAATCACTGGATGTAATAAAGCTGTTTGATTTTCTCTCGGCATATATAATAAGATGATTTATTTAGCACTAGGTGTGTTCAGTATATGAGGAACATAAATGGAAGCAGTGATTGATTTTAGATATACGCCATAGTTTTCGAGAAACCAACACCACCCAATATTTCATGGTCGGTGACTGCTAGTATGACACCAGCTGCAGATATATACCTATTTAATATTTTTATATATCAATTTAAATTTTATTTATAGTTAAATCAAATTTCGATATAATTATAGTAGTAGAAATCATATCATTCCATTCTATTAAATTAATCGGTGGTTATAAAATTTAATCATACTCTATTGTTGAGCTGTAGATAGCCATAATTTAGGGAATTTGCAGACACAACTTGGAGCTGATCATTGGCACATATGGAGGGGTGATCCCACAAGTGCAAAACCACATGCAAGGATCATCACAAACCTCTAGGGCTGCATCACCTACCAGTCATCACGTGCTGCCAACTCCTTTTAGCTCCATACTTAGAGGTCCCACAAGGCCTATTGCCATTGAACTCTATTTAATCTTTTTTCTTACAGATATATACACCTAAATGTTTCATACAATATTTGAGTTTTAATCATGTCGCTAATCTCCAGAACAAGGATGTAACTAAAATATCAGTAAAATAATTATTTTACAAAACCTTAATTTTAATAATTATCTTTGAATTTTTTATGTCATCTATAAATAAGATAATTGAAATTAAAGTTATTAAATTAAGTGGCACTACTTAATTAATTAACAAAGGATGTGAAGCATGAGCTATTGTGATATTTATATATTCCGTGGAAAAGCATGCTATTGCAGCATGACCGCTCTTTTATTTTTAATTACGTATCTTCTGGATTGGATGTTTATATACATATATATTGGGAAGAAATTTATGTATATTATTGTAGAATTGAACTATTTTTTATATTAAATATTTTAATATTTTAACATTTCACGTATATAAACATTGAACACGACTCAAGTGCATATATGTAAACATTATTTGTATATTAGTATGGATTTTTAATATATTTTAGGGTAAAGTATATAAATGGTCCATCGAATATAAAATATTATTTTATTAAGTCCTTCGACTATTAAAAATTATAAAATAGTCTTTCGATTATAAAATGTTACTTTATTAAGTACATCGACTATTAAAAGTTACAAAATGATTATAAAATGTTACTTTATTAAGTACATCGACTATTAAAAGTTACAGAATGATCACCCGACGATTCATTTTGTTCCAAACTCATTATTTTTTGTTAAAAAAATTGACGGTTGTCTAAGTTGGACGTTAAAATGATTACTGAGATATGATAGTCGTTTGAGATTCTGTGATCAGCTTTTATCACATCACAGTCAGTATGTTAACGTTTAACTCACAATACCAGCAATTGTTTTTACGAAAAAAGACAAGTTTATAATATAAAGAATAGTCGGGTGACCATTTTGTAACTTTTAACAGTAGAATGACTTAACAAAGCAAACTCTATAATTGGATGACCGTTTTATAACTTTTAATAGTTGATTGACTTAATAAAGCAATACTCTATATTCGGAGGACGACCATCTATATATTTTACCATATAGTTTATTTATATTATTATTTAAGAGGCCGATTTAATTGATGTTTTTAGGGTTTTTTTAAATGCATTTGTATTATTAGTTAAAGAATGCATAAAACGCAACATAGATATGGACCTTGTTAAAAAAATCCTGTATCTAATTGGGGAAAAGAATGTACACGATCGAATATAACATCTCTATGTGACAGTATCAAATACACAACACAACACAACACACTGCAGCTCCAACACGCAACAAGTCCCCACTCTCACCAGCATTTTCTTTACAGCACAAATCGGAAATCATAGCTGCAAATTACCCAAAACAGACTGGGAAACTACACCATGGATTCCTTACAATGCTCCGAAGGGAGATCTATTACCCATTGTCACTCCACCTTCAACACAACCGTCACAGGAAATGTCTTTCCAATTATCTGATCTGCAGGAACAGGGCCTTGGTCCCCAATTAGACCAGACTCAGCTTATTAGTTAATTGAGTATAAATTTAACTAGAAAAAATTGAAAAATAATTTTTAAAATATTAATAGAAATATTATTATAATAGTTATTTTTCTTTACTCTTTCTATATAATCACTAAATGAAAATCAAATTATTTGATCAGTATTTTTTTTGTAGATAAATTGTAAAATTAATCTACATACTTTAATTTAATTTGATTAAATTTAATTTTTATAATTTTTAAAAATTTAAAAATTCAATCATGACGCATCATCATCATGTGATTCACTTATGATATAAAATTATTTATTATGCATCAAATACTCTTTTATGTATTATATTACATTAAATTAAGTTAAAAAAATATTAGATTATATTCTTTTAAATTCATATGGTGCATGCAACCTTAATTTCTCTTTCATAGCTCAGGTAGTTCACAGTTTCTTAGAAGGTATACACGTACAAGAAGCATGAGGCTCTATCTTCTCTTTACAGCCCATAGATACTATCAGTCCACTATTAAGGGTCCAGAGAATCCCACGTGTCATAAATCCACCTTCACCTTCAGGACTAAGGAATTCTCATTTTGCACTAAAAAATTTATTTGGAGAGGCCAAGAGGACGAATGCTTCTACATTTATCAATTAGATTTACATTGAAGAAACCCCACTCCGCCCCCATAGTTAACCAACCAAACCAAAATTCCCAACTAAATATTTGGTTTTTGATTTGTTTTTCTTATATTTAATCATTATTTCCTCTTTAGATTAGATTTAATAGTTAAATAGGGTGGCATATATTGAAGAGAGCTTAGATTAAAGACCGAGGCTCAAAGCATGCTCACTTCTCATCACCTTCCGGGGAATTTCCTAGCTCTTCACAATAACACACTTCCATATCCAATTTCTTCACAACATCACCCTGTTAATTGGCTTACAAGAAACAATTTCATCATCCTCACCCCTATTCGATCCAAAGGCTAGAATTCCATCGCCTTTTTACCTCATTCCTTCCAATTGCAGATCAATATGGGGCTGAGTTCTAGAGAGGTTTCCAGTGGGTAGAGCCAATCTTTGTTGCAGGCTCAAACTCTGGAGTTGCCCAAAGCAATGAAGCATCAACAAAACCAGCAGCAATCTGAGCAGCTCAAGTGTCCCAGATGTGATTCAACCAACACCAAGTTTTGTTATTACAACAACTATAACAAGTCTCAGCCTAGGCATTTATGCAAGGCTTGTAAAAGACACTGGACTAAAGGTGGCACTCTCCGCAATGTTCCTGTTGGTGGTGGCCGCAAAAACAAGCGGCTCAAGACATCCGATTCCAACACATCTTCAGCTGCCACAACTACCAAAACAAGTATTGCCTTCAAAACCTCAACTGCTTCTGGTGTTGACAATAACTTCATGGCAATTCAACCATCACGGCAACAAAGGCAGGGTCTTCAGCTTCCACTTGATGACCAAAACAACATATCCAGTATGCAATTTCCGGTGATGGGTCGTCTAGTTCCACCATCTTCATCGTTGCTGCAGAATCCTCTCAATTGCAGCAACTTGGACAGCAAAAGTTTCAGTACAAGCAATGGTGTGATTCTGGGTTCGGCTTCAACAGCCCCGTCGCTGCCTCAAACTCAAGGCTTACAATTCCCATTTTCAAGTTCAAACTCAAGTTCTTTTGAAACGGTGTCAACATTATTTCATTCTTCAAGTATCTATAACTACACTGGTGAAACAATGGAGGATCCAACCATCACCAGCTTCATCATGCCAACCCCAAGTGCCACTATTTCACACACATGGCAAATACCTATCACGAGCAGTGACATGGACATAGCAAACTACTGGAATTGGGACGATATTGATGCACTTGTCTCTACTGATCTCAACATGCCATGGGATGATTCCGATGTCAAACCATGAAGAAGGTGTTTTAACCATATATCCATTCTCTATAGTTTTTTTTTCTTCTTGATTTGGGTTTTCTTATTTGATGAAGGACGTTCTTTTTTATTATTTTCTTTGGGTGTTTATATTTCCTTTCTTAGATTGATCATTACCATGTATAATCTCACCTTTCAACTTGTAACTGATAAAAAATGAGGAAGCTGCCATTTTTTTTTCAAATTCAGCTTCAGGTTGATGGTGTACATTTTGTACTCTTACCTCTTATAATATAATGCGAGAATATGTATGTATGAATCTGTATTTTAGGTTATTGATTATATTATGATGGGAATAAGTGGGAGATGTGATGGGGTCTCTTCCAGCTATGGTTGGCAAAATGGACGTGATTGAAGATTCTATTGGATATGCATATTTCGGGATATCTGAATACAACTAAGACTTACATGGATTCGTTTCTTCATAATTTATGACCACTTGTTCTGAATCATTCTCTTTTCTTTGTCCCGACACCATACTGGTTGTAAAGTTGTTTCATGTATTAGTTTTCTTCTTCTTTCGCTTCAGGCCCGTCTAAAACCATGTGCTTGTAGATTTTATTGATGTTTATTAGTATTTAATTAGGCACCAAAATCTTTGTTCCAGTATGATCTGGCTCTCTCATCCACTTAGATACATAGTGTTACGGTCCTAGAGAGGCAGCATGGCTTCACTGATCCGTTGTTTTGAAGTCGATCTTAAAATGTAAATATTCACTGTTTTGGGTAAATAAAGTTATTTGAATCGAATTCTAAAATTACTATTTTTTCTCCCTAATTTGTTTTGGTAAACTACAGTGGTAATCACTTGACTATTATCAGATTTCATTTTGACCACCAATATTTCGATATCAATTAGACAACTTAACTATTTAAATGCTTCAATTAATTCATTGTCCGTTAACTTTTTAACAAAGTAGGTGATGTGGTAGTAGGGTCATATATGAGCCTGAGCATGAGGGGCACCTGCCCAGGGCCCACAATTTCTATTATGTATTATATCTATAGAAAAATGATTTTATAGTAGTTATAGAACTCAATTATTTTTAATATTTGTTATTAAAGGTTTAAATTTTCCTTAATATTTATTATTATGGGCTCAATTTTTTTTAAATATTTATTATTAGGGACCTACTCTTATACTTTATTTTCTTTAATATTTGTATAAGTATTCAATTTTTTGTCAATATTTTTTCTAACATTTATTATTAAAGGTTTTATTCAATACTTATTATTAGGGGCCCAATTTTTCGATATTTGTTATTAGGGGCATACTTTTAAAATTTAATTTCTTTTCTAATATTTATTTGTTATTATGAGTCTAATTTTTTCAGTATTTTTTATTAGAAATCTAAGTTTTTTCATTATTTGTTATTATGAGCATAGTCTTAAATTTTAATTTTTTTTTAATATTTGTTACTATGAACTTACTTTTCTAATACTTGTTATTATAAAGTTGTCCTTGAAATCTATTTTTTTCAACACTTGTTATTAAAAACAATTACTGAAATAATGGTCTGTAACCACAATAATGATCGTGATGTAGCCGTAACAACATCGTCCAAAACCACAATATCCATAATCATTATGTCCACAATAACACATGATATTAAAAATCCACAATCATGGTACTTGCAATGTGTTAGGATTTTCGGAAGCTCGAATCGACAACCGGAACGATTTGTAAAGAGGGGTCGGACCGGTTTTGTGTTTAGGGAATAAGAAGATTGAAAGATAGAGAATTGCACAGCGATTTATAGTGGTTCGACTTTCTCAATCAAAGTCTACGTCCACTATCTTAGCTCCTCACCAAGGATTTTCCAACAAATTCACTAATTTGTTCTTTCTTTTGAGGATAAAGAGTAACCTTACAAACTCCCTAGTTTTTTCGGGATAAACTAGAACCTTTCCCTAGCTTTTACACGGGATTAGCTAGAACCTTTCCCCTTTACAAAAGGATAAGAAATGTAAACAAGAAAACCTCTCTAAGGTAGGTGTTTACAAGATTGAGCTCACAAGAACAAAATAATATACAAGAGAAAGATGAAATAAGAATGAAAAATTCTTCTCTTGTGTTTGATTGCTTGGATAGTTGTTATATTACTTCTTCAAGTGTCCTTAGCTTGTATTTATAGCTTGGAATGTGTTTGAAGTCATATCTAGCCGTTGGGGATGTTTTGGAGCCGTTTGGGAATGATTTTTCTGCAAAAATAGGCTGCCCATAATGGGGGGAATCGGTACCCCTTCATAGGGAATCGATACCCCTTCATAATATTCAAATATTATGACCGTTGGGCTGATGAACAGTGAGGGAATCGGTACCCCCTTGGGGGGAATCGGTTCCCCTTTTACATACTGGAATTTTTTAGCCTCGGGGTACTGTTTAAACAGTGATTTACTGTTCAAATAGTAATTTACTGTTCAAATAGTAAATTATTGTTCATAAAAACATTTTTGTGCTCAAATTTAAATTGAAGGAACTTTGAATTATTTTTGTAAATTTGGAATAAATTCAATTAAGTCCAAATACATTTTGTAAATTCAATTCAAGTCCAAAAACCATTTTGCCTTAAATTGTTATATCGAAACATAGTTCAACACAATGACAACTATGTAATCCGTTATATCCGCAATAACGATAAATGGAACACGGCTAAAAACAAAAATGTAAATTGTAATTTAAGTACTAATTTAAAACCTAATTTTTTCCATCGTTAATGTTTATATATTCTATCAATTTAATCAATATTTATCCTTCAATAAGATTGTGACACATGTCACCACCTTATAAATGAAAAATAAATTATTGAGGAGAAGTGATGCTTAAGGGGATTAAACCTGGGACAAGAGAATATCGTTAATTCACTTGAAGCCCTATACCACTCAACCAATAACTCAATTTTATATAATTTTATAACATAAAATTTCGGCTTAAAATTGTTATTGTTGGTCTTCTAAGAAAAATTGGAGCAATGAAGCAAGAATAATGAAAACATAAACTTCAGTGAATTTTTACTTCTTTTTTTTATCTTCTTTGTGGGAGTGATAGTTGGTATTATTATCAGTTAACTATGGTATCTTCTTTTTTTATCTTCTTTTGTTATTACTAATATTTGTGAGAATGATTTAAGGTAATAATTTGATGTCTTATTTTTCTTTTCTTCCTTGTGGGAGTGATTTATGTAATTTATTTTATCAATGTTATGCTTTGTAAGTTGAATTTAAATTTGTCTTAAAAAAGAAAACATTCAAAAAAATTAACATTGCATTAATTGCCAGACCAATATATGACATACATCATTATTTGACCAATATACATGAACAAAACAAAAGACCATATGACAAAAGATCAAACAAAAGACCTAACAATATCAATTGATCAAAACACAATGGTCAAATGTATATAGTCAAACGCATTAGTTAAAAAGATCAAACAAAAGACCTATGCTATCAACAAAATCAAGTATCACTCTTATGCCTCTTTAGAGATAACTGACTGGTAGAAGAATCATGACTCATCTGTACAATGGGGGTGGAAATCCAACTAACAATATACCTTGTGGAGGTGATTGTGGCTTTGGAATGATTCTTTGATTTTGCATCTCGGTTTGACGGAGAGATGACTGAATGACACAACTATCCTGACTCATGTGGACAATGGGCATCCATATGACAGTATGGATCCGTGAATTGGTTGTTTGATTTATTTTTCATCTTGATTTGTTCTTCAAAACTGCAATAAAAACCAAATTCAATCACAAACAATTATGTTTAGATGATTCAACATTAATTTCACATTCATTATGTTCAACCCAATGTTGATTATATTCATTATCTCCTATATTTTCTTTCAAATAAATGTGAACATAATGGTCACTACGTAAGTCTCTAAGCATTTCAAAGATATCAATGTCAATTAGAAGTGATTTCACTTCTGATGGATTATTTGACACTTGCCAATATACCATAAGAATATAGCTAATTTTTAATTTACTTATCATATCTGTAACTGCAAATAGGGACATTTCATCAGCATCACAATTATCAAAGTAATCCACTTATGTCAGGGTATTCTAGCCCCCGTCTCCTAACAAAAAACCTCATGATATACTACAGTTGTAAATTTTTCAGAGTTCAAATCCGTTCATAAAAAAGTATCATTATTATTTTTTTAGTAAAATAAACATAATGCACATAACATGTGGGGACCACAACAACTACAAAAAATTAAATATTGCATATGTTGTAAAATCTTATAAGGTTTGGGAATTCGTCGAGTGGTTCAGGTGCCCATATATCATCCATTTGTCTAAATTCAATCTATAAGGTGGTAACACATGTCATCATTTAATTGGAGATTAAATTTATTTTAATTAAATTAAATTATGATCAAATTGATAGGATATATAACTATTTAGGACTAAATATACAATTATATTTGATTTTTAACTGTCATGTCACCTCCTCCATTAAAAGTTAATGGGCAGTTGCTTGATTGAAACATTTAAATAGTTGAGTGATTCGATTGATTAAATTAAAACATAAGTGGTCAAAATGAAACTTGACAATAGTTAAATTGTCACCACTGTAATTTATCCATTGGTTTTTAGTATTCCATCGACGGGCGTAGTATAGCAAACAGTTTGTCATATTTTTAAAGAGGTCACTAAAATTTTAAGGAGCATCCACTTTAGTCACTAAACTTTTAAAACTGCCATTATAATCACCAAACTTTTATTTCACTTTCAACATGATCGTTGTCATTAGGGAATGTTGACGTGGCACATCAAAATCTTCTTCTCAACAACAAACCTAAGGTTCCAAATTTACAACCATCACCAAGGTCAAATTTGATGAATAGAGTGGTTGTTGATCAATCTTAACGATGAAAATGATATGTTTGAGCAAAAGATTAACATTATTTGATTTCAAACTGATTTGAAAGTGCATTATGGCATATCATAAAGTTTTATCTTCTAGTTTCAATTAGAATTTACTTGGGATTTGATGAGAATAAAAGATTTTCTAACAAGTTTGAACCATGTGATGTCCAATAAAACGTGATGTCTATAAATGCGTTTTGTAAGACGCGAGATAATCCTAAGTGAAAGTTTAAGGTATATTTTCTAACTACTTCTGTTTGGAGTATTATTTCAATAAATGAATTTTTGTTGAGTTTTAAATTACTAATGCTTAGACCTTGAAAGGGTAACGTACAAAGCGAACACACTGAATGTTTTTTTTAAAATTTTAATCATTTAATTTTAAAAGTTACATCCGAACATTTATATTTATGATTTGATAATTAAATCATTAATTCTTACTATATTAATAAAATAATAGATTAATAAAAACGGTTAACTTTTATCAAATTAGTATTTTTTTAATATTTTAATTATAGTTAGATTTTTTTACTTTAACGGAATTCTATCGTCTTTCTCCATCTTGTCCACTGTTGTAGTTGGTAGGATCGTACTTAGGGATGAGAATAGAATCCGAATTTGATGGGTTTCGACTTGATCTGATTTGATCTAATTGGTTTTTTTTTTTAAATTCAGGTTTGGATTGGGTCGGGTCGGATTCGTGTTTATAGTGAAAAATATTCAACCCGATTCGACCCGAGGAAAATATAATTTTTCCTTATATATTTAGGAATAATTATAATAATACCCCTCTATATTATTATTTTTCAACTAAATCACTATTTTTATTGAATAAAATTAATATTTTATTATTATTTCGGATCAAATCGAAATCAGATTTTATCTAAAAAATTGAGTCAGGTAGAGGGTATATATTTTTCAAATCGGGTGAAGGATGTAAAATTTTTGGGTTGGGTTGGCCGAAACCCGACCTATGCCCTTTCCTAATTATATTGGTGTTTGATGGCAGAGAAGGTGCGATGGGACGGAGAAGGTTTTGTTAGAGAAGGAAAAAGTTAAATTACAATTAATATGTTATAAAAAGTACTAAAATGATAAGTTATTTAAAATTATTATTAACGTATCGCGTGATTAATATTACGGGAGTTAACATCTTAATAGTTAAATTTTAATAAAATCAATAATTAAAGGGTTTGAAATATAAATTTTAAAAGTTCGATGATTAAAATCAGATGAAACCCAAACAATGATGATTATCCAACTTAAAAACATTGTCTATATACAGAGATTTTTACGCAGAGATTCATTTGCAGGGATTACTTCTCATTACAGATGCGCATATGAAGACTACATATGAAGACTGTTAATCTATGTATTTATATATTTATTTATACATGCACTACATTTTATCTTTATTTTTATATTTTATAACTGCCGGAGATCTTCCACGGAAACTGCTCTCAACCTGACATTGGGAGCAGCCAACTACCCTACCTCTCCCTTACCCTAATTACATTTGGAAATACGGTTTTGTTATTGTTGTTGTTAGCAAATTCAACCACCTCTTACTCTAATGATAACATATTAGGAAAAAAGGAAAAGAACGAAACCCTTAATAAACCAGCAAAATGCTTAAACAGGAACCTGTAATGTAAAGTGGAAAAAACACATGCCAATGTCTATGGTTAAGATACATATAGATGATCAGTTGTCTACAACAAAAACATTAAGGTCAACCGACGATGAATAAAGAATTTAGAATTCTTGTGATGTTCTCCGTGCAAATTCATCTATCGGTTTCCCATCCTCAGTCCGGTGTCTTTGCCGTAGTTAACTGTTGCTTCATCAGCCTTGGAATAACTCACATAGTAAAGTTGAGAGACTATGGCTGTTAAGAAAACAAATGCAGCCCCAGCGCCAAAGACACCCTTTCTCAGTGTTGCGCATGATGGGGGATCATTTAAGAGGTTCTTGTACTTGGTGTGATATGCATTCCGTACTGACCCCGCCAGCAAGCATGCCTCCGCAATGAAAAAGAACACCCTGAAATACCCGATCCAAAACGTCATTTAGACGAACGATAGGAAACCAAACAGAGTGCATTGAAATGCAGTCATCGACAAGGTTGCTGAAAGACTCTTCTTGACCCTGAAGACAAGATTGTTTAAACTAAAAACATACCAACAAGTGATAAAGAGGACAACTGCCCATGCCCTAGATCCACTTGGTCTCATTGCCTTCCCACAGCACAAGCATCGGCTAGCCACCATTATTAGTAGCTGACTAAGGAGGAGGAATAGGAATGAACCCACACCCAAACCAGTTGCAATGTCCTCATCATAAACACAATAACTTTCTTTTCCATCATTACCAACAGTTGCCTGCAAAATGAAAATGATGGAATGCCCTGTTATTATCAACCAGTTTTGTCATCCGATATTGGGAAATTCATGGAGATAAAAAATGTCAAACTGATCCCAGAATCTATTATTTGAAACAAAAAACTTTGAAATATTAATACCTTCTACTTTTACAAACTCATATTTCGCTTAACACCATGACACCAACATAGTTAATCAACGTGTGCAAATTTAACCGTCAAAGATCACCCACTAAAAGAAGCACTAATTTATCCAGATAAATACAACATGTAAACAATAATATCTTTGTCGCTTCGTCAAACATTTCTGCTACCCTTGGAAGAAACACATAGCATATGATCAAACATTTCAATGCAATTACCGATTTCCATGACAATTATGGAATTCAGGCCACTGAATTACTAAATTTGGGTTCAATATATAATGAGTCCCTTCTGTCATTAGATTGAAGTCGTAATTAATCCATTGCAGCAGTAACATAGCATCTAAAATCTAAAGTGATATTGAAGATAGGACAAAGTTCTCAACATCAGTCTTTTCCTTGATATTTCAAGGAGATTCATTTACCACTAACCCAACAAGCCTGTTCATATAACAACCGCAGCAAAAAAAAAAGTTCCCTCTTTGGTAGCTGTAGGCCTCCTTAAACTTACATTTGAATCTGTTAACACATTGTTGTAATAAAATGGTTTGCACTTTGCAGCCAAAAATATTTCTAGGTTTTCTTTTTCAATGTGCACTTGATGAGAAATAGAACTTCAACCAACAGGTTAAAGCAGGTTCATTATAGATCTGACGCAGAAATATAAAAATTATCTGTCTTTTAAAAGGCAAGGAACCAGAGAGAGAGAGAGAACTTTTTGCATACAACAAGAGCAAAAAAGTTCTAACTTTTCTTTTATATATGAAATCAAAACCCGAGTTCGCAAATCTTAAACAAAAAGAAGTAGCCGAATTTCTGGAAATTAGCGGGTTTAAAACAGGGATATCCTAGGAGAAGGAAACCAAACTGAAACAGCAACGAGTTACTACAAAGGACACTTGAGTAAATATAAAGGTTAAAATTAGAAGAAGAAAAAAACTCACGGTGCTTCTCCTTTGCTCAGCTGCAACAGCAAGTGCGAAAGCAATCAGATCAATCACAAAAACCAGAGCCAGCAACAGCGTTGAAGCCATAGTTGAAAGAAACAAGTAAACCCCAGAAAGCAAGAGCAGAAATCGCGAGACAGGGAAGCAAAAGGCCGATAACAAAAGATGCAGAGTAACGAAAAGCGTTGATACTGATAGAGAAGAAAGCGGTAAGTCTGACGAATTAGTTAATAATTTGAAGGACGCTCGGAAGGGTTTAGGGTGCCGCTGAGCAATAGCATTAAGCAAAGGCACCTAGATTCTCTCCTTTCCTACGTTTAAATATAAGAATGAGTCGATCTAACCTTTATAACGCGTGTAAATCGTTTCGATGACTTTTCCCAGATTCAGATCTGATTTAAAATACAATATTTTTGAATTTTAAGGCAATGACTTTTTAACCATTTTGTATACTTTAAAATTTTCAAACTTACAGGCACCGAACCTTTTCGTTTATCAGGAGGAGGATTAAAATATTTCAAGTTAAATTAATTGAATGGAATATATATTATATAATATACATTTATTTTTATATCAAATAAATATAATTATTTATATAATACAAATACAATAAGTAGGCGTTGAGATTTTGTTTAATATAGTAAAAAGAAAATGAAAAATCCATGTTTCATTTTATTAGTGTATGTGGTAGGAAAGAAAAAAAATTAAAATAAAATATTTTTTTTAAAATTAATCTACAAATTTCTTTAAGAAGAGATCAAAACTAAATTATATAAATTTTTGGGAGATAATGTATTTTTATCATCATATTTAATTTAAAATTTTAGTATTCTTCAAGGAACCAAAATCGATTACACTATTGGAGGCAAAATGTCATTATTTACGCATAACATTTGCATTAAATGCGGAGTGCGGACTACAGCTCACACATTTCGCTTTACTAATAATTTCAAATTAAAATGATTTATTTTTACCCACATGGTTATAAAAATGATCATAATTCAATTTTTTTTATCAAATTTTATTAAGCAAACTAAAATGATGTTAAGTCAACTATAATGTTAGTCATTTATAAAAAAAATATTATTATTATAATAAATCCATGTAGCACAATAGAACTCTAAAAATATACAATTACCTATTTAAAAAATACAAATTACAAACAAAAGAAACTTTGTTTTAGTGACCGACATTCACAGTAGAAAAACATATGGGAGTGCAAATAAATACATGTCACTGAGTTTATTTAGTATTTTATAACTTATTGAAACAAACAATGATGGAATGAATTGCAAGTGAATATTGACAATGTATAGAGTAACGTGCATGAGGATTCAACTTCTGGATTATATGATCAGCGGTGCATGTTCCAAGCAAATTCAACAGGTAGGAGGCTCGAGAGATTTCAGGCTTTAATCCGATCCTCCTCAAAATGTGAAGGGTCGGAAATCATATCCCAACCATTCATAAAATCTTTTCAGGCTTCTTTCTAAGTTGCTCTGAGTTTGACAGAATCCACCCTGTTGGTTGCTTGAGCAGTAGATACATTTTTGTTCTTGTCACTCTTTATGGAACCTTTTGCTCCCTTACTTTCTAATGGTGATTTCTTGGATACAGATGAAGCATACCCAGCAGCGGCAGTTCTCTCCGCAATTCTTTTCTGCCGTTCAATCCGTAGTTCTTCCATCTTCTTCCGCATCTCTTCTTCCTGGTGATAAGCATATCAACATTAGAAGCTATAAAGAATTAAAGGGAAAGGGTTTATATTAAAACATATCGATCGGTTGCTACTTGGAAGACATTAACCATTACCTTCTCCAACTTGCTCTTTTGAGTAATGGGCCTACTAACAAGAGATGGTTTCTTACTCTTGGACACAATTTCAGCTTTGCTTCTCCCTGTGGGTCCATTTAAAACTCTAGACCTGGCTTCCTTGGCCGGATTTTTCATTCCTTGGACTTCATTATGCTTGGCAATGGTGATCTTATGATCTGAAGAAACTTTCTCGTCATCATCACATTTGCTAGCTGCACTTCTATTTGTTTCAGTAAATGATAAATCAATTTGATAATCCATTGTCCAGGAGTCTCTGGAGGATTCATATCCAGGGTGTCGTTCAAGCACCATGCAAAGATCAATTGGCTCGGCATTACGTATCTTATGCTCATCTTGTGAAACATCTTTTGTTCCATCTGGTTTGCTAGGTGAAGTTAGATCTGCAACCATACTTATATCTGTTTTCCATTGGGAATCATCCTGGTCATCACCTGCAGGCCGAGCTGCCACCATGAAAGAATCATCAACAAGAACATCTTTCCTACTCTTCTGAGAATATAAAGGATCACTCTCAACTGATAAAACACGATCACCATTAAAAAACATCTGATTATTGGATGAATGCTGGTTTTCGGACTTTATGGGGTGATTTCCAACAAACCAATCTTCTTCCTTTCCACACCTGATTATTGCTGACTCATTTGCAGAGGCAGATATGGGATCACCAAGCTTCTTTCCCAATTCAACCGATCTCTCTGGAGGTAACAAATGTACATCAACACTGTCCCCTTTTTTCATGAGAGGACGGTAATTCTCTCCATTAACAAAATCATCCAACTTCACCGTAGTTTCATTAGTCTCATCCCTCTGAGTCACGACAAAAGAATCAACCAAACCTGCCCGCTTAATTGGAACTTTATGTGATTCTAAGTTCAGAGTAGTTGCAGAAATTTCACCATCAAAGTTTCTAGCCATGAAATGTTCCTGAACGTCCTCAGCTTGCTTCCATTCTACTTCATTCACACTTGGATTTTCTTCACCCCTCATTAGAAGGTTTTGGAGAGCATCCCAGTTTCCATTTCTTTTTCCTACCTCTGATGTGTTTGCGTCGAGGTCATCAGAATCTCTCTCATAAGAAGCATCGGATGATTTTTCCGTAATATGGTGGTTCTTGTCTGCACCTTTTCTTTTTCTGTTACTTGAATTTGACTTGCCTGATTCCTTCAGTGACTTGACTGCATCATCCACTTTCTGTTTTAAGGAATCTGCATCAATCAGATCATCCTCAGCAGAATAAGATCCATCTGAAGCTTGATTTTTCTCTCCGCTCCTCCTCTTCGGAGTGATGTAGTTAATATTACGAATGACAACTGTTCCAGACGACTTCTTACGGTTTTTCTTCCTAAATGGAGGATCTGGCGATGAATGCTTTCTATCTTCCTGTTGCACATCTGAATCAGGCTCACTTCCAGAGTCGGAGCCACTGGACTCGGTTTCCCTTTCCTCTCCTGAATAATCAAGTTTTTTCCCATTCGACAATCTCTTCTTTAGCTTAGAAGTTGATTTCTGATTCAAATTAGGAGGCCACTGCATATTCATTGAATATGGAAGTGGCACAGGCTGCATAGGATGGAAGGGATATCCTTGATACTGAGGTAGCTGGCCTTGAAAATTATACATATGCTGAGGCATCTGATTTAGCCATTGCATTGGAACTTGAGTTTTTGAGGTAGTTGATGATGGTGTCCGAACTGATGCAGGCAAATTCTCATCTGAATGTACACCAGAGGAACCAAATATTATCTATTTGAATATAAACAAATTTCATATTTAGTGCCAAAAAAAGGATACGCTTGCCATCCTAGCATGTTCCAAGAAGCATGGATTCTAATCCAAAAGTATATTTTACATTCTGTAAAGTTTGAGAGGACTTATGGATGCCTATCCAATATGTCAAGCAAGAAGTAAGACTATATCCAAAGTGGCAATCAAGTAAATGTTTTGCATTTACACAGACATGAGCAGGTGATTCAACAGGAACGGTAATGATAACGATAATGAGATGTATTCTTTAAGTATGATTGTTGAGAAGCTGTAATGAAAAGGCAAGGAAAAGCTATAAGCCTCTGAGATACCTTTCTTGGAATCCACAGCTCCTGCACATGTGTCTGATGTTGATCCTGCTGAAGATTCATTTGAAGTGAGATCATTAGAGCTGCTAATTCCATTTGCAAGCACAATGCCAGATGTTCCCAACAGTGGCAGTTCGGATGGTGAGCATGCCTCAACTGCAGCTAATTCTTCCATCCAAAGAAGGTCCGCATGCTTTTTCTTGCATAATTCCTTGAAATTAATGCATGCTTCCCTAAAAATAATCAATGCTTAATTATAAGACCCTAAGTAGGCTGAATGTCAGGGAAAAGGGACAAACTTATGGGCTTATGCGGAACTAATTTATGATAGCTAAAACAATTTTAGTGCATCTGAAGCTACTTCAAAGAAACTTTCTGCCTTCAGGTACACAAAAAGTAGTCATCATGAACAGATAAAGATGTAACTTCAATTCATAGTCAGTGGTAAAAGTAGAAGAATATGAAGTGAACTATTAAAGTAGGGTTCTATTCAAATACTATCATTAGATTTAATGAATTTCAAACACTTTCTTGTTTACCCGTTGTTGTATTTTGTTTATGCTTCAAAAATAAAAAAACTATCCCATAATACTTGTAGTTAATGTTTCATACCTTAACCTGGATGCTCCAAATGCATCTGCAAACGAGATGAGATGTTCCATATTTTCCATTGCAAACCCAACAACCATCCCACGAGCATAAGTCATTGCTTGTTCTTTCCATAGCAAGGCTTTTCGAGTTTCCAGTAGCCGTTGAAGTTGAACCCTACTCACAAAAATGACCGAATGAATCAAATGAAGGGCATCCAATGAACTAGGAGTATGAATTAGTATGACCAAAGTGAGGCCATTTATGGATAAAATAAGTTACTTGGAGTTCTCTTCCTGTTTAATCTCATCTTTTATCTTGAGTTCACCCTTCACCTGGTGACAAACGAACATAAAAGAACACTATAAAACACTTGAAAAAACAGAAGATGTGAATTTCTAAGGAAAAAAAGATGGCATTTAGTCTATAAATTATTCAAAAAAAAAAAGTAAAGGAATACCTTTGTTAAATCGGTTGATTTCTTTGTATGACCATTTGCATCTGAGCCATATGAGAGAGAAAAAATCAATTAGGAGATACATTACAGATCTTTGAAACTAAACTGTTAGTTTGTAATGCATTTTTTATTTTGAACCAACAAAGAGATTTGAGCAAAATAAAAACTTTTGGTAGCAAAAAAGGAAGTCATTGAGCATACCTTCCTCCTGCTTTCCATTGGCATTAGCTAATTCATTAGCTTGAATAGATCTCTCAATTTGCAAGATTTCTGTTTCTATGGTGACAAACCTTTCAAGAACTGCTGGTGTGCTAACAAAGCGCACAAATCTGCAAAATAAACAAAAAATAAATTTAGTAAAACTGCTTTTCACTGCTCCCTTTTAAAGCTTGCACACCCTTAGTTTAGAATCCACCATCAGATTGCTCTGCTGGGAAGAATTATCAGAATCCAAGAAATGCAAGGACTAAATGCTTGAATTCCCATATGATTAACCAACACTTGAGTTTTGTAGAAAACTTAGCATCAAAATTGATTTTGTTCATAGAAAGAGATCCAAGAATAAATGCACAGATAAGAAATATGGGACATACAGAGAAATCAGATTAATAAACTATGAAACTCATTTCAAATTAAATTCCAATTCAAATGAATCGGTATCAAATTACCTCTCAAAAGTAGCTTTGGTGAACCAGGGAGTGCCAGGAGCAGGTGGCTGCAAAGTAATGGAATACCCACCTTTTGAAATCTGATCTCTTGCAAATTTGAGATGACAAATGAAGGGCTCAAAAAGCCCAGAAGCCAATTTCTCATTTTTCCCTTTGTAGAAGAGTACCAGATCAAATCTTCAAAAAAAAAAAAGTTCAGTTCAGTCATTTCATTATAAGAAAGTGCAAGTATAAAATCGTAGCTTACCTAGTTCGAGTTGGAGTGAGTTGAAATAAAGCACGATCAAGAACAGTAGTTGAGTCCATTGAATGAGAACTCAAACAAAAAGCATAGTAATGATATTCTTGAAGTAAAGTCCAAGCTTTGGGTTTGGTTTTGGTGTTTATTGGGAAAGTGTTGGGCAAAGCTTAAAGCTTAAAGTGAAGAGTTAATGGAAGTGCTGGTCACAATCTCGAAGATGTAGATTTTGTTTGAAAAAGATGACCAACTGTACATGAACGTGAACGAAAGAGCAAGCAGAGAGAGAGAGACAGGTGGATCGAAAGCCAACCGAAAATTATGAGGCTTTGCACATGCAAATATTGATTGGAACGTGAAAGGCCCACAAATAATTCATCTATATTTTTTTCTAGTCCCTAAAAATTACTACAAACTTTTTTAGTTCTATTATTGCACAATCAACAATATCAGATAACCTAAATATCCACGACGAAATTTTGTTTCAAGTACACGAAAATCACTCGAGGGTTAAATTATCACACATATCCACTATTACTACAACACTATAAATGGTATCAAAAAATCCTTAATGCTAGAATTTGATAATTACTATACATTTTTATTTCTGTCATTTCTCATATTTTTTTTGGATAATTCAATTTTTTATTACCCAAGAAACAACGTTAGTTACAAGAATCACCGATCCCAGAAAACATGAAGAATATACAAACAAATGCAAAATAAAGATCGGTATTAATCAATATCCCAAGCAATGCAAAGATTGGAGTTAACATAGTCAAGCCTATTAATATTTTTTCCCCTAAGTTTAATTCCTACATAGTCTTTAATACTGCTAAGTAATTCATCAGTGTTTCGAGAGCAACCTTTGAAAATCCTTCGGTTCCGCTCCTCCCACAAACGTAGATGGTTGCGCTCCAAGCAAGTTTGAGGATAGTGATTAATAAAGATTTTCCTTTCCAAGTGTTGCTCGCCCAAGAGATCATGTCTTCCCAAGAAGAAATAGTCTTGTTAATCCCATTCAGAAGAAGAGTTTGTACTCGTAGGTGAGTGGTAATCGGGCATTCAAAGAACAGATGGTTTCGATTTTCTAAAGTATCATTACATAAAACACAGCTTCCAATAGAAACAATTCCCATCCGTTGAAGGCGATCACATGTAGGCAGCCTATCAATCACATCCATCCATGCAATCAAACTAAGCTTGGGGATGTTTTGAGGGAACCAAATTAAAGAGTGCCAAGAGACTTTATCCTCCTTCATTCTAATTTCTTTCCATTTGCCTTTCCAAGAGAGCTCCATTCTGGAGAATAGGATGAGCTTCTGTTCGAAGCTTAAGGATTTTTCTAAAACTCCAACTCAGACTAGGACCAGCTTCCATTTGCCATAACTCTTTACCCTTAAGAACATAAGCCTTTACACAGGCAACCCATAAAGAACCCTCACTTGCAAGGATGTTTGAATTTGCTTCAACTTGAATATTTTTATTTTTGAATCATTAGAGTTAAATTGTTTAAAATATTTGAGTTTGAGTTAACTCAAATCAATGGTTCAGATTAATGGGTTGGTTCAAATGATAAGCATTTGATATCGCTTAAGCAAACCTTGTGTTTGAATTTATATACGTAAAAATTCCCGCTGAGAAACTCACCCATTATATATAGTGTGCGACACAGTTGGTCTAGATTAGTCAGGTCAAAATCTTAGGAATCAAAATTAAATTTTAAAAGTATGAATAATTAAAATTTGAATGTTAAAATTATAATATTTTTTATCTTTAACTTTAATAAAGTAATTTGATAATTTTTTTATCTTAGATCTACCATGAGTAGGTAGAATTTGTTGGAGACAGCTCCGTATCAAATCTGAGCTGGAACATGCAACATTTTCCTATTAATTAAGATTTATGACCCACTCCCTCTATGGTATCATTCTCTTATGGGGTTCAGACCCCCCAATCAAACCTTATCTAATTTCCCCTTGCCATCTTCCAACCTTTAATGATCTTCTTCTACACAAAATATCTTACAATTTCACCATCAAAGTTTTTTTAAAATGTTTGTCCCGCCATGAAAATCAGTGTTGGCAAGGCCTTGTACCTATTTCTTTCTTTTCTATAATATATTCTATTATCTTATTTTTATATAATATATTAAGTATATCGCATAAAAATTTAATGGGTAAATTACATGTTTAGTACATCAACTATCATATTTGTTCTGTTTTGGTTATTCAACTATTTTTTTAATATTATATTTAACGTTACATTTTGATTACTTACTGTTAAAAAACTAATAGAATTGCTAATGTGACATTTTTTTATATTTTTAATGATGATGTAATATTATTTTATGGTGACACTTTAATAATTCTATTAATTTTTTAACCGTGATCGACTTAAATGAAACCAAAACCAAAACCAAACATTTTATAAAATTTATTATTAACATAATCGATTTTTTTTTATAATTGCTAAAATTTCATTACCAAAAAAAGAAAGCAGAGTCTGCTTCAAACAATCAGCAAAGACTTTGTAGAACACAATCAAAATATACAACAAATAACAAAGCAGGACAAAAAACTATCTAGCAATGTCTCAAGCTATACACAAACTGTCATTTATCCCTCCCTGGCGAATAGCAATGCTCGTCAATCGTATTTGGACCTCCTCCTTAATCACCCCAATCAGTTCAACAACACTCCTATGAGCTCCCCCCTAAACCCTTATATTTTTTCTCAAAAGAATAGAAACGAACGTTTTGTCTTTGAGATTTGCAATAGCCCAAGAGACCTCATGCTTCCAGATACTAACTCCCTCGAAACTTGACACAGGTTCATAACACCCTCTATACTTCTGTTACAGTTGGAGGCAGCTGATGAATCCTAACCTATAAAATGGTGGGAAAAGGAGAACGACCGCCTGGTTAGCCTGGAGAAAAGAATGACGACTAACCAAGAATATGTTGAGTAGATTTTACGAATTTTAATGGGGCGAACAGATGAGCAGAAACCATCAGATAGTGAGACTCCTACAAAAACAAATGGAAAAAGACCAATGGCAGTGACAATTATCAATGACAAATCCATGATTTCTTATAACCTCGAAGAAACAGGTATTCTCAAAATTAAACCATCTAATTTTCAAGTAAATCAACAAAAAAGGTGGTAGTAGTAGAATTAGAACCAATCAAGAAGAGTTGGCAGAAGAGAAAATGGAGCAAAGTTGGTCTTTTGGGAGTTATGGGTCTATATTTCCTAGACCTAGAGTTGAGTTACAAGTTTTTGATGGGACAAACCCAAAGGGATGGATACAAAAATGCTACAATTTTTTTCATTTTTTTGGGGTACCTAATAACCAGCGGGTGGAATTTGCTGCAATGCATCTAGTGGGTAAAGGCCGAGACATAATTCGATGGATACATTATGCAGAAACATTGAGTCCAATGGCATGAATTTGAAGCTGACCTATGCCATCGATTTACTGATCGAACATAGTCAGACATTATCGAAGAATTTAGTAAGCTAATGCAAACTGTTATGGTGGAGGAATACCAGGGAAAATTTGAAGACATAAAACCCCACATGTTGTTGCAAAACCCTACTTTGGGGGAAAAAGTTTTTTGTTTTCATTTTTATAAGTAGATTGAAAGATGAGCTTGAACATCGGGTTAAAGCATTAAACCCAAGGTCTTTAGCTGAAGCTTGTAGTCAAGTCAAACTCTATGAGATATCGATCGAATTTGAAGCAAAAAGGCAACGAACACCCTTTCGAAACCCACACTTCCCAACCCAAACAGTTTTTCCAGATCACTCCAGAATGCTATTCTACAGGAAATTTCAGTTCCAATTCAAAACAAAAACACACTTTTGGAGCACCGAAGACTCAACAACCTATGTTTTAAATGCGGAGATAAATATTCTCCATGGCATCAATGCAAAGCTCGTCAGCTTAATTCAATGGAGGATGAGGATAATGTGGATTCCGGGGACACATTCCATGAGAATTCAATTGAACAACCGAGTGCAGAGGAGGAGCCTTTAAAAAATCTTAGTTAATGCTATTACTGGGAATGTCGGCTATACAACAATTCAAATTCAAAGTTTCATTAATGGCAAACCACTGAATGTTCTAATCGACAATGGCAGCACACATAGTTTCCTTACTCCAAGGTGGGCTAAAGAAGGGATAAAACTTGTCTCCACACATCCCCTAACAATTACTGTTGCAAATGGTGGAAAAGTATTTAGCTCAGCAAAATCAAATTAGGTTACTTGGACAATGCAGGGAAATACTTTTTGTCATGATTTTAGTATCCTACAATTAGGTGGCAATGGTATGGTTCTTGGGATCGATTGGATGCGTAAGTTTAATCCTATCTTAATGGATTTTGTGGACATTCTCCAGGTACCAACTCCCTCGAAACTTGACACAAAGTCATAACACCCTCCATACTTCCTTCGAGTAATCACACCCAAAAACCATGTAATCTCTCAATTACATACCATCAACACAGAAGCAACAGCTTCTCCCAACTTTCATCCCTACCACAACAATCTATCCCTAGTTGACAGCCTATCCATCCATTGGCGAAGCCAAGAATTTTAAATTACAGTGTCATAATTTTAAAATTAAAATATCTAAATAAAATTATATAAATGTATGCATAATATTAATACTTAATAAATTAATACATAATATGGCTAAAATAAGATTGCATATGAGCATAACATTTGATGAATTGTTCATGAAGCGTTCGTATAACATTTGTTTGTGTTTGTTTATTAAGCTAAACAAACAAGTATAAGTAAAAATAATATGTTTATTTAATAAATGAACGGACATGAACAGATGTGTGTTTGGTTCATTTTTGTTCATGAATAAATTCTTTTATTATCTCGTTTATAATATACTTTATTTATTAATGATATTTTCCTATAAAAATATTATTTTAATATTCTCTTATGTTTTTATTTGTATTACAATTCATTAATCTATATGTACATACTTATACCAATATAAATATATGTTTATTTTTAAGCATCAAAATAGTGAGAGAACACACACTTATATCAGTGTAAGTGTGTATTTATTTCTAGGTACCAAATTTACACTGTATCAGTATGTACATCTACCATTATCATGCCATGTAGAAATAAACATACTTACATCAATATAAATTTGCACATCTTCCATTATTTATTTTTTGAACTTATTTTGGTCATCAATTATTCAATTTTTAAATTATATTTTTACTGAATTTTTATCATATAATTAGTTTTGTAAAATAATTTTACATTTTAAGTAGTGATACTTCTATAATTTTATTTTCTTTAATAAATAACTTTATACAATATTAGTGAATATATTATTATTAATACAACAAAACCCAATTCTCATATGCAATGGGATAAGGGGGAGGTAGGGTAGTATGTTGCCCCCAACGCCAGGTTGAGAGTAGCTTCCGTGGAAGACCTCCGATAGTCAGAAAATTAAAATATAGATAAAATGCAATGCATGTATAAATAAATACAAAAATACATAGTTGAACAGTATTCATATGTAGTCATTATATCATATGCGTGTCTGTAATGGGAAGTAATCCCTGCAAATAAATTCCTGCGAAAAAATTCTCTGTATATAGACAGAAACGTAAGACCCGGCTAAATTTTTAGGAGGATATCGTTGAAATGAAAATTTAAATTTATTATTATTAAAAATATTTTCAAATAAAATTAAGATTACTTTCATTTTAAGGGGTCAATACTTTTTAATAGTGGTGTAAATTTTGTTGTTTTATATTATATATATTATATAAAATATTTTTTTTATAAATTTTTGAGGTGTCAAATGACACTCCTCTATGTATAGTGACTCCGCCCATGTATACATCAACTCAAGCCATGTAATGATAGCATTTCTCGGAATTTGAAGATGGAAACAAAAAATAACTCACCTATTTCACCTTCTTGCGCCTTCTCCTAACAGTTTTCCATATTCCCTTAACCTGATACTTCCCCGATTACCTCCAACAATTCGTGCTGTGGCCCACAAATTGAGCAACCACATCTCGCAACGAGCACAACTTATTCCAAACCAACTACATGCTTTAGGGACATGGTAATCCATGAAAGACCTAGCTGAAAACAGATTAAAAGTTTAATGACTGTATTGCAAGTTTTAAAAGTTAGGTGACTAAAATACAAACATTTTAAAAGTTTGGGGACTGTTTATATACTTTACCTTTTCAATTAAACAAACCTTGAACTCAAAATTTGTAATTTTAACATATAGGGTAATCGATTAAGTACCAAATTTTGGGTGATGTGAGGGTGCTAATCATTCCCCACACGTAATTAATTACCGTACCTGATTTTTGATTTCGTAGACTAGAGCCTGATATTTTTTTATAAAATTAAATGTTTTATTAAAATTATTTGATTTTAGATGTTTTAATTGCACCTTAAAAATAATTGGGAGCAACTCCCTTCTTTTTATCAAAATCTTTAAAAAAGAAAAATTATCATCGTAACAAGTCGGCTTTTCCCCGTAAGGGTCGATTGCGACATATTTGTTCGAAATTGCAAATAACGAAATTATTAGTTAACTGTAATTTAAAGATTACAAGATCATGTGTAGTGTATATATATATGCGATGACACATAATGAATAAAGGATATATATATATATATATATATATATGGGAATGGATAAAGGGTTAGTAGAGATAGTTGTTTTTTTTTAAAAAATAAGATTTGGATATAATTTATATTTTGTAAATTTTTTTGATGATGTATTTTTACTCTTAAAATTTTATAAATTTATTCAAAATTTATAAATTCATCTTCCCCATGTAAAATCTTAAGTAAATCTCTCTAATGTAATAATGCATTTATCAATTCATTTATAGATATAGGAGTTATTATTGTTTCACGTGAAAATTATGTAAATCATTCTTATTTTAAACTTACAGATTAATAATATCTTTGCAAAATGGCAATGGTGGCCGCCGGCTGGTTGAAATAGATGCACTAGAAACTCAAACACCCCCGCCCCCCATTTTAGTTTTTTTTTTAATAAAAATGTGAAATTACTCAGAAATCCCAATAAATTGCTTTAATACATGCAAATTCAAAGAATAATAGAAACCTTATTGTTTTCACACACCTGCCCTTTGATTTTCTTGAGCTGATTTCAGTGTATAATCTCTTGATCTTGTCGATTTCTAGATCCCTTCATTGCATAATCTGCTAGACAACGTTCGAGAGCTTACATGTCAATCTTGTACAACTTATGAACGAGAGTTTTAGATAACATTCTCGTGTGACATGTAGCGAGATGCATTGTTAATCATATTTTGTATATGTCTAATTTTATTTAATGGACCACATCAAGATGCGAAAAAGGTCACTCTTAATATTTTTGGCCTAATTATATAATACATAAGAAATAACACGAAAAGGGGGAAAAATCCCTAGACAAGAGTTGAATATTATTATATAAAAGTGGTTGAAGGGTTATTCAAAGCAGAAGAAAAGCGTTGAGGGGTCAAGCGATGCAAGGCTTTAGTTTTCCCTCTTTGTGCATGATGTCAAACATAAACCGAAGAATAATCAAATTCCAGTCATTAAACAAATCCAATCCCAACACCCTATAAATACATGACCTCTCAGCGTCTTTGTCCCGCTCAAGTTCTCTCCCATACAACTTCCAAACAAACAATTGTATTCAATTTGTATAGCTTTGAATAAATATTTATTGTACATTTCTCTTTGTGCTTTCATTTTAGCGTCTCCAAGGAGCCATGCAGCTACGTGGAGCTTCATCTGCCAAGAACTTGTACCGTAAAATCCTTCTACCCAAAATCCCAATCCATGCAACCCCCTGTGATATCTTTATTAACCACCGAGGAATTGATACGAAGAAAAACATAGCGGGGTTGCTCCATGACCATTTATTCAGGATGGGGTTAAGGCCCTTCCTGGATAGCCGAAACATGAAGCCCGGTGACAGACTATTCGACGAAATCAATCCCGCCATTCGCAATTGTAAAATCGGTTTCGCCGTCTTTTCGCCCAATTATTGCGATTCATACTTTTGCCTCCATGAGCTTGCTCTTCTCATGGAGACTAAGAAGAGGGTTATACCCATATTTTGTGATGTTAAACCATCACAGCTTCGAGTTATGGATTATGGGACGAGTTCGGCCGAGCAGCTGCAAAGGTTTAGCTTGGCTCTCGAGGAGGCAAAGTACACAGTTGGACTAACATTTGACACTTTAACAGGGTATGTATGAACTTCCATTTCTTTGTCTTTTTGCTATAATTGATATAATGATCGACTAAAGATTCACATTTTGTTTTTTTCCCTCTTTTTTTTCTTCCATTTTTGGTATGTAGGGACTGGTCGCATTTCTTGAATACTGCAACCGATGCTGTCATTAAGAATTTGGAGGAGCTGGAAGCTGGAAAATCAAGCTAGACAAGTACATATATTGTGCAGAGCGTCGTGAATGAAAATGAACATTCTTTATTCACTAAGGCATTCTATGTTTTTGCCTTTAACCCCAAGTTTTTTTATTAGTATATTCATCAATTCAATCATTTTTTTGGTATATATAGGAAAAACTGAAACCGGAAATTTACTTCCTAAACACTGGCAGGGAGATCTCCAAATAAGTTGCAAGATTTTGTAAAATTATTCCTCTTTTTTCTTTAGATCCCCTACATTGATCACAATAAGTGCAGAACATGTTGTAACATATTACACATTATTAGGTCGACAGGATAAATATTCTTTTGTAATAAGTTGAAGATTCAGTAAATTCGCTTTCTTTTGTGTATCTGATATATATGTTCGCCGTTGGAGGTATGCTTTATCTTTCTTCAAAACTTGATGATATATTAAAAGAAGATAGATTTTACGGAAAGGAGAAACGAAATTTCTTAAATTAACTATATGGTCAAGTAATATATAACATATATTTATATTTTCATAAATTCAGCTAAAATCTTCTATAAAAAAAACAGCCAAAATAGAAGTAGAAGCATGATTTTAGCTTGAAAATATTTCATACGATGGAAACTATCCCAATCTGATTTGTATGAACTTTGAGATATAAAATTGCCACGTTGGATAGACGTAAGCATATGATATAAATAATTGGTTGCTAGATAAGTGTACGTTAACTTAACTAGTAAACTATTCAGTCCATTGTATTGAACTATTTAAATAATATATATATTGTTTTGTATATGTAAGAACATACAATATATTAAATTGATTTTTTTTTCTGTTGTTTTTCTTTAAAAGTGATTTTCCCCCTATTGTATCACGCTTTAAATTTAATAAAATAATTGTCTTTTAAATTTCATTACAAATACCTTTTCTTTTGATAAACATCATTACAAGTAGTTTCTTTCTTATTCTTAGGGTTAGCTCTTTTTTAATGATTTGATCTTCAGAGTGGAGGCTGTCTCCTAGCGACATGCAATTGCTAATCTCGAGTTCTTATCGCTAATTGATCGATTCTTGGTTTATTTTAATGTTTATGAGAGGTTTTCATCTTCTAATGTACTTGGTGTTTTAGGAGGGACTAATTAATATTTTATACATGGTTTAGTTTAACGATTTATTTAAAAATATATCAATGTTAGTCGGACAATATCTATTAGCATTGAGTCTGAAAAAATTTATTGAATGATCTAAGTGATTAATAGTGAATTATTTTTCTTTTAGATCTTGAGTTTGAATAATTTATTTATAGAATTGTACACTATCAATGACTAAATAAAATCATTTTAGAATATTAAAAATTCATTAACTTTGAGGGTTGAAGATGTTAGTGATTATTTTTTTTAATTATTCTGAAATAAATAGGAAGCATTATCTGTTTAAATATAACTTTTTAATTATTTGACATTAAATGCTCACAACCCTGGAATTCTTGGAATTAGACTCTATATTGGGAATGCTAGGGTGTGAGCATTTTATTTTGGATTGCAGTTAGACCTCGCAGGTGGAATTGTAACTGCAAGACTTGAACCATTACCTTTTCCTATTTATTTCGGTTATTAGAAACTGATATGATCGAAGTGTGACTCCAGACGAATATCGATTTCATTTTAGCATTTGGTGGCTTAGGAAGGTCAGTCTCTTTGTTTTGATTTTACATGTGAATGTTTTGCTCCTCTTCTCATTGGATGCGACTTTCGACCTGTAAAAGAGGAGCAAAATACGATCCAAAGAAGGGTACAAATATGGAGTGGGGCAATAGGGTTGTGGAGCCGAAGCGAATCCACAGCTCTTATCACTGCTGTATGAAGGGATATTTGATACTCTCTCAATACTTGTGCTATTGTCAGCCTTAATGCCCTCTCCTCTCCAATCCCAGGATTTTTAATCAATCAGATTAACGCCATCCGTTGCTCCTCATGCTTGCAAGATGTATGTTCTGAACATCTGCTATCACTTTATGTAATCTAGCATAGTTTAATATTTTCTTTTCATGATTAAGTGTACTATCTATATCATCTAATTTTAGATGATATATTATCTATATCGTAAATTTTAAAAAGTAACTTTTAAAAGTATGACACAAAAGTATAGTTTAAAATTTATTTGTTTGAGATTGTTATTAAAAAGTGAGTTAGAAAAAATAAAATGTCAATGATAGACATTATGTTGTAATTAAATTAAAAATATAGCATTTAAATTATATTTACACTTATTGATACTATGATATATAAAATATACCAACTTAAACAATAATAAAAATATAAAAAATTAAGATAATTCATTAAATAACATTTTTATATATGAAATATTTTATTAAGAAAAATATATTATTAATACTTTTTAACATGTGGACATAAAATTATTATGAAATAATATTTTAAATATTTGTTTTGACAAAAAGAATATTACAAAAAACATTAATAAATAAAATAAATTATTTTTTAAGAATATTAGTATTAAATTATTAAAATAAAATGTAAATACATAATTTAGTGGAGCTCATGCATTACTAAGAGTAAAATTATAATTTACTTCTAGACACAAAGTTGAAACTGAAAAACTAGAAATCCTAGTTCTTGGAGTTGGTTTAAAACCACCATTTCTATCGTGTTTTTTCTCATTTTTACTCATTTGATATTGAACTTGCGGTCGAAATGAACTTTTTACCTAAAAATCTTCTAAAAAGTCATGCCAAACAAGACCTTAATATAAGCACTAAATTGTTAAATTATTATTAATATGGTGATGTGATAGTTTGATGTTGATATATATTTGCATAAAATTTTAGTTTGTGTATAGATTGTATCACAAAATTTTAAAATACTTTAATTTTAAACATTGAATTTTAGTTTGTGTATCAACTTATTTATTATCAATTAATTGTCAACATTGTAGGTCAATCAAAACTTGTCATTGGTCATCATTCGAGACATGATCAGTACCTAAACGTTTTCATTTCACTCTTTTGTCTTCTCCTTGAATCAATCTTTTTAAGAAATCCACTAAAAATCGATGATGATCCATCTAAAGATTCGGCATTCTAATGCTCTAATTTGAGGGTTTTCTCATATTTGAGAGGTTTGTGGTGTTTGTTAAAAAAAATATAAATGAACAGAATCATTCTTTCAAGAAGATTAACAACATACATTGAAATGGTCTCATTAGACAATCGTCGGAGGAGATCGAAACGTTAAAATATTGAAGTTTATATGAATTTTCATCGATTTGGAGTAGGTTTCATAAAACAAAAACTAAAGAGATGAAGAAAATATGAGTAATAAAATGCTTTGACATTACCCCCACAACTGCTTCAAACATTACCTCCGAAGATGATCAGCTTACTACTTTCAGTGGAGTACCCCCCAACAATATTACAATTAACTTGCTTTAATATCACATTATTTCCCTGAGTTTTCGATTTCAATGTTTCTTAATCTCATTAAGAAGAATCTATTATAGAGTGAGTGTCGTTTAAAGTCATAAAATTTCATCTTTAGAGCAAGCAACTGGCCTAAGCTAAATTTATATATTCCTCCAGTCCAACTGTGTAGATTATGAATCATTATTGAACATTCTAAATAGAACTGTAGGCTAAATGATCTAACAATATCGTGTACGTCGAATGCCTCATCTTACTTGTTTACGGGAAGATTCATATTTCACTTATGACTTGTATTGGAAGAAGACCTCCTTCGTGCTTGAGAAGGTTAGGGTGTGAATTTAGAGTCTTTTGAGGAAGAGTGATCTTGAGAATACAATCAAGTGATTTTGTTTTCGATATAAAATCAAGGGATCATATCTTGGGTTAAAGATCAAAATGATCTACTTTTTGGAGGAGTGTAATCATGTTACTTGTCAAAGGTCTATAACCTAAATTCTTAAAAGAGCCTTTAATTTAGTTGATATTTAAAGAAATTAAAGATTATAATTTTGCTCATTGCTCGTAACCTCAATAGGTAGCATTTTATTCGATGTGTTTAAATGTCAAGTAACTTACAAATTTTAAGGCAAAAGAAAGAGAAGAAAAAGTTCGAACAAGATAGAATGCAAGTGCATCATCATGAATGCATTAGAAGGTCTTATTACTCCTCAAATGTTCATGCTCCTGAATCAACTAAATTTTGGACCTTGCGATTTAGTGTCCCACAATTCTTAGAAGTATGTCTTGAACTCCCTATGTGGTAACTGCATATAACATTGACATCATAACCTTCAAGATACGGGGCTCTTTTGGCTATGATTGAACAATAGCAATTTTAACATGTTTTCTTCAATGTGAGTTTATTTTGATTCCATTTCCTTAGTCTTGGATCGAGTATTATGAGGATATGGTGGGTCTAGTGCTTTTTCCCCTCCCAAACCTACATCGTTTTTTGAAAGAATTTAAATACCCCTTTTAGCTTTTTTTTCATTTTCTACCATTTATATATCTTTGGTTCTTCCTCTAGAGAGAGAGGATCTTCCTTCTCTCTAAAAAGGAGATGAGAAACATCGCCTGCCGTCAGCCGACCGTCGACCCCCGTTCCCCACTGTCATTAGTCCCCGATGGTGACCAAATTTCACTAGGAGACTCGTCTCGGCCTCCTCGTCTTCGATTTTTCATAAATTACGTTAGATCGCATCTAGTTTAAAATATGTTGTTACCGTTATTCTTAAATCTTGCCTCACTATTCAGATTCAAGAGAGGAGATCCCTATCGTCGGCGAGGAGCTCCGACCGAGAAGGTAAGGCTCCTTTCTCTTCTTCTTTTTGATTAGCTTTTATTCTCCCTCACGTTTTTCTTTTTGTAGGTCACTCGCCGGAAGCCTTACCAGGTTTTGCTCGAACATGCAAATAAATAATAAAAAAACATAAAAGGAAGCATCTACATAAAAACGTCTTTTTTTGTATTTGAGTACTTGAATTACAATGACTATTCGTTCTTCAGTTTTTGCTTCCACCCCCATATTGTTTTTTGTCCGATTGTATACATGAAAGTCTTTCATTTTTACAATCAATTAAAGAAATATTCAATCCCAAAAATTCTGTTTTGAGATTTGTTGTTGATGTGCTTTTTCTTTTTTCTTTATATGAGGAGATTTTCTTGCCATCGAAGGTTCGAAATGAATATTGAGCTGCTGTCGGCGCGTGGAGATTACGAATCGCTGGTGCGTAAGTTACGCGCGCCCCTCTGGTTGATACCACTCCACGAAGACAACGACTGTTGGGGACACTAGAGCTCTTTCTCTTTGTGAGCCTTTTGGGCTCCCTTACAATGAGTCACTTGTATTTGGGTGAACAAAAATTGTAATCAGACTACAAGATTAGGCCTGTAAAACAAACAAATTGTATCAATGTTCTTAATAATAATAACTAATTATTATAATATATAATAATAAATATAATACTAAACAAATAATAAGTGATAATAATAATAATAATACATAACATGGATAATAATTAAACATGAATAATAATAATAATAGTATATAATACTATATGTGATAATAAATACTTAGTATAAGTAGTAAGTAATAAGTAACGTGTAATAATAAAAATGCAAATAAAAGATATAAAATTTTAAATTTCGGACGAAAATGGATGTCTACAAGGTTAATTATGAGTTTTGAGTCAAAACTTACTATGAGATATTTAAAATAAACCATAATAATAAAAATTTATTTATGTTAATTATATCATTGTTCGAATAAAATATGTCAATTAAATAATTTTTAAATGTTATGATCAAAACTATCCCAATCAATATTTGGTCCACTGAACCCTACCTCAACTACCAGGGAATAAAAATATATTTCCACGGCTTTTATTTCAACGGATTTAAAAATCAATTTCAATTACGCTTTTAATCTAAGATGTCTATCTAACGTTGTTATGACTTGGAAAGTTGGTTTGACAATAAGGGCGGGTTTTGGTTTGACAATAGAGCAATTACCATGTGTGAAATATTAGCACATAATGTTAGCCAATAAATATTTTCCTTTATGTTTTTTGTGACTCGACCGAGACGAATATTAGCAGCCATGTTTATTTCAGACATTAGATATTTAGTACAAGGTGAAACGAGAGACGAGACCCAAATGTGTTTCTGTCCTCAAATTTTGTCGGAAAATATTTTATCTTTATTTTTAATTTTTTTACTGCCAGAGGTCTTCTACGGAAGCTGCTCTCAACCTGACGTTGGGGGCAGCCTACCACCCCACCTCCCCCTTACCCCATTGCATATGGGAATAGGGTTTTGTTGTTGTTGTGTCTGCTACATCTTAGCATTCCTTTTCCAGTTCAATTTTTGACTTAACCCAATTGTTACATCTGGTTCATAGTGCACCATACTCTTTAATGAAATTAAAGTTGAAATAGAACAATAATGTTTTATATTAATTTGGAGTTCAACTATCTAAAATACCAACAAGTCATGACATGAGAAAAAATAGTAAGTAGGCGGATGACTGAGAAATTTAACCGCACTTGGATTGGATGACAGATACCGAACCAAAAGCAGCGGCATTCAAGCAGCGCATGTACAAAACACAAGGCGAGGTTTTTAATCTAACTGTCGCAATTGTCATTCGGGTATGGGATGACAGATACCGAACCAAAAGCAGCGGCATTCAAGCAGCACATGTACAAAACACAACGCGAGGTTTTTAATCTAACTGTCGCAATTGTCATTCAGGTATTGGACGAGGGATTCCGAACATTTTTATATTGATGTTAACCCAAATGACGATTGATGATGAACGATGATTGACCGATAACAATTGTGATTTGATCAATAAAAATCAAATTGATACATAAATTAAAGTGTAATGATAAAATTGATACACATACTCAAATTCTATAGTAAAATGATTACATTATACATCATTAGTAATTTAATAGTCAATGCTTATATTGAATCCAAAATTAAAACTTAATAGTATAGTACAATTTTTTTTTTAATTTTTTTTAATGATATTTGTTATAGTTAACCTAAATAAATAAAATTCAATTAGGACTCCTTTTTTGGTGTTGTTTTCTGAAGGTACTCTGGTGTCTCTGGACAGTTCTCCAGTAAATCTTGATCACTCTCATTCCGCTTAGTTCGATTCTGCCCACTTGTCTTGAAATACGCATAAGTATTATTTAGTGATTTTATAGTCTATTTTTGTTTAGATATATAGTTTATGTATTCAGAGAGTGGTATTGTTTTTAGGTTCTCATTCTGCAAGACCTACTACTATTGACTGTGGGAAGCGTAAGACTTAGCCAGTTTTGAATAGCTATTATAAGTGTGTTCCTTTTACTTAATTGATACATTTTATATGTTATCCTATTATGTTTCGTATTGTTATCTATAAGCATGCTCGCAAACTGAATATATATATTATATATATATAATATATATATATATATATATCTGTGACATGTTTGATTCATGAATAATGTTGCATCACATTTAATATGTATATTGATGCATTTATGATTCTGCATTGGATTTGATCCCCGTCCTGATTCTACATGAGACTTGATCCCATCTTATTTCTACATGGGATTATATCTCCGTCTTGTTTCTGTTTGGGATCCTCTTTGTAGGGCTAGATCTCCATCTTGATTCATGTATTTTGACTTGGGTACCTTTCTTGAGGGTAACGTTCCCATCCTATTTATCCGCGGCGAAAGGTATAGTTGCATGTTAATGATGCTACACTCTGATGAATAAATTTTAATGTTACTATTTACTCTTTATTTGTTATGTTGTATACACACACAAACTGATATTTGTTTGCTGTAGAGGAAACAATGGATTTTTTGGCTCACTCTTTTAGTTTCCGTCTTTTCATATCCTTTCAAGTTTTAGGATTTCAGCTGGTACATAGAGGATCATTTAATAGCACATTTTCCTTTCAGTCATTGTATGGACGTTTTTCAGACTTTATGTTATTTTTTGTTGATTTTATATATACTTATATTATATTTTGGGATTTTATATTTATATGTTTTCGACATTCAAACTCATATACTTGTTTATATTACGGACTAATACTTTTGTACTTGGATTTATATTGAATTTTTGGCGATTCATGTTTTAATTCGGAAGTTTCATGGTTTCTATGAATCTAAAACATTGATGTAGTCTAAAAGATTCGGTCATTACGTTCATGTCGGGTCTAGTGGGTTATAGTAAATTACACGTTTGGTACTTAAATTTTATTTTTTTTCTACTATTTCAATCATTGTACATTCAATTTTTTTAATTTACCCACTGAATTTTAGACATCCATTTTTTTTTACTGAATCGTTAATTTTTTAACTGTTATGATGTGACAAAATTAAATATTTTTTTAATTTCATATTAGAAAAAAAATTAAAAACAGGATAAATAATAATTTTGATACTTTTCACAGCAATTGCTGCAAATGTTCTTTTTCGTCTTCTTCAGTAAATGCCTGAACTTCATCAGCTCAAAAGTTTCGACTAGTGCTCTGCCCAGACAACGGGGTAATGATTGGAGTTCTGTGGAGTCCTCTTTATTGGGATTGAATTGAACATTGGTCGGCGAATTAATAGAACCTGCACTGTCGACTCCGCATCGCGCGATTACCAATGTACCTAAATAAAGCAATACATAATTGGTGTTGGAAGTTGTCCTCAGTCTACTAGCAAGAACATTGTTGGGGTACAACCTGCTGCTATTGTTGGACATAAAAGTTTTATTATTGTCAACAGACCTACCTTTCTACTTGCATCGACAATAGAAGAGGGTGAGGAAAATAGCGACGATAGAAGTAGAAACGTCGACGATGGAGAAAAAAAGGGAATCGAGAGGGGGAGAAGAAGAGAATGGGTATTTGGAAGGAGATGGAGATGGATGGGTTGATTCGTATGGCAAGAAGGGTTGGTAAAGGATCCTACGACTGTGAAAGTAAAATGATCGACATAGGTAGAAAAAACAGAGGAGGAGGAGGAGAAGAATAAGAAGGAGGAGTGAGGGGAACATTGTGAGTTTGTTTTTACCAGGAAGGAAATATGAGATTTGGTGTGGGGATTATTTCCTTTCTTTTATTTTTGTGAAAGGAAGATCATCATCATCCAGCTAAGATTCAGCTGGTGGTATAGTGATGAGGGTGAGTTGAGTGAATCAGTGAGTTAAGTTATTATTATTATTTAATTCTAACTTTGTTCATATTCTTCTACTGAGCATCATCATCCAATTAAGACAGCTGATGGTATAGTGATGCAGGTGAGTTGAGTGAATCAGTGAGTTAAGTTATTATTATTATTTAATTATAAGTTCTAACTTTGTTCATATTCTTCTACTTAGCATCATCATCCAACTAAAAAAGCTGGTGGTGTAGTGAGTTGGGCTTGTTTGATCCTTCGTGGTGGCAGGAGGAAAGCGATGGAGGACGTAAGTATTAAAAGAAAAGGGAAAAGATGGTGGAGAGACATATTGAGTGGCGAAGATGATGACAATAAGCATGGAAGACGAGGGGTAAACTGGGTAGGAGATAATAAAAAAATATATAAATAATATTAATAAAATATTAATTGGTTAAATATAATAAAGATGTCACATCATCTAAGAAAAAATAATAAAATGGTAAAACAATTCAATATATAAAATTCAGTGAATAAATTGAAAATATTGAAAGTATAATGAGTTAAATAGGAGAAAGACTAAAGTTCACTTACCAAATTAGTAATTTACCCCAAAAAAAAACATAGGGTCAGCTGTCAAATTTTAAAGGCTCGGGTTCATACTATAAATGGAGAAATTATTTTACAAGTAAAATATAACGGCCAACGTAAAACACGTTGGGGCTAATAGAAGAGGTAGTGAAGGTGTGTTGGTCTCTTCCCCATGGAAACGCATAATTTTATCATTGAGCGTTGAATTGTTGTGTCTTGTCTACTTCCAGCGTAAATAATTAATGCACAATAATTGCTTCCTACGTGAAAAACGTTGCAAGTTGCAACAGCAACATTCATGTGCGGGAGCTTTGCTATATAAATAGATTTCCAAACAATTACGCACAACTACTTACTCCTAACATTTCTTTTGTGTAAGAATATTACTAAATTGGATTTTAACTATACCTGATATGGGGCGTTCAAAGGTTTCAAACATTGAAGCTAAAGTGAAAGAGATAAAGGAAGAGATGTTATCGGACAAGGATGTTGAAAAAACAAATGTACCGAAAGTGCATTGGATTATTAGGTGCAGTTTTTGTTGATTTTTAGGTATGGGTAAAACCTCAAATTTAGTCATTGTAATTTAGGGTATTTATAAATTAGTCCATAAGTTTCAACTATAAATACCCTAGCTCATTTAGCTTCAAAAATCATCCCAAAGCATTCTAGCTTTCTTCCAATACTAGAGAGAATTTAGAGAGTTTCTTGAGAGTTATTTTCTCATTTTTATCAAGAGAGAATTATCATTGTTTTCTCTTTGGTAGATCGAGAGAGGTTGTAATTCCTATTTTCTCATAGTGAAATTCTTCTACTGTTGCCCGTGGTTTTTACCCTAATAATTTTAGGGGTTTTCCACGTAAATTTTGTGTCTCTTTTATCTTCATTTTTTATTTTCTCAAATTATCAATTGCGATTTTGCTCTATCCGATAGCCGTCTTTCACAACAATTGGTATCCGAGCCAGATTTGAGTGTGTAATATCTGCTTATTGTCTTTGTGGTTGCCACCAAAAGGTGGATCCTCTAACATAAGAAAATAAGAAGGTATTACCCATTCTTTGAGGTTCTAGAGAACTATTCACGATAGTGAAATAGTGGGAGCTATCCGAAATAGAAGTTATGACAACGAAATTTGATATTGAAAAGTTCAATGGGAGAAATTTCTCATTGTGGAAATTAAAGATGAAAGCTATCCTGAGGAAAGACGGGTGTCTAGCGGCTATCAGTGAAAGGCCGGTGGATTTCGCAGATGATAACAAATGGAACGAGATGGACGGGAATGCTATGGCAAACTTTCATCTAGCATTAGCAGATGAAGTATTGTCAAGCATCGAAGAGAAGAAGACAGCTAAGGAGATATGGGATCATCTCACAAAACTGTACGAGGCCACATCGTTGCACAATAAAATTTTCCTTAAGAGGAAATTGTACACTCTCTGTATGCCAGAATCTACTTCAGTGACGGAGCACTTAAATACACTGAACACCTTATTTTCTCAGCTTACATCCTTAAGCTGTAAAATAGGAGAACAAGAACGTGCTGAACTTCTACTTCAAAGTATACCGGATTCGTATGATCAACTCATCATCAACTTGACAAACAATAATGTCACTAGTCTAGTCTTCGATGACGTTGCAGCTACTGTTCTACAAGAAGAAAATCGTCACAAGAACAAGGAAGACAGACAAATAAATCTGCAACAAGCAGAAGCTTTGACAACGGTGAGAGGGAGATCAACAGAATGTGGCCAAAGCAGCAGTCATAAACATGGTAGATCGAAGTCAAGAAGCAAAAAGAATTTAAAGTGCTACCATTGTGGAAAGAAGGGTCACTTGAAGAAGGATTGTTGGAGTCTAAATAAAAACTCCAATCCACAAGGCAATACCGCAAACACTTCAGATGATGGAGATGCTCTATGCTGTGAAGCGTCAACCACCGTGGAAGGTAGAAAACGATTTGCAGATATATGGCTCATTGATTCGGGAGCAACATATCACATGACCTCAAGAAGAGAATGGTTCCATCATTATGAACCTGTCTCAGGAGGATCTGTGTATAGTTGCAATGATCATGCCTTAGAGATCATTGGTGTGGGAACCATCAAATTGAAGATGTATGATGGAACAATTAAAGTTGTTCGAGATGTGCGGCACGTGAAAGGCCTGAAGAAAAATTTATTATCCTACGGATTGTTGGATAATAATGCAAGTAAGATTGAAACACATAAAGGAATCATGAAGGTGTTCCGTGGAGCGCTTGTGGTGCTGAAAGGCGAAAAGATAGCAGCAAACTTGTACATGCTGAAGGGAGAGACTTTGCTAGAAGCAGAAGCCTCTGTTGCCTCATGTAGTTCAGATTCTGCAATGTTATGGCATCAGAAACTTGGACACATGTCAGAACAAGGAATAAAAGTTCTTGTGGAGCAAAAACTACTTTTAGGCTTAACAAAGGTAACACTTCCTTTGTGTGAGCATTGCGTAACAAGTAAGCAGCACCGGTTGAAATTCAACACATCAAATTCTAGAGCCAAAAGTGTTCTAGAATTGGTTCACTCTGATGTATGGCAAGCACCAGTTACATCCCTAGGCGGAGCAAAATACTTTGTCTCATTTATTGATGACTACTCCATGAGATGTTGGGTGTACCCTATTAAGAAGAAGTCAGATGTGTTTTCCACTTTCAAAAACTTCAAAGCGCGGGTGGAACTTGATTCTGGAAATAAGATCAAGTGTTTCAGAACAGATAATGGAGGAGAATACACAAGTGAAGAATTTGATGACTTTTGCAAGAAAGAATGCATCAAAAGACAGTTCATAGTGGCGAACACTCCTCAACAAAATGAAGTGGCAGAGCGGATGAACAGAACCTTGTTAGAAAGAACAAGAGCAATGTTGAGGGACGTAGACCTAGAAAAATCATTCTGGGCAGAAGCAGTCAATACCGCCTGTTATTTGTTGAATCGAGCTCCATCAACTGCAATAGAGCTGAAGACACCAATGGAGATGTGGACTGGTAAACCAGTTGATTATTTAAACCTCCATGTATTTGGAAGTATTGTGTACGTGATGTACAACGCCCAAGAAATTTCAAAGCTGGATCCAAAATCCAAGAAATACAAATTCTTGGGGTATGCTGATGGAGTAAAGGGGTATCGCTTGTGGGATTCCACTGCCCGCAAAGTGATCATTAGCAGGGATGTTATCTTTGTAGAAGATAAACTACAAAGAAAAGAAGACGATGATAGCGCTGAAAAGTCAGAGACTACTCAGATACATGTGGAAAAAGAGTTTGAAGAAGGAGATTCTTCTGAAGCAGAACCAGCACATGATGAACAAGAACCAGAGAGTTCTGAAGCTCCAACAACTCGTCAATCAGATCGTGTGAGAATACGTCCCAATTGGCACTCAGATTATGTTATAGAAGGTAATATTGCATAATGCCTTTTAACAGAGGACGGTGAGCCATCAACATACCAGGAGGAAATAAACAACTCAGATGCTTCACTGTGGATGATGGCGATGCAAGAAGAAATCGAAGCCCTTCATAAAAATAATACATGGGACCTTGTGCCACTACCACAAGGAAGGAAGCCAATTGGTAACAAATGGGTTTTCAAAATCAAGCGAAATTGTGACGATCAAGTGGAGAGGTATCGTGCAAGACTGGTGGTCAAAGGATATGCTCAGAAAGAAGGTATTGATTTCAATGAAATTTTTTCTCCTGTGGTTCGACTAACAACAGTTCGAGTAGTCTTGGCAATGTGTGCTACATTAAATTTACATTTGGAACAGCTAGATGTTAAAACAACTTTTCTTCATGGAAATCTTGAAGAAGAGATTTATATGCTCCAGCCTGAAGGTTTTGAAGAAGACGAAAAGAAGAACTTGGTTTGCAGGTTGAACAAATCTCTGTACGGTCTAAAGCAGGCGCCGAGGTGTTGGTATAAGAGATTTGATTCCTTCATTATGTGCCTTGGATACAACAGACTTAATGTTGACCCTTGTGCTTATTTCAAGAGGTCTGGTGATAACGATTTTGTTATATTGCTATTGTATGTGGATGACATGTTGGTTGCAGGACCCAACAAAGATCATATTGAAGAATTGAAGGCACAACTGGCTAGGGAATTTGAAATGAAGGACTTGGGATCAGCAAACAAGATTCTAGGGATGCAAATTCACCGAGACAGAAGTAATAGGAAGATTTGGCTTTCACAAAAGAATTACTTGAAGAAGATCTTGTCACGATTCAACATGCAAGATTGTAAGCCAATTTCTACCACTCTTCCTATTAACTTCAAATTATCCTCCAGTATGAGTCCTAGCAGTGAAGAAGAGAGGATGGAGATGTCTCGAGTATCGTATACATCAGCAGTGGGAAGTTTAATGTTCGCTATGATATGCACAAGACCAGACATTGCACGAGCAGTGGGAGTGGTTAGTCGGTACATGGCGAATCCAGGCAAAGAGCATTGGAATACAGTAAAGAGGATCCTGAGATACATCAAAGGGACCTCAAATGTTGCATTATGTTACGGAAGATCGAACTTACTAATCAATGGGTATGTAGATTCTGACTATGCAGAGGATTTGGATAAAAGCAAATCTACAACAGGATATGTGTTCAAAGTTGCTGATGGAGCTGTAAGCTGGGTTTCTAAGTTGCAGTCAGTTGTGGCTACATCCACAACAGAGGCAGAATATGTAGCAGCTACACAAGCCAGTAAAGAAGCAATTTGGTTGAAGATGCTATTGGAGGAACTTGGGCACAATCAAGAGTATGTCTCTCTGTTTTGTGACAGTCAAAGCGCCTTGCATCTAGCAAGGAATCCAGCATTTCATTCAAGGACAAATTACATACGAGTTCAATACCATTTCATTCGTGAAAAGGTGGAAGAATGGATGGTAGATGTGCAGAAGATCCATACCAAAGACAATATAGCAGATTTCATGTCGAAGGCGATCAATGCTGATAAATTTACCTGGTGTCGATCCTCTTGTGGCCTGTCAGAAACGTAAGCAACATGAAGGTACAAGGTAGAAAGAATGGTGTGAAGATATGATTGTTCCAATCAAATCTTCAAGTGGGAGATTGTTGAAAAAACAAATGCACCGAAAGTGCATTGGATTATTAGGCACCGAAAGTGGTGCAGTTTTTGTTGATTTTTAGGTATGGGTAAACCCTCAAATTTAGTCATTGTAATTTAAGGTATTTATAAATTAGTCCTTAAGTTTCAACTATAAATACCCTAGCTCATTTAGCTTCAAAAATCATCCCAAAGCATTCTAGCTTTCTTCCAATACTAGAGAGAATTTAGAGAGTTTCTTGAGAGTTATTTTCTCATTTTTATCAAGAGAGAATTATCATTGTTTTCTCCTTGGTAGATCGAGAGAGGTTGTAATTCCTATTTTCTCATAGTGAAATTCTTCTACTGTTGCCCGTGGTTTTTACCCTAATAATTTTAGGGGTTTTCCACGTAAATTTTGTGTCTCTTTTATCTTTATTTTTTATTTTCTCAAATTATCAGTTGCGATTTTGCTCTATCCGATAGCCGTCTTTCGCAACAATTGGTATCCGAGCCAGATTTGAGTGTGTAATATCTGCTTATTGTCTTTGTGGTTGCCACCAAAAGGTGGATCCTCTAACATAAGAAAATAAGAAGGTATTACCCATTCTTTTAGGTTCTAGAGAACTATTCACGATAGTGAAATAGTGGGAGCTATCCGAAATAGAAGTTATGACAACGAAATTTGATATTGAAAAGTTCAATGGGAGAAATTTCTCATTGTGGAAATTAAAGATGAAGGCTATCCTGAGGAAAGACGGGTGTCTAGCGGCTATCAGTGAAAGGCCGGTGGATTTCGCAGATGATAACAAATGGAACGAGATGGGCGGGAATGCTATGGCAGACTTTCATCTAGCATTAGCAGATGAAGTATTGTCAAGCATCGAAGAGAAGAAGACAACTAAGGAGATATGGGATCATCTCACAAAACTGTACGAGGCCATATCGTTGCACAATAAAATTTTCCTTAAGAGGAAATTGTACACTCTCCGTATGCCAGAATCTACTTCAGTGACGGAGCACTTAAATACACTGAACACCTTATTTTCTCAGCTTACATCCTTAAGCTGTAAAATAGGAGAACAAGAACGTGCTGAACTTCTACTTCAAAGTCTACCGGATTCGTATGATCAACTCATCATCAACTTGACAAACAATAATGTCACTAGTCTAGTCTTCGATGACGTTGCAGCTACTGTTCTACAAGAAGAAAATCGGCACAAGAACAAGGAAGACAGACAAGTAAATCTGCAACAAGCAGAAGCTTTGACAACGGTGAGAGGGAGATCAACAGAATGTGGCCAAAGCAGCAGTCATAAACATGGTAGATCGAAGTCAAGAAGCAAAAAGAATTTAAAGTGCTACCATTGTGGAAAGAAGGGTCACTTGAAGAAGGATTGTTGGAGTCTAAATAAAAACTCCAATCCACAAGGCAATACCGCAAACACTTCAGATGATGGAGATGCTCTATGCTGTGAAGCGTCAACCACCGTGGAAGGTAGAAAACGATTTGCAGATATATGGCTCATTGATTCGGGAGCAACATATCACATGACCTCAAGAAGAGAATGGTTCCATCATTATGAACCTGTCTCAGGAGGATCTGTGTATAGTTGCAATGATCATGCCTTAGAGATCATTGGTGTGGGAACCATCAAATTGAAGATGTATGATGGAACAATTAAAGTTGTTCGAGATGTGCGGCACGTGAAAGGCCTGAAGAAAAATTTATTATCCTACGGATTGTTGGATAATAATGCAAGTAAGATTGAAACACATAAAGGAATCATGAAGGTGTTCCGTGGAGCGCTTGTGGTGCTGAAAGGCGAAAAGATAGCAGCAAACTTGTACATGCTGAAGGGAGAGACTTTGCTAGAAGCAGAAGCCTCTGTTGCCTCATGTAGTTCAGATTCTGCAATGTTATGGCATCAGAAACTTGGACACATGTCAGAACAAGGAATGAAAGTTCTTGTGGAGCAAAAACTACTTCTAGGCTTAACAAAGGTAACACTTCCTTTGTGTGAGCATTGCGTAACAAGTAAGCAGCACCGGTTGAAATTCAACACATCAAATTCTAGAGCCAAAAGTGTTCTAGAATTGGTTCACTCTGATGTATGGCAAGCACCAGTTACATCCCTAGGCGGAGCAAAATACTTTGTCTCATTTATTGATGACTACTCCATGAGATGTTGGGTGTACCCTATTAAGAAGAAGTCAGATGTGTTTTCCACTTTCAAAAACTTCAAAGCGCGGGTGGAACTTGATTCTGGAAATAAGATCAAGTGTTTCAGAACAGATAATGGAGGAGAATACACAAGTGAAGAATTTGATGACTTTTGCAAGAAAGAATGCATCAAAAGACAGTTCATAGTGGCGAACACTCCTCAACAAAATGGAGTGGCAGAGCGGATGAACAGAACCTTGTTAGAAAGAACAAGAGCAATGTTGAGGGACGTAGACCTAGAAAAATCATTCTGGGCAGAAGCAGTCAATACCGCCTGTTATTTGTTGAATCGAGCTCCATCAATTGCAATAGAGCTGAAGACACCAATGGAGATGTGGACTGGTAAACCAGTTGATTATTTAAACCTCCATGTATTTGGAAGTATTGTGTACGTGATGTACAACGCCCAAGAAATTTCAAAGCTGGATCCAAAATCCAGGAAATACAAATTCTTGGGGTATGCTGATGGAGTAAAGGGGTATCGCTTGTGGGATTCCACTGCCCGCAAAGTGATTATTAGCAGGGATGTTATCTTTGTAGAAGATAAACTACAAAGAAAAGAAGACGATGATAGCGCTGAAAAGTCAGAGACTACTCAGATACATGTGGAAAAAGAGTTTGAAGAAGGAGATTCTTCTGAAGCAGAACCAGCACATGATGAACAAGAACCAGAGAGTTCTGAAGCTCCAACAACTCGTCAATCAGATCGTGTGAGAATACGTCCCAATTGGCACTCAGATTATGTTATAGAAGGTAATATTGCATAATGCCTTTTAACAGAGGACGGTGAGCCATCAACATACCAGGAGGAAATAAACAACTCAGATGCTTCACTGTGGATGATGGCGATGCAAGAAGAAATCGAAGCCCTTCATAAAAATAATACATGGGACCTTGTGCCACTACCACAAGGAAGGAGGCCAATTGGTAACAAATGGGTTTTCAAAATCAAGCGAAATGGTGACGATCAAGTGGAGAGGTATCGTGCAAGACTGGTGGTCAAAGGATATGCTCAGAAAGAAAGTATTGATTTCAATGAAATCTTTTCTCCTGTGGTTCGACTAACAACAGTTCGAGTAGTCTTGGCAATGTGTGCTACATTGAATTTACATTTGGAACAGCTAGATGTTAAAACAACTTTTCTTCATGGAAATCTTGAAGAAGAGATTTATATGCTCCAGCCTGAAGGTTTTGAAGAAGACGAAAAGAAGAACTTTGTTTGCAGGTTGAACAAATCTCTGTACGGTCTAAAGCAGGCGCCGAGGTGTTGGTATAAGAGATTTGATTCCTTCATTATGTGCCTTGGATACAACAGACTTAATGTTGACCCTTGTGCTTATTTCAAGAGGTCTGGTGATAACGATTTTGTTATATTGCTGTTGTATGTGGATGACATGTTGGTTGCAGGACCCAACAAAGATCATATTGAAGAATTGAAGGCACAACTGGCTAGGGAATTTGAAATGAAGGACTTGGGATCAGCAAACAAGATTCTAGGGATGCAAATTCACCGAGACAGAAGTAATAGGAAGATTTGGCTTTCACAAAAGAATTACTTGAAGAAGATCTTGTCACGATTCAACATGCAAGATTATAAGCCAATTTCTACCACTCTTCCTATTAACTTCAAATTATCCTCCAGTATGAGTCCTAGCAGTGAAGAAGAGAGGATGGAGATGTCTCGAGTATCGTATGCATCAGCAGTGGGAAGTTTAATGTTCGCTATGATATGCACAAGACCAGACATTGCACGAGCAGTGGGAGTGGTTAGTCGGTACATGGCGAATCCAGGCAAAGAGCATTGGAATACAGTAAAGAGGATCCTGAGATACATCAAAGGGACCTCAAATGTTGCATTATGTTACGGAAGATCAAACTTACTAATCAATGGGTATGTAGATTCTGACTATGTAGGGGATTTGGATAAAAGCAAATCTACAACAGGATATGTGTTCAAAGTTGCTGATGGAGCTGTAAGCTGGGTTTCTAAGTTACAGTCAGTTGTGGCTACATCCACAACAGAGGCAGAATATGTAGCAGCTACACAAGCCAGTAAAGAAGCAATTTGGTTGAAGATGCTATTGGAGGAACTTGGGCATAATCAAGAGTATGTATCTATGTTTTGTGACAGTCAAAGCGTCTTGCATCTAGCAAGGAATCCAGCATTTCATTCAAGGACAAATCACATACGAGTTCAATACCATTTCATTCGTGAAAAGGTGGAATAAGGGATGGTAGATGTGCAGAAGATCCATACCAAAGACAATATAGCAGATTTCATGACGAAGGTGATCAATGCTGATAAATTTACCTGGTGTCGATCCTCTTGTGGCCTGTCAGAAACGTAAGCAACGTGAAGGTACAAGGTAGAAAGAATGGTGTGAAGATATGATTGTTCCAATCAAATATTCAAATGGGAGATTGTTGAAAAAACAAATGCACCGAAAGTGCATTGGATTATTAGGCACCGAAAGTGGTGCAGTTTTTGTTGATTTTTAGGTATGGGTAAAACCTCAAATTTAGTCATTGTAATTTAAGGTATTTACAAATTTGTCCTTAAGTTTCAACTATAAATACCCTAGCTCATTTAGCTTCAAAAATCATCCCAAAGCATTCTAGCTTTCTTCCAATACTAGATAGAATTTAGAGAGTTTCTTGAGAGTTATTTTCTCATTTTTATCAAGAGAGAATTATCATTGTTTTCTCCTTGGTAGATCGAGAGATGTTGTAATTCCTATTTTCTCATAGTGAAATTCTTCTACTGTTGCCCATGGTTTTTACCATAATAATTTTAGGGGTTTTTCACGTAAATTTTGTGTCTCTTTTATCTTCATTTTTTATTTTTTCAAATTATCAGTTGCGATTTTGCTCTATCCGATAGTCGTCTTTCGCAACAAAGGATCCATACTCTTTTGTTTCAGCATCTGGTTATGACACCGCCTGGTTAGCCATGATTCCAATCCATTCCGACCCGACATGTTCCATGTTTAAGGAATGCCTGGAATGGGTGGCCAATAATCAGACTGAAGAAGGGTACTGGGGAGACTGCGTGGACGCCCATGGCGATCCCTCCATCGACTCTCTTCCAGCTACTCTGGCTTGCTTAATTGCACTCCACAGGTGGAATGTTGGAGCTAATAATATCAAGCGCGGTATTATTCTTTCTCTACTACGTAAATTTCTAAATTACATTCTTTGATTGATTTTAGTCATAATTTTTAGCAACTGTCAGGACTGGACTTTGTTCAAGAAAACTCTGAGAAAATCCTTGGAAAAACCTACGACGACCTTCCTCGCTGGTTTGCCATTGTTTTCCCGGGGATGATTGAACTTGCACGTGAAGCTGGGATCGAGCTTGCCTTCCCTTCCCAACTAAACGGCTTGTTGTTCGACATTTTCCACAAACGGCAAAGCCTACTTGATGCGTAATTGCTCTCCATGTTTAATTAAATTTTTTCATGTCTTGAGATCTAACCAGTAGCTATATAATTATACGTGATACTTGTTGCAGCGAGGAACTTGTTGGCAATCAATATTATCCTCCATTGCTATCATATCTTGAAGCACTGCCTTCAACTTACGATATTTGTGAACAAGACATAACCATGAACTTGAGTGGTGATGGTTCATTGTTCAAATCTCCTGCTGCCACTGGTCGTGCTTTCATGGCTACCGGAAATGAAATGACTCTATCCTATCTGCAAATGGTTGTTGGAAGATGTGCTAACGGAGGTCAGCCAAATTAATCTTTCAACTTTTGTCCTGCATGTGCCTAGTTACCCCCAAAAGTTATGATTATTTTACAAAACAGCGATCTTGGACACTAATTAACTCTAAAAACACTCCTCAGCAAAAGGAGCATTAGTAGAAAGACAACAGGAAACATCAACCCAGATAAACAACCACCACTACGAACTCTAAACCACGCTTTAAACGTATTTTCTATCAATCCCTGATTTAGAAAGAGCATCAACAAGGGAAATGACCTCTCTATAAGCATGAAGAGACGAATCAGAATAAATCTCCTCAAGTCTGTCAATACACTCCTTACTTTGCATTTTATTTTTTAAGGATTTATATTTGGTTTATTCTAACCTATTAAAATAATTAAAATTAAAATTCAATTCATTTTAATTTACTTCCACTCCTATGACATCACATGGATCACGATTGCAAATAAATTATTATTTTAAAAAGAAAAAATATATTTTTTATGCAGTTCCACCAACTTTTCCCATGGATGAAGAGCTAATAAGGCTTTGTTTGGTCAATCAACTACAAAGATTGGGGTTAGCTGACCATTTTACACGTGAAATTGAAGACAATTTGGCCAAGATTTACTGGTTCGTGAGAAAATACATAGGTGTAACATTAATATTCTTCTAATAAAACCCTAATGGTCTCCCACGATTAATTAACATCCTAGCCTTTGATGTCGATCTATGATTATAACTTTCAGGAATTACAAAACTCAAGAGTCAACAAGAAAGTCAGGCAATAGTGCAGATGTGGCAATCCAGTTGCACAAAGATTCTTTAGCATTTCGACTACTCCGCATGCATGGTTTTACCATATCTCCTGGTACGATTCAATAAAAAAAAAACCTTCGTCTTGGTTTCTTTCATACCATATAATATAAATATGATTATATGTTTATGTTTTGCATAATATAAATATGATTATATGTTTATGTTTTGCATAGCAGGTCAATTATGTTGGTTCTTGAATAATGACAAAGTTCGAGCTCAAATCGAAGAAAATCAAGAATACTTCTCAATCACCATGTTCAATGTTTATAGAGCTACAGATCTTAAGTTTCCAGGAGAAGGTGAGCTCGAGGAGGCGAGATCATTTTCTAGGAAAGTGTTGGAGAAAATTGCCTTGAAAGATACTAGCTTTGGATGTACCGGGCTGAAGAAAATGGTAATCGAATCTGTCTCGCATCATATTGAAAAAGCTATATATAAAGAGACAATTAGTGGTATATTAATGTACCTAAAATTGATTTCCTTGTTTGTGAAATGTGTAATAGATGGAGCATGAACTGAGATTTCCATGGATCGCTCGACTGGATCGTCTGGACAATAGAGCATGGATCGAAGACAGCAATAATACCAACCTTTTGTGGGTAGGCAAGGCCTCCTCCCACAGGTATATATATAATATCAGCTTAGCTTGACATTAATAAAATGATTAAAAATCTTAACGAAATGCATCTTCAAGGTCAAATAATTAAACATCAATCCTTTTGGAAGCAGGTTGTCAACCCTGTTAAATAAGAAGCTACTGCAACTTGCTGTGGCGGAGTACGGGTTTCGACAGTTGATATACAGGAATGAGTTGGAGGAAGTGACACGGTGCATGTTCTTTTATATCATCATCATCAGAATACGAGATTTAGTATTTAATCTTAATTTTATAGAGAGAAAAAAACTAACCAGCTAAATAACTCTATATATAGGTGGTCCAAGAGCAGGGGTATGAGCGACATGGGATTTGGCCGAGAAAGAACTACGTACTGTTACTTTGCCATTGCTTCCAGCATCCCGTTGCAGTATGACTCTGAAGTTAGGATGATAATAACAAAAAGTGCTGTTGTGATAACCGTTGCCGATGATTTTTACGATACGGAAGCTTCTTTCTATGAATTGAACAGCCTCACTGATGCAATTGCAGGGTAAGTTTCAATCACAGAACTAACAGGCTAATTTTCAATCCACTGATATACAATTGAAACGCATTGCAGATGGGATGCTAAGGGATTGAGTGGTCACAGTAAGACCATCTTTAATGCCCTTGATGATCTCGTCACTGAAATTGTAGCTAAAGTTCTGCATCAGAAAGGAATAGATATCACATTTTTTCTTCAGCAGATTGTAAGTTTAAACAACAACTCGGCGGTTCACTAATTTTTTTCCCCTTGAAAAAAACTATATAACTTTTTGTTTTATTTGATATGAAGTGGTATGAAACGTTCAATTCATGGCTTGTGGAGGCGGAGGCAAAGTGGAGCATGGGTGGATTTGTTCCATCAACGGAAGAATACCTTGGAACCGGAATGGTATCCATTGCTCTGCACACCATTGTTCTTCCAGCTTCATATCTGTTGGATCCAAGCCCAACAGCCAGCAAAGTTAGGGCAGGGGAATACCAGACTGTTACCAAATTGTCAATGCTTATACCTCGTTTACTCAACGATATACAGAGCTATCAGATGAACATTATTGAATCTACCATACGTTCTTCCTTTATATATTTAATCAAGATCATTGCTAATAATTAACCGGGTAATGAAAGAAAGAACAAGAAGAGGGGAAAATGAACTATGTTTTACTGTACATGAGAGAGAACCCCGGAGCAGACATTGAAAATTCGACAACCTATGTTCGAGAAATACTTGAGAACAAGTGGGGAGAGTTTCTCCAAAATGTTCTGATGGATGATGGGTTGGGAGAATTGCCAAAAGCATCCAAGCTTCTCCACTTATCATGCGTTAAGGTGTTCCAGATGTTCTTCCATTCGAGCAACAGATATGATTCCAATACGGATATGCTTCAAGACATCCAAAAGGCAATATATATCCCTCTACATATTGGATCCAACTCAATGTGATGAGCTTTATTGAGATAGCAATCAACAATCAAACTCCCCCACTGGTCCATCTCCTTCCAAATATGAAATAGCCTACTTTTGATACATTTTAGTATATGAAGTATTATTTTTTATAAAATTATACTTAAAATTTAGTTTTTGGTTCATTTTAATATCCGTCTTTAAAAATTTAATGATAGAACTGACGTGACATTTTAATTATTTTTAAGTTTTAAATTATTATTTATATTAATATTTAATAAATTTTATTCAACTAATAAGTTGATGCCACGTGTCACCACCTTGCGAGAAACAAAATAAAATTAAAACTCTTAAAGAGAGTGCTCACTATGACCTAGGTCTCCTGGGTGGAAGGGAAGTGCTCAACCAACTAAGCTAGCATAGGTAACTAGATATACCAAAGTATATATTTAACTTAAATTAAACTATCATTATAAAATTAAATAAATTTGCTAGATCTATGATTCCAACCTAGAATATCTCATAAAATATTCAAGCATTTAATCACTAAATAAGATTAAGAATTAATTTAATACATACCAAAATTATTATTTAACATATAAAAATATTAAATTAAAATTAAATAATTTCTCATTTTAATTTAAAATAAAAATAATCAAATAATTATTTATATATTCTATAAGATCAATATTATTTTATTTTAAAAAGTACATGTATTGTATCATAAGTAATTTAAAATATATCTATTTAATTAATTTTTTTATTAAATTCTTTTATAAGTTAAATGATAATTTTGGTACGTTTTAAATTAATTCTTGATCTTATTTAGCAATAAAATGCTTGAATATTTTGTTAGATGTTCTAAGTTGGAATCATAGATCTAACAAATTGCTTTCATTTTATAATGATAGTTTGGTATAAGTTAAATATTTACTTTGACATATAGAACTAATTACATGTGCTAGCTCTTACAGACCATCCTTAGCTCTTACAGGCCTTAAATAGATCAAATCTAACCATCAAAAGTGAGTAGTATTGATACCCTACTTGCAGTATCGATACCCTACTTGCAGTATCGATACCCTACATGCAGTATCGATACCCGTATGAGCATCGATACCAAAAATGGCTTTTATTTCTGAAAATGTGGCTCAATATCGATACTCTATACCCTAAGTATCGATATTGTAGGGGAAATGTCGATACTCTCCCCAATAATATCAATACTCCCAGCTAAAAATATCTAATTTTCATCTCAATTCATCCAATATTGATATTGTTTCTCCAATATCGATACTCGAATCCAAAAATATCTTATTTAAGCTCGAGAAACATCAAAAAATCATTCCAATGCTTAGTTTAGTTCCTAATCATGCGCTAAAGATTTATAAAGTTACTTAGGGTTTTAAAGTGTCATAAAAGCACATGATTTACAATGAATTTGTCATATATGGCATGAATCAAGTATGAAACCTTAAAATGCTGAAATACCAAAATATTAACAAATCATCGTGCTTATGAAACCCTTAACATTCCAAAGAATAAAAAATACACTACATTGGTTAAAAATCTCAAAATGAAGCTCCTTTAGCTAGCAATCACCCTCCACCAAGACTTGGATGATAAAACCCCCCACTTTTCTTACAAACAAAGAACCCATAGCTTTGAATCATTAAAACGATGTTGCTGGTGGGATTATGAACGAAATTGAAGCATGAAAGATGTCCAAAAGCTTATCTTTGAGCTATGGAACTTGAAGAGGAAAATGGGAGAAGGAAAATGAGAATGAAGGAAGAAATGAAGAGAATAATGATATGAAATAGATAAAAAGCCTTCATCTTTTTGAAAAGGTGAAATTGCACATATAATCCTTTATCATCTTTCTACTACTCAAAAATCTCCTTTTATGGCTAATTGAGTCCAATTCTAACTCAATTAAGCCTAACAACTTAAATTATGAAATCTACGGGATCTACAAGCCTCTCGGATAACTCGAAACTACTAGCCGAAAAATTGAGGTGTTACACACATGTTGTCTTAAATAATGAAAATGGAAGTCTATGCCAAAATTCAAAAATATCGATCCTTTTACTTACGAGATTATATCGCAGTAAAATAAAACAAGAATGGTATAAAAAAGGTAAAAAAATAAAATTGAATCTAGTCTGCAAAAATAAAGAAACAAGGTCACGGGTACTATATAAAAAATATAAATCATACATAACATGATGAATTAATATAGAAATTATATAATTAATACAAATGGAATATAAAGGTAATACAAAACAAATAAATACAAAATATTTTTAATAAATGTTAACGACTAATGATTTAATTGACAATAATGAAATTATTAAATAATCTGATTAAAAATTGAAAGATCACTAATAAAATAAAATAAACAAATAATTAAGTAATTAATTGTATAGGCAACCTAAAAAGTAAAATAATAATCATATAATAAGTGAAGACTTTTAAATTTACACACGTGTCAAAATTTTAAACCATCTACCTAGAAAGATATTTCATAATTGTTTACAATTTTTATTATATAATATATGATTGAATTTAATTTATTTAAACAATACTTATGTTTTATCAAATTACATTTTTTTTTTGTCGGCTGTAAATGAGACGAGACAGATCACGAGTTATTTGAGATCGACTTGATTAAGGCTCGATAAATACTCAGATCAAATGGACTCGACTCAAGCTCGAGTTCGACTCGAGTTTTTAACGAGCCAAAATGAACTACTTGATATTAGACTCGAAAAGCTCGTGAGCAACTCGAAAATATAATATATTAAGATTTTATTTTTTAATAAATAAATTATTAATAACATTAATATTTATGTATTGATTTTTTTAAAATATAGTATGATTTCATGTATTTAAGGTTCGAGTTTGAGGTTTCAATCGAGTTAAGTTTACGATTTTTTTTCATTTTGAATCTTTTCGAGCTGCTCACAGGCTTCAGTTTAAGATTTCGAATTCGAGTCGAGCTTAAAAATTTTAACCTCGCGAGTTTTCGAATCAATTCGAGCTCTATTTCAGAATTTTCAAGTCGAGTCGAGCTTTATTTCAAAATTTTTAAATCGAGTTTAACTCAATAATATTCGAACTCGACTAGACTGATTTACACCCCTACATCGGATACAGCTTGCGTATACTTAAAACCTTTTGCGATTAAGATATTACGTATTAAGGGGCAAAAATAAAAGAGACAAAAACACGTGGAACAAGGCACGGATTGGACATGTGAGGCTGGGTTGCTATTTTTGTCAAGTCAACTAACTGCTGAATTGCATTTTTTTAGAATAAACTAAAATTAGTTTTTTTAATGAAATATACACACGTCACATAAATTTAAATATTTATTTTAAAAACCATTATTTTATGTTATATCATTATTTAGTTTTTTAATGAAATATACACACGGACATAAATTTAAATTTTATTTTTAATAAAAAAATGAAATAACTTATATAAAAAGTAAATATTTATTTTGATAAGAATAATTAAAATATTTATGAATAATAACTTAAATATTTATTTTAAAAAAATTATATATTTAAAGAAAACATAATTTACGTATTTTATTTTAAAGAAAAAACAAAAACTAAAGTTCATAGACATTTATTCTCATTCAATTTAATTTTTTTATTTAATTATTTGGTTGGTTGGTGAAGATCTTCGTCTTTATTTTATCATATTCTTTTAGGTTAGAACCTATTAGGAGCACCCCCTTCCTTTTTTGTAGAGTCCTCTTTTATCTTCTACAGGTAAAATTAGAATTAAATTAGAATTTTTTTTAAAAAAATAATTGACATTTGGGGTTTTTATCCATTGAAATGGCTCAATTCATACACTTAAATTGAGATTTTGACTAGAAATTAAACAAAAGTTAGTGAACTTCAATCAATAGCTTGATTCCCCAAAGCATAAATTAGAAGGTTCAATTTAATATAAAAAATATTATTTAACTTAATTTATAGTGTTTAATATTTAGCCTATGACCAATTCTACTCCAAACATTTTATAAAATATTTTAATTAATTTTCACAGATTTCCTATAAAAACATTAGAAGTAGATTAAGTGAATACTTGATGAATTGTACTATAATTAATCATAAAATGTTATATAATAACTTTTCTTTAAAAAATCAGGGTTACTAAAATATATAACCCAAAGATCAACCAACAAACCACGTTGTGAAGAATCCAAGATGGCCTACAAGGAAATGGGCTCCTCCCCACTAGCGCGTATTTTCTTGATCGAGTTTTTCATAAGGAAAATAGTGATAAGGTACAATTTGATAATGTCAACGTAAAACGCAGTCGTCCACCTGAAACACGTTGGGAGTGGTTTACGGGCGGTCCTCGGCAAATTAAGCAGCGGTGGAACTACTATAAATGGATGCCTCCAGCGGTTAAGATATTCGCACCATGCTACTATATTTACCTAACAAATTATAATTTAAGCTTTATTGATTATATTTTCTTTACATGGAGCTTTCAAAAGTTTCGATTGAAGCTTTAGTTAAATGATAAACGAAGAGATGATGTTATTGGACATCGATCCTATCTCTTTCGTTGCGCCGTCTGCTTATGACACTGCCTGGTTAGCCATGGTTCCTGCAGATTCGAAGCAGATGGAACCCATGTTCAAGGATTGCCTGGATTGGGTGGTCAATAACCAGACCAAAGAAGGGTTTTGGGAAAGTGACGCTCAAGGTAACTCTACCCTCGAGTCTTTGCCTGCTACTCTCGCCTGTGTTTTGTTCTCAACAAGTGGAATCTCGGGAGACAACATGCAGAGAAAGGTATCAAATCTTATTACGTTGGAAAGTGATGCACGTACTTGCTCTGAATTACCATTTACTATAATGTGTGTGTGTGTCCCAGGGTTGGCATTTATACGAGCAAACGCAGAGAAGCTGCTAGGAGGATACCGACGTCAGTTTCCTCGTTGGTTTGCCATTGTTTTCCCCGGAATGATTGAACTTGCACGTAAAACCGGCCTAGACCTTGACTTCCCCCACCATTCGCGACAGTTGGTGATGGATGTATTCTTTGAACGTCAACGAATCCTCCAAAAGTAATTTCAAAGACCTAAATCGACTGATGAGAGCATCATAAATTAACTGCCAATTCATCAATTATATATTTCCGGTTGTTTTTCATTTTGGTATATAGTGAAACGGACGGTGGTCCATATCCTCCATTATTATCATACCTCGAAGCGTTGCCTTCATTTTATGCCATCAATGAAGAAGAGATAAGCGTAAACTTAAAAAGTGATGGCTCGCTGTTCCAATCCCCTTCTGCTACAGCACATGCATTCTGGCTACCGGCAATAAAGATTGCTTAGCTTACTTACAATCCAATACTAATTTACTGTTCATGCTACGCTTAGATACTAACCATTTATTCTTTTTTTTTTTAGTTCCACCGACGTATCCATGGATGAAGAGCTAGTAAAACTTGGTTTGGCCAATCAACTGCAAAGGTTGGGGTTGGCTGAACATTTTACCCGCAGATTGAGATATATTGACCCAAGTTTACAGTAATATCTTAAAATTCAATGCACGACTTGATTTATTTCATTCCGACACACATATTTAATTTTTTTTACATATGATTATAATTGACAGGAATTATGAAAAGGAGCATTCACCGTCAGAAAAAAGCTATAGTGTACTTCAGTTGCAACCCAGCTATACAAAGACACTTTGGCATTTCGACTGCTTCGCATGCATGGTATAACGTCCCCTTAAGGATTAAATTTTAAACAGTTTTTAGGCGATATATCGGCATGCACTTGCGGTTTTCAAACTCTAAATCGATTTTTTCTTTCATATGCAGGAGAGTGTTGGTTCTTGAATGATCATGAAATTCTAGATCATATTGAAAAAAATCACGAATTTTTCTCGAGCGTAATGCTTAATGTTTATAGAGCCACGGATCTCATATTTCCTGGAGAATATGAACTTGAAGAAGCAAGATCATTTTCTAGGAAAGTGCTGGAAAAAGTCGGAACTAAGGGAGCAGGATCAGATAATGACCCTTTTACAAAATCATCCAACTTTAAGAGAATGGTATTCAATTTTATTACCTTCTATAATGTAATTATAATTGAACTATGTGGCACAGAGGTAATTAATAACATAATATTTGTAATCTTTGGCTTAATTAGATCGAGCACGAGCTGAGCCTTCCATGGGTGGCGCGACTGGATCCTTGGAACATAGAGCGTGGATTGAAGAGAATGAAATGAATGCTTTGTGGCCTGAAAGACCTCTTTTCACAGGTACGAGGACTAACTTTCAAGTAAAAGTTGAAATTATAGGTTATATCTCTAAAATATTATAATAATAAGATTATATTTTTACCTGTCAAAATTTTTATAATTTTATTATATTTTCAAAGGGGTTTCTGACTTCTTCTCGTGTGCTATAATATTCAATTATCCGTAAAACAAATTAATTCTTTGGAAGCAGGTTATCAAGCGCTAAAAATGAAAAGTTAGTGCAACTTGCTGTGGCCGATTATGAGTTTAGGCAGTCAATTTACAAGAAAGAAATGGCTGAATTGAAAAGGTAAGGAGACTGAAGCCTTCTTCAACATTATGCTAAGAATGGGTCTGTTTCTAAATGGCACACTTGTTCGTTTCATTACAACAGTTGGTGCCTTAAAAACGGTCTTAGTGATATGGGATTTGGTCGAGAGAAAACTATGTATTGCTACTTTGCCATATCTGCCTGCCTTTCCTGCCTTATGACTCCGATATTCGAATGGTGGGAGCAAAAGTGCCATATTGATCACAGTTGCTGATGACTTTTTTGACATGGAAGGTTCTCTAGAAGAGCTCAACATCCTCACTGATGCAGTTAGAAGGTACTCGCCAACAACAAAAGCAAATTAATGCTGATTAGTGATTCTGTTTAATGGTTATTAGAAACTTATTATCGTTGGTTTTGAATGGAAACAACAGATGGGATGCTAGAGGATTAAGTGGCCACAGCAAGGTCATATTGATGCCCTTGATAATCTCGTGAAAGAAACTGCAACAAAGCGTCTGCAACAGCAAGGAACTGATATAACCTATTTTCTAAAGCAAATAGTAAGTGGGTTAACCAACTAGTATTGGACTTGTCCAACAAGAATTTAGACAATGTTGAGAATAGTCCTTAGGGCCAATACTAATGTAAATTATAAACATTTGATGCAGTGGTGCGAAACATTTGATTCATGGCTTGTGGAAGCCAAATGGAGCAAAAGTGGATCATTACCATCAACTGATGAGTACCTTCGGAATGGCATGACATCGATTGCTGCACATACGGTGGTTCTTCCAGCTTCGTGCTTCTTGAAAACAAGCTTAAGGAATGCCGATATCAGCCCGTTCACCGAATACGGAACGGTTACCAAACTGACCATGCTTATACCTCGTCTGTTGAATGACATTCAAAGCTACCAGGTGATTGTAAAACTCTTTCTATCATGAGGTTTCCTTTGTCTTTTATAAAAATCTCTTTGTATTGATATGGAAGTAAATGGTGACAGAAAGAGATGGAAGATGGGAAAATGAACTACGTATTGCTATACATGAAAGAAAACCCAGATGCAGACATCGATGATTCGATCGCCTTTATCAGGGACTTGCTGGACAACAAGAGGAAAGAGTTAATGAAACATGCTTTGATGGATGGATTAAGTGATCTGCCCATGGAATCAAGGCAACTCCACTTATCAACCATTAAAGTGTTTCACATGTTCTTCAACTCCAGAAACCGATACGATTCGAATACAGAGATGATTCAAGATATCCAAAAGGCAATATACGTTCCTCTAGATGCTGGAACATGGAAGCCATTGAAATCTCTTCCTTCGCAGTCTGGGACGAAGAAGGAATTTGAAGCAAAAGGTTCTCCTCAGCTTGTTCAACGACCTTTCAAATATCAGAACAAAAGAATCGTAGGATACCAAGCTTCTTTGCCCATTACAAGGCGTGGATATGCTAATATCTTCACCATGCCAAGCTTTAGATTGTCTTTCGCCTAATCAAATCAGTCATGACTGTGCATGCCTTTGGGAATAATAATGTATAATAGAAGTGAAATAAATGTATTGTACTTTGTGTGGAGGTAGATTCCTACTGGTCTCGTTGAATTCAAATAATAGTATTAAATGAATGTTTGTGGTGGGGCATCCAATAGATGTCGTTAGACATTATACAATACAACTTCCCAAGGTTATGCCAATAATGTATAATTAAAAAGCTTACTTTTCAACCATGTGAGTTAGAATGCCAATAATTTCTAAAAATCAGACTCATTAAAGTTATGCTTAACTCTTAAAATTGAAAGCAGAAACACAAGGGTGGAAACTAGATGAGATACAGGTAATAGCTATCTGAATACAAAAAATTATGCCTTTCTTAATATGCTATGCATTTTGATATTGTGGAATAATCTGATAAGTTTAACTTAAGCTTTTACTGTTTTTGTTATAAATTGTTACAACTTTATTTGTATTAGAGGACGGAGTGTATTTATTTGATATTGAATGATGTTAAATCAGGAAGAAGATATGAATAAATTGATGATGAGTTTTCCTGTATGGAGGGTTGTGTTGAAGCTGCGGAAAAGTTCTGGCCGACCGCACCAGAATTGTTCATCTTCTGCTCTGTTATTGGTTTTCCGAATGTATATGGTTTCGTCTTCCTTATTGTGGATGACTGCGCCATGAGGATGCAATTGGAAAATTAACGATTTAAATCCTGTCACAGGAAGTGCAAAAAGAACAAGGAGGACGAAAATGCAAATTATTGACATTGAAAATGTTTCCCAAACTAGCTCAACTCCTTACGATTTGACCCGAAGAACATAAACACATATAATATCACTCTGGTACTCCCAACTCTCCTGATATCTAGCAAGTTGGACTGCACTGGAACCAACGCCCGAATGGCAATAACCATCGTCAAAATTAAGAGCATAACTTGAAGGGTCATACTGGAACTTGAACTGCCTTTTGCTTCTACTCTTCACAGCTTTCCTCATAGCTGCTTTCGCTCTCCGAAACAGACCTCTGCATTGCTTCTTACCATAACTATTCACCCTTCTAACCTTCCCATCAAATCCATATAGCCTCCCTTTTTTTTCTCTTTTTACAAGCAAAGCTCAATGACTTTTTAGACAAATGAAAGGAGGGTTTTATACAAGGGAATCGAGATAAAAGAAACGGAAGTGGGAGGTCTGTTTTTCGTTTTTCAAAGAAGCTGCGCAGCTACACTTTCAGTCTCGATATAAAGACTGATTTTTTTCTTTGGGAATTACATTGGGATGATAAAATTCCATCCAAATGTGAGAAAACAAATTGAAAAGGAAGCCACAAAAAAGGGGCAATGTAGAAATTTAAGAATCAAAACATTGATCAGTCAAAATCAAAGCATCCTTCTAAGTTTATGAGAAATTAGAATTCCTGGGGCAATGTGGCTGTTTTGCATAATCTTCCCCACATATCCTTATCTCTTGTTGTCTTCACCTTGAAAGCCATTTTGCTTTTATTAATTCTAAAAATTCCCTTTCGTCTCATTTAACAACTTCACCCCTCAATTCAGTGCTTTATCCCGTTGGTTTCTACTCTTTGACCGTTGTGGAAATGGCTGGTCCCGTGTCAGATGATAAGTCATTCTTAAGCCAGTAAGGCAATCTTTGTCCCGAGTTTTGGCATGTTAGGGAAAAATAAATCGAGTACAAGTAATTTTCCTATAACCAGATTAGTGAGAATGCGAAATAAAAGCGGAAAAATAATACCCGAAAATTGATAACGGAGTTCAGCCAATTGTGCTTACATCTCCAGGCTGCTGCAGATTTTTTGTCCCGAGTTTTGGCATGTTAGGAAAATAAATCGAGTACAGTAATTTTCCTATAACCAGATTAGTGAGAATGCGAAATAAAAGCGGAAAATAATACCCGAAAATTGATAACGGAGTTCAGCCAATTGTGCTTACATCTCCAGGCTGCTGCAGATTTTACTAAGAGAGAAAATTTACAGGTGTTTTACAAACACTCACTACTCACAACAGCTCTCTAGTATAGGAAGAAAGAAATGTTTTGGGATGATTTTGAATGAAGGGTAATTTATAGTAGAACTTAGGACTAATCTTTGAAAATACCCTAAAGTGCAATGACTAAAGTGAATTTACCCATTCCTATTTTCAACAAACATCTACCAAATTTTACCAAACTTTGAAAAACATTTTTCAAAGAAACATTTACCAAACTTTGAAAAAACATTTTCCAAAGTTGGTTGCCAAACTTTGAAACTTTAACAATCTCCCACTTGAAGACTGATTTAATATGTCTCACACCTCGATCAATGCAGCAGCATGTCTGGTCTTGTTATTCTAGCATGCCAACTGAAGTTGAACACAACTTCAGTTTGTCCGTAGTCACCGTCTTGTCAACATGTCTGCCGGATTTGAGCTCCACTAATCTTTTCAAGTTTCAAAATCCCATCTTCCAGAAGAGACCGGATAAAATGATATCTCAATTGTATGTGCTTTGTCCTGGAATGAAAAGACGGATTGGCTTCCGTAACAGCGACATATTCTGCTTCAGTTGTGGAGAGAGCAACTATCTTCTGTAGTTAAGAAATCCAACTCACTGCAGTTCCTCCTAGAGTATAGACATACCCTGTAGTGCTCCTTCTGATGTCGACATTTCCGGCTAAGTCAGCATCTACATAGCCTGTCAGTATCATATCTTCACCTTTGAAACAAAGTGCTTTGTTGTGGTACCCGAAGATATCTGAGGATCCTTTGACTGCTTCCTATGTACCTTGCCCGGATTATTCATGTACCTGCTAACAGCTCCCACTGCATGAGCAATATCTGGTCTGGTACAAACCATGGCATACATCAGACTTCCAATTGCTGAGGCATACGGCACCTTCACCATGTGTGCACGTTCTTCCTCCGTCTTTGGTGATTGGTCTTTGGAGAGTCTGAAATGAACACCTAAAGGTGTACATACTGGTTTAGCATCTTGCATGTTGAACTTGGAGAGTACTTTGTTGATGTACTCAGCCTGTGATAACATCAAAGTTCCCGACTTTGTGTCTCTCTTGATCCTCATCCCAAGAATCTTCTTTGCAGTGCCCAGATCCTTCATAGCAAACTGCTTCGACAATTTTTGCTTCAAGTGTATAATCTCTTGTATGTCTGAGCCTGCAACGAGCATGTCTCAACGTACAATAATAAAATAATGAAGCTGTTGTCGAACCTCTTGATGTAACAATGATCTGCTTGGCATCTGATAAAACCACTGCTACTCATGAAGTTATCGAACTTCTTGTACCACTGTCTAGGAGCTTGTTTTAAACCATACAAGCTCTTCTTCAACCTGCATATCAGGTTTTTCTTGTTTGCCTCTATGAAGCCTTCTGGCTGCCTCATATAGATTTCTTCCTCCAAATCACCATGAAGGAAAGCTGTCTTTACATCTAACTGCTCAAGATGTAAATTCTCTGCAGCTACAATTTTCAACACCAGTCTGATTGTAGACAATTTTACGACTGGAGGAAATTTCATTGTAGTCAATACCTTCTTTTTGCTGAAAGCCTTTGACAACCAATCTTGCTTTGTAGCGTTTGCTCCCATCGTGCTCTTTGATCCTGTAAATCCACTTGTTGTGGAGCGCTTTCTTGCCTGTGGTAATTCAGCTAATTCCCATGTCTGATTTGACATAAGCGAGTCCATCTCATCTTTCATGGAAAACTCCCACTTGACTGAATCCTCCGCTTGCATTGCTTCATCATAGCACTCTGGTTCACCATTGTCAGTCAGCAACAAGTAGTGTAAAGAAGGCGAATACCGTTGGGTTGGTTTAGGAATTCTGGAGGAGCATCTCAGTTCTGGTGTGCCTGGTTCTTCTTGAACTGCTTCAGGATTGATCTGAACATCATTTCCAGAAATCTCCTCGAACTCAGCAAATTCCTTTGTTTCAGCTTCGGTATTACTTGATTCTGCGGTTGACCTATCTTTGTACATCACATTTCATTGAAAATGACGTCTCTGCTTCTGATGATCTTTCGATTTTCGTAGTCCCAAAACCGGTAACCGAACTCATCACCACCGTAACCAACAAAGACGCATTTGTTGGACTTGGCATCAAGTTTACTTCTTTCAGCAGAGTTTATGTGTACATAAGAAATACAACCAAACACTCTTAAGTATGAAAGGTTTATTTCTTTCTTGCTCCAAGCTTCCTCTGGTATTCCGCCATCCAAAGGAACTGAGGGCCCACGGTTGATCAAGTAAGCTGCAGTGTTGATAGCTTCAGCCCATAGAAATTTGGGCAATCCGGCATGTATCCTCATGCTTCTGGCACGTTCATTCAGAGTTCTGTTCACGAGCTCTGCTACGCCATTCTGCTGCGGTGTTATGAAACTGTTGTCTCCATCTTGATCCCATTGTTTGCGCAGAAATCTCTGAATCTACTGTCTCTGTATTCTCCTCCATTGTCAGACCTCAACCGCTTGACTTTCAAACCAGTCTCATTTTCCACCATGGCCTTCCATTTTTTGAAGGTATCAAAGACTTCTGATTTCTTCTTCAGAAAATAAACCCACACCTTCCTTGTTGAATCATCGATGAAGGTGACATAATATAGTGAGCCCGCAAGAGATGGAACTGGGGATGGTCCCCATACATCAGTATGAACCAACTCTAACCTTTCTGCCTTGGGTGTCTTGCCAATCTTTGCAAACTGACTTTCTTTTGTTTGCCAAAGATGCAATCCTCGCATAGTCCGACATCTACATTCTTTAGATCCGGCAGCTTCCCTTTTGACAGAAGTATCTTCATTCCTTTCTCGCTCATATGGCCAAGCCTTTGGTGCCATAGGTTTGATTTTCCATCAGCATCTGCTACTGCAATGATATTCTCTAAATTTGAGGTTACATAGAGAGTACCAGTCTTCTTACCACGAGCAATGACGAGTGCTCCTTTGGTAATCTTCTATTCACAGCCTGAAAAGGTTGTGCTATATCCTTCTCCATCAAGATGTCTAACAGAAATCAGATTTCTTTTGAGGCCAGGAATATGTCTCACTCCTGTCAGCTTCCAGGTGGTCTGGTTTGGCAACTTTAGTCGGATGTCTCCTTTTTCGACGATCTTTAAGGTTTCATCATCAGCAAGATGAACCTTCCCAAAATCACCACTGACATAGTTCTCCATGATTTCTTGGTATGGGGTGGAGTGGAAAGATGCCCCTAAATCCAAGATCCATGATTCAATCGGACTGTTGACGCTTAGAATCATGGCATCACCTGTCTCCTCTGTCACGTTGGCAGATTCCTGTGCACCGGTATCTTTCTTCAGTGCTCGGCAATCTCTTTTGAAGTGACCCTTCTTGCCGCAATTATAACAGGTAAAATCTTTATTTCCTGTTCTTGATTTTCCCCTTCTGGATTTCGATCTGCCACGATTTGAATTTCTTTCTGAAGTTCTCCCTCTAGACTCCGTGTGCAAGGCTGAGGAGGTTGATGCTTCACCCGATTCTCTCCGTCGAATTTCTTCGCTCAGTACCAGATCCCGAACATCGTCGAATTTTAATTTACTGTTTCCCGACGAACTGCTGACTGCTGTAACAGTAGCATTCCAACTGTCTGGTAGAGATGATAAGAGAATTAAAGCTCGAACTTCATCATCGAATTCAATTTCCACTGAACTCAACTGGGTTGTGATTGTGTTGAGTTCATTTAGGTGTTGTGCCACCGATGCTCCTTCCGTCATCCGCAAATTGAATAATCGCCTCATCAAATGAACTTTGTTTGAGGCCGATGGCTTCTCATACATACTGGAGAGAGCCGCCATAAGACCCGCCGTGGTCTTTTCCTTTGCTATGTTGAAAGCAACATTGCGGGATAACGTCAATCGGATAACTCCGAGGGCTTGTCGGTCGAGAAGAGCCCAGTCTTCATTCTTCATGCCTTCTGGTTGCTTTCCTGAGAGAGGTTGATAAAGATTTTTCTGGTACAGAAAATCTTCAATCTGCATCTTCCAGAAGCCAAAGTCCGCACCATCGAACTTTTCAATTTTCACCTTCCCTTCGTCTGCAGCCATCGCTTCCACTCGAATCTGGCTTCTTTTGGATCGTTCTGACATTCTTGCGAACCACCGTGTATTAGAACACCACCGTCGACAAACTCGTATCGTCGACCGAATTTCACTATTCACGAAATTCACTATTTACGTGAATAGTAATGAATAGTAACCTCACAGAAAAATTGACAAAATTCACAACCAAAAGCTATGATACCAGTTGTTAGGGAAAAATAAACCGAGTACAAGTAATTTCCCTATAACCAGATTAGTGAGAATGCGAAATAAAAGCGGAAAAATAATACCCGAAAATTGATAACGGAGTTCAGCCAATTGTGCTTACATCTCCAGGCTGCTGCAGATCTTTTACTAAGAGAGAAAATTTACAGGTGTTTACAAAACACTCACTACTCACAAGAAAGCTCTCTAGTATAGGAAGAAAGAAATGTTTTGGGATGATTTTGAAGCTAAATGGGTAAGGGTATTTATAGTAGAAACTTAGGGACTAATCTTTGAAAATACCCTAAAGTGCAATGACTAAAGTGAATTTACCCATTCCTATTTTCAACAAACATCTACCAAAATTTTACCAAACTTTGAAAAACATTTTTCAAAGAAACATTTACCAAACTTTGAAAAAAACATTTTCCAAAGTTGGTTGCCAAACTTTGAAACTTTTAACATGGCACCAATCCCCTCTACAAACAAACAATTCCATTTCTGGTTTGAGTTTTCAAGGGATTGACCTTCAAGTTTGGTTCATGTTAGTTGCCAACTGGGAATTTGTGCTTTCGTTAGACCCCCTTTCTTTTTGGATCAATGGATAAAAACGGCTGATTTGTACCCGTAGAGTTTTGAAAAAAAATATTTGTTGAAATAAGGTTTAACTGACATTATTTGTTAAGATAGGGTGAAATACTAAGGAGGTTGTCATGCTGTCCCTGCGAGCTGTTTCATTACCTATATCGGTAATTAGGCATCTCGCCAGTTTGGTCGCCGGGATCACATGGCGACTTATAAAGTCGTCCGGCATACATGGCGACCTTCATTTCAGCGTAGTTAAAAAACCTAATTACCGATGTAGACAATCATTGTTACTTAGGAAAATTTAGGTAATCGCATGAAAGCCTAATTACCGATATAGGTAATATTTGTTACTTAGGGAAATTTAAGCAATCGTTGTTCGAAGCATATGACGACCAACATAGGTCGTTTGAAAGACATGGCGACCTATGAAAAACTGTAGAATTCGCCTCAAATAGGCAAATAATCCTTCAACTACATCATCTGAGAAAAAAAAATTCAACACATTATTCTACCGATTTTGCCGGATAGAAACTAACTGAATTTAACAATATGCAAAGGCCCAGCACTGTTCAATTCAATCATTCCCACCGGCAATCTCTCTCAAAATTGTCTGTATTTCCTTGAAATCTGTGCACTCCTTTCCTTTCTTGACGATCTCTTCATGTGCCGTTGCAGGTTTTCTCTGCAACAAGTTCCACTTAGCATTTTGGTCTGCTGCTATGCTACATACTGTGTATCACAATATTTCATACGTGAAAGAGTTGATTAAAAAAGACAAAATCAATATACCCTTTTTCAAAGCGCTTATACACACAAATAATTAAATTCGATATAATTTTATAAACAGTCCATGGAACGATTCTGACAAAACTAGAAATGGCAGCTTGATTTGTCACGAGTCACATGCCATGGTTTCTGTCTGTTGCCTTAAACAACAAGAAGATAAAAACAAAGGCAAATGTTGCCATTTCTCAAACCTACATATGGATATAAAAAAGAGCAGATAAAAGAGGGGATGCCAGGATGAATAGATAAAAAGAAACAACTTTAATCACTCTATAGGCATGAAGAAAAGGACATTCCTTGATAAGCTTGCTTACTTCCTAGAACAGAGTTTATGCTGCCTTAATGAGAAGCAAAAGTGTGACATTCTATACGTTGTATCATGGCAGAGGTATCTTGTATGGATTTGCTCCTTACACTTTTCTCTCACTCTCTCTCTCTCTCTTTCACTTCTTTTTCTGCATTAACTGCGGATTCCAAAGCATATGCTTCTGGAGTGTGTAATGACTGCTTGATTTTTTTTTTAAAAAAAATAGATTAAATTAATATTGATAAAAAAAAATCAATCATTTCTTTTCATATATTTAATGTCAGATTGATTTTATTTGTAAAATCCTTTTTTGTTTAAATTTTTTAACGTGGATTATAGTTTGAATTATTTAATTTTAAAGTAATTTATTGATTTTTTTTATAAATTTTATTAGTGATATTAGAGACATATTGTTGAGAAATAAAACGAGAATACGAGTAATTTCCCTATAACCAGATTAGTGAGAATGCGAAATAAAAGCGAAAAAATAATACCCGAAATTGATAACGGAGTTCAGCCAATTATGTCTACGTCTCCGGACTGCTGCAGATCTTTTACTAAGAGAAAATTTACAGGTGTTTACAAAACACTCACAAGAAAGCTCTCTAGTATTGGGAGAAAGAAATGATTTGGGATAATTTTGAAGCTAAATGAGTTAGGGTATTTATAGTTGAAGCTTAAGGACTAATCTTATAAATACCTTAAAATATGTAAGGACTAAAATGTAATTAATCCTATTATATTTCAACAATTGTTGCCCATTTTTCAACAAAATTAAGCAGCACACCATGGACCAAATTTAGCCGCCGACTGCTTTTGAATTGGTGGCTACTTGCTTTGAATTTCAACAATTTCCCACTTGAAGACTGATTTTAATCTGTCTTCACACCTCGATCAATGCAACAACTTTTCTAGTCTTGTTACTCTAGCATGTCAACTGAAGTTGAACACAACTTTAGTTTGTCTGTATTCACCGTCTTTGTCAACATGTCTGTCGGATTTTGAGCTCCACTGATCTTTTAAGTTTCAAATCCATCTTCCAGAAGAGAATAGATAAATGATATCTCAATTGTAGTGCTTCATTCTGGAATGAAAAGACGGATTCTTCGCTAGATGGATAGCACTTTGACTGTCGCAATACAAGACATTGTTTTCTTGTTTCTTGCCTAACTCTTCCAAGAAACTTTAGAGCCAAACCATCTCCTTGCTGGCTTCTGTAACAATGACATATTCTGCTTCAGTTGTGGAGAGAGCAACTATCTTCTGTAGTTGAGAAACCCAACTCACTGCGGTTCCTCCTAGAGTATAGACATACCCTGTAGTGCTCCTTCTGATGTCAACATTTCCGGCTAAGTCAGCGTCTATATAGCCTGTCAGTATCGTATCTCCACCTTTGAAACAAAGTGCTTTGTTTATGGTACCCCGCAGATATTTGAGGATCTATTTGACTGCTTCCCAGTGTACCTTGTCCGGATTATTCATGTACCTGCTAACAGCTCCCACTGCTTGAGCAATATCTAGTCTGGTACAAACCATGGCATACATCAGACTTCCAATTGCTGAGGCATACGGCACCTTCACCATGTGTGCACGTTCTTCCTCCGTCTTTGGTGATTGTTCTTTGGAGATTCTGAAATGAACACCTAAAGGTGTACTTACTGGTTTAGCATCTTGTATGTTGAACCTGTAGAGTACTTTCTTGATGTACTCAGCCTGTGATAACATCAAAATCCCCGAGTTTGTGTCTCACTTGATTCTCATTCCAAGAATCTGCTTTGCAGCGCCCAGATCTTTCATTGCAAACTGCTTAGACAATTTTTGCTTCAAGTTTATAATCTCTTGCATGTATGAGCCTGCAACGAGCATGTCATCAACATACAGCAATAAAATAATGAAGTTGTTGTCGAACTTCTTGATGTAGCAACAATGATCTGCTTGGCATCTGGTAAAACCGCTGCTACTCATGAAACTATCAAACTTTTTGTATCACCGTCTAGGAGCTTGTTTTAAACCACACAAGCTCTTCTTCAACCTGCATACCAGGTTTTTCTTGTCTGCCTCTATGAAGCTTTCTGGCTGTCTCATATAGATTTCTTCCTCCAAATCACCATGAAGGAAAGTTGTCTTCACATCTAACTGCTCAAGATGTAGATTCTCTGCAGCTACAATTTTCAACACCAGTTTGATTGTAGACAGTTTTAGGACAGGAGAGAAAATTTCATTATAGTCAATATCTTCTTTTTGCTGAAAGCCTTTGACAACCAATCTTGATTTGTAGCGTTTGCTCTCATCGTGCTCTTCTTTGATCCTGTAAATCCACTTGTTATGAAGCACTTTCTTGCTTGGTGGTAATTCAGCTAATTCTCACGTTTGATTTGACATAAGCGAGTCAATCTCATCTTTCATGGAAGACTCTCACTTGACTGAATCCTCCACCTGCATTGCTTCATCATAGCACTCTAGTTCACCATTGTCAGTCAGCAACAAATAGTGCAAAGAAGGCGAATAACGTTGGGTTCGTTTATGAATTCTGGATGAGCGTCTCAGTTCTGGTGTGACTGGTTTTTCTTGAACTTCTTCAGGACTGATATGAACATCATTTCTAGAAATCTCCTCGAACTCAGCAAATTCCTTTGTTTCAGCTTCGGTATTGGAGCTACTTGATTCTATGGTTGACTTGTCTTTGTACATCACATTCTCATTGAAAATGACATCTCTGCTTTTGATGATCTTCTGATTTTCGTAGTCCCAAAATCGATAACCGAACTCATCACCACCATAACCAAAAAAGACACATTTGTTGGATTTGGCATCAAGTTTACTTCTTTCAGCAGAGTTTATGTGTACATAAGAAATACAACCAAACACTCTTAAGTGTGAAAGGTTTATTTCTTTTTTGCTCCAAACATCCTCTGGTATTCTGCCATTCAAGGGAACTGAGGGCCCACGATTGATCAGGTAAGTTGCAGTGTTGATAGCTTCATCCCATAGCAATTTGGGTAATCCATAATGTATCTTCATGCTTCTAGCACGTTCATTCAGAGTTATGTTCATACGCTCTGCTACGCCATTCTGTTGCGGTGTCATGGGAACTGTTGTCTCTATCTTGATCACATTGTTTGCGCAGAAATCTCTGAATCTACTATTTTTGTACTCTCCTCCATTATCAGACCTCAACCGCTTAACTTTCAAACCAGTCTCATTTTCCACCATGGCCTTCCATTTTCTGAAGGTGTCAAAGACTTCTAATTTCTTCTTCAGAAAATAAACCCACACCTTCCCCGTAGAATCATTGATGAATGTGACATAATATAATGAGCCTGCAAGAGATGGAACTGGAGATGGTCTCCATACATCAGTATGAATCAACTCTAATTTTTCTGCCTTGGGTATCTTATAAATCTTTGCAAAACTGACTTTCTTTTATTTTCCAAAGATGCAATCATCGTATAGTCCGACATCTACATTCTTTAGATCCGACAGCTTCCCTTTTGATAAAAGTATCTTCATCCCTTTCTCGCTCATATGGCCAAGCCTTTGGTGTCATAGGTTTGATTTTCCATCAGCATCTGCTACTGTAATGATATTCTGTAAATTTGAGGTTACATAGAGAGTATCAATCTTCTTACCACGAGCAATGACGAGTGCTCCTTTGGTAATCTTCCATTCACAATCTGAAAAAATTGTACTATATTTTTCTTCATCAAGCTGTCCTACAGAAATTAAATTTCTTTTGAGGTCAGAAATATGTCTCACTCCTTTTAGCGTCCAGGTGGTCTGGTTTTACAACTTTAATCGGATGTCTCCTTTTCCGATGATCTTCAAAGTTTCATCATCAGCTAGATGAACCTTCCCAAAATCACCACTGACATAGTTCTCCATGATTTCTTGGCATGGGGTGGAGTGGAAAGATGCCCCTGAATCCAAGATCCATGATTCAATCAGATTGTTGACGCTTAGAATCATGACATCACCTGTCTCCTATGTCATGTTGGCAGTCTCTTGTATGCCGGTATCTTTCTTCAATGCTCGGCAATCTCTTTTAAAGTGATCATTCTTGCCACAATTATAACGGGTAAAATCTTTCTTTCATGTTCTTGATTTTCCCCTTTTGGATTTTGATCTGCCATGATTTGAATTTCTTTCTGAAGTTCTCCCTCTAGACTCCGTGTGCAAGGCTGAGGAGCTTGATGCTTCACCCGATTCTCTCCGTCGAATTTCTTCACTCAATACCAGATCCCGAACATCGTCAAATTTTAATTTGTTGTTTTCTGACGAGCTGTTGACTACTGTAACAGTAGCATTCCAACTATCTGGTAGAGATGATAAGAGAATTAAAGCTCGAACTTCATCATCGAATTCAATTTCCACGAAACTCAACTGGGTTGTGATTGTGTTAAGTTCATTTAGGTGTTGAGCCACTGATGCCCCTTCCGCCATCCGCAAATTGAATAATGGCATCATCAAATGAACTTTGTTTGAGGCCGATGGCTTCTCATACATACTGGAGAGAGCCGTCATAAGACCAGTCGTGGTCTTTTCCTTTGCTATATTGAAAGCAACATTTCGGGATAACGTCAATCGGATAACTCCGAGGGCTTGTCTGTCGAGAAGAGCACAGTCTTCATTCTTAATGCCCTCTGGTTGCTTTCCTGAGAGAGGTTGATATAGATTTTTCTGGTACAAAAAAATCTTCAATCTGCATCTTCCAAAAGCCAAAGTCTACACCATCGAACTTCTCAATTTTCACATTCCATTCGTCTGCAGCCATCACTCCCACTCGAATCTGGTTTCGTTTGGATAGTTTTTGACAATTCTTGCAAACCACAGTGTATTAGAACACCTCCGTCGACAAATTCGTATCGCCGATAATTTTTTTTTACTATTCACGAAATTCACTATTCATGTGAATAGTAATGAATGGTAATCTCGCAAAAATTTGACAAAATTCACAACCAAAAGTTCTGATAACAGTTGTTGAGAAATAAAACGAGAGTACGAGTAATTTCCCTATAACCAGATTAGTGAGAATGCGAAATAAAAGCGAAAAAATAATACCCGAAATTGATAACGGAGTTCAGCCAATTATGCCTACGTCTCCGGACTGTTGCAGATCTTTTACTAAGAGAGAAAATTTACAGATGTTTACAAAACACTCACTACTCACAAGAAAGATCTCTAGTATTGGGAGAAATAAATGATTTGGGATGATTTTGAAGCTAAATGAGATAGGATATTTATAGTTGAAGCTTAAGGACTAATCTTATAAATACTCTAAAGTGTACAGTGACTAAAATATAATTAACCCAATTACATTTCAACAATTGATGCCCATTTTTCAACAAAATTAGGCAGCCCACTATGGACCAAATTTAGCCGCCGGCTGCTTTTGAATTGGTGGCTACTTGCTTTGAATTTCAACACATAATATGCATTTTGCTATAATGAGTTTTTCAATTGTATGAGAAATAATTTTCAATCAATTCATTGATATTTCAACAAATAATATGTAAGAACTAAAGTTTTATTGTTTTATAGAGTAAATTTTTTTATCAATTTTATTTTCTTTCTAAATATAGAGAATGTCTTGACATATAAAATATAAAAAAAAATAGTCTTGAACTGCTAAAAATTTTATTCAAAAGTATTTAAAATAAATATTATCATTATAATTATCATAAATTAATAAAAAATTAGATACCAACAATAAAAGAATACTACAGTTCAGTATCTATCATGTGAAAATTTATATTACAGCATATTTATTGTGTGAGACATGATCCGATATTATTTTACTCACCTGCTCAACTGTAAGCCGGTGTCAAGAACTTTGCTCCCTTTGTACCAAGGATATGAAATTTCATAGTACAGCCATATAGGAAACATTGTCATTAACCTTCCCTTGCGAATCATTAGATTAACAACATAATTGGGTATAATCAGAGCCGAACTCCGCGTATACTCCTTAAATATGCATATTACGTTACTTTAATAGAAAACTCCATGCATCTCATATTTAATCATACATGGTTAAGCTACTGTAGATTTAATGACGTAGCGAGTACTGTATTATATTATTACCCTTTTTAACAGTAAGCTCTACATTTCTTCTTACAATCCATGGTGCAGCCACCACCGCCTCCGTAACCTTTCCCTGACCGGCTATAATAAGTGAAGCACTTAACAGGGCAGGTCAGCTTCTTGTTATAGCAAGGCCTTTCTCTTTACAAACAACCGTGGGTTTAATAACACCACCTGTTGAGTACCCTCCTTAGGACCTCCGAAACCAGCTCCATCGCCTATGATCCCATTTCCCCACCCATTTTCAAACCCCGGCAACCCAAACTCGGGTGCTGTACCGAAGAACCCGCCGTTCCCTCCTTTTTTCACCACCGAGTTTGTTGTCGTCTTGGTTACTCGGTTTGCTGCTGCCTTGGTTGTGCTTTTATGTTTAGACGATAAGGGATCGAATGAATCAGGCCTAGTTGCTGCAGATAGTGAAGCTGCAATTAGCAGAACAGACAAGATGAAGATGCTTTTGGGATTCATTTTATGGGAGGAGTTTCGCTTTGAGCTATCGCTTTCTCTTTCTTTTACTTCCAGAGCATGGAGAGGAGGTAAAGATGTTAAGATAAAGGATTATTTATCAACTATTTTTAGTGGGCGAGTGGTGGGATGAATGATTAAAATAAGTCATTTAAGCGGAAATAAAAAATAGAGTTGGTGATAAATGAGGAGGATGGTCCTACATGAAGAGTAGGTTGTAGTCGGTTGGGGCTCAATTATGCCCCTATCTTATCTTTAGTGGCAGATGGGTTGATTGCTTGATTTTCTTCTTACATGTTTCACAATGGAAATGATTTAGCCATGAGATAAGACAAGTTGGCAATATTAGTTTGAACTTATAAGAAACAAAGCAGAGATGCTGATGGAACGAGGAAGGTCTAAAGGATCCCCATTGCTTGCAAAAAGAAGCATTGAACCAAGGCCTATGCTTTGTATCTTTTGCATAGTAACCATGGGTTTAGCATGCTCAGATATGCTTACCATTCACAGTACTGATAATAGAAGAATATGAATAAATGGATTTAGCAATTGGAGCTTGTTGCAAGTGAATTCATTGTCTGCAGAGCATTGACAGATAATTTCGGATCCATCTGTATGTACATGTGCACTAAAATCTGATTTGGCAATAAAGAAACTTTACGCATACTTGACAAGTTGCTGGAACCATTGATTACCACAGCTAGTTTTAAGAGAAAGAAATCCGACAAGGAGTATCATATAATAATGATAATATATATTGTGTGTGGGATACGATCCAATAGTTAATTTTCTCACCTACTATACTGTAGCTAGCGTGAAGAACATTATATATAACCCTCCTAGGATAGGAAACAATGAATCATTAGGCTTGCCCTTGCAAAGCGGTACATGTTAACAGCATTATTTGGCATAATTAGAGCATCAAATGAGTATATATATCATTCCAAACGGCGGGCCCTGCCATTTGCCACACAACATAAACCTGGCCGCCACTATTACACCTACCCACCGATTTATAAATTATCTCCGTGCTCAATGAACAAACGCATAAATTGTCTTGAGAATATAAATATAAAACCTCCAAAAATAAATTTGTTGAAAAACTCAACTAATTAAAAAAAATATTTCAGTTATTTTAATTTTAAAATGTTTCTGATAATTCAGAATGAGATTTTATCAAATCTAAATAATAAAATATTTACTTTTCAGTTAATGAAAAAAAATTATCAATAAATATTATTATTTCGAATTGAGATGAGCTAAATATAATCGTTATATTAGTTTCTCAAAATTATTTATCAAATAATTTAAGGGTAAAGTATAAATAATTTCCAAATTTTTAGGGTACTTGCATTTGGGTCACCTAACTTTTAAAACTTGTAATACAGTCGTCGAACTTTTAATTCATTTTCATTTTTGTCCTTATCATTACCTCCCATTAGTTTTTACTGGTGACACTTAACTTCGGTTAACTCTTCTTCTTCTTCTTCTTGAACCTCTTAGGACAAAAAGCATTTACCAGTCAAGAAAATCAAAATCACATAAGAATCAGTTTTGGTTTTTCATCAGGTTGCAAACGTATTTATGGTTCATCAGTATTTACAGTTCAACATAATGAAAAATTACACCAGCTGCATGCACAACACTGCAGGGATTGAACAGTTGTGTACTTCAAGAAAGAGTTAAGAGACACCCCATACAACCTTGCATAGTCATACTAGGGAAGAACAAGGTTGGTCCCGCTTGTATAATCTCACACACTCTCGGGCGTCCACTGCCCTAGAACACGGAACTTGCAGGAACAATGTCCAAGAGCTTAACTGAAATCTCCATCACGCTCATGAAATATAGTTTGTACGAGCTCGTTTGTAGTGTATTTGAGATGACAACGATGCTTTCTGAGATTTGAACTTCTTTGCTTTCTTCGTTTTTTTCTTGAAGTACTGAAAAGTGAAAAGCTTTGAGTTGTGTAGTCTAAGAGTGTTTGATTGGTTGGAAAGCACTTATGGAGATTTGAGTGTTAGTTTATTTTAGTACATGGATATATACATTGGCAGCTGGAATGTATGAAGATGAATTAAATTGAACAAATATGCCAAGTTAGGGAACATTTTCAGTTAAAAATTTTTACTTGATTTTCCCCTTTGTTAATGGGAATGTATGAAGATGAATTTAAATTGAACAAATATGCAAGTTAGGGAACATTTCGTTAAAAATTTTTACTTGATTTTCCCCTTTGTTAAAACACAAGACTGTGGGGCTTTAGAACACTACAAGCAGGTTATACTTTATATTATGTACTGCTTAGAGTTTTACAGGTTTAAGATTATACCGTACAAGCTAACATAATATACATATATTGAGGGTTTATATGCTCTACAAACGGGTTTAATTGATTTCACATTTTCATTTAATAATATATGTTATTTTAACGAATTCATGTTTACTTTCTTATTTACTGTTAAATGGAGAGTGACAACTAGTTAAACAAGCTTGTGTACTTTTTTAATCTATTGCTGATGTTTAAATATCCTCCAAAAATGTTTGTGTGTGGATTTTCGGAGGAGGAGGAGGAGGAGGAGAAGGAGGAGGAGGAGGAGGGAGAGGGAGGAGGAGGAGGAGGAGTTATGTGTCATGTCAGCAAAAACTAACGGGAGATAACGTCAAGGATAGAACTGAAAACAAACTAAAAGTTTGAAGGCTGTATTGCAAGTTTTTAAAAGTTAGATAAAAAATGAAAGTGCCCTAAAAGTTTGATAATTGTTTAAAGTCAGAATGTCAGGTGAGAAGAAGAAGAAAAAGAAGAATGAGGAGGAGGAGGTGGGTTAACAGGAGTGGAGGAGTTATGTGTCATGTCAGCAAAAACTAACGGGAGATAACGTCAAGGATAGAACTGAAAACAAACTAAAAGTTTGAAGGCTGTATTGCAAGTTTTAAAAGTTAGATAACAAAAATGAAAGTGCCCTAAAAGTTTGATAATTGTTTAAAGTCAGAATGTCAGGTGAGAAGAAGAAGAAAAAGAAGAAAAAGTTAGATATCAAGTTAGAAAACAAACTAAATTGATAACATTTGATGATTGTATTGTAAGTTTCAAAAGCTAACTGACCAAAATACAAACGTCCTAAAACTTTGAGGACTATTTATATACTTTACTCATAATTTAATTGTATTTGTAATTTAAGTTCAATACTTAGTAAAAAAAAAAAAGAAGTGGGCAGCTAGGTTAAGGGCCGAGCTTGATTGCAAACTGGACCCAACCTTCCATGAAATGAATCTATGATATTCTGGGCTCATTATCGATGGATTTTTGTTGGCATCCGAATATATAAGCAAGTTAATTATTTAATTTAATACAACATAAAATAAATTATTTAAAAATATATTATATTTATTATAGTGATTTAAAATTCATCAAATCAAAATAATGAGTCTTCATAAAAAAAATTTTTTTATTATTTTGATATAATAAAATCTAATAAAAAAGATAGGGATCACGCCCCCCAAAAAATTTAAAAATTATAATTTTATCCTTTAGTTTAAACTAATATATAATTTAGCCCCCACAATTTTTAAAAATTTAGGTTAACCTTTTAATTTTTTAATTAAATCTCTCCTGTAACTTTTAAAAATTCTCATTAAGTCTTTTAAATTTTTAAAAGTTTTAATTAGACCCCAACTTTTTAAAAAAAATGTAAACTAAATCGTTCAAAATTTTTAAAAGTTTTCATTTAAACCTCTAAATTTTTTAATGTTTTAAATTTATCTCCCAAACTTTATCATCAAAGTGCTTCACCGGACATAAATATATTAATAAAAAAATAGTTGTCCCTTGTTCCCATATGTAATGGGGGTAAGGGGGAGGTAAGATAATAGGCTGCCTCCAACACTAGGTTGTGAGCATCTTCCGTATGAGACCTCCGAATTATGAAATGTCTTCAATGAGATTTGATCACACGACCTCAAGATTAAAAACCTTGTGCTCTATCAACTGAGTTGGATGATCATCAATAATCTTAATCAACAACGACCCAAACCTACCCTCGACGATATAATACAAAACAACAACATAATCTTGGGTTCAATGTACCTTCTCTTTTCATCTCGTTTGTTCTCTCTTCTGTCCCTCACCGCATTTTGTCAGCTATGTTGTAAACAAAGGTGTCACTTTTTGGTCAGCCGCCGGTTCACAACGTCAAATTTCAGTGTTCAACCCATTTCGAGTTTTTTTAAACGAAAAAAATTGATATTTTATGTATTTATACATTGAATCAATGACGAAAATCGCAACATAAAAGAAGCCTTTTTAGTTGGAACATTTTTATAAGCAAGATTAAATATGTTTACCTCTTTTAAGTGTTTCCAATTTTCCATCACAAAGTTTGTGTTTGTGTAAACAAAATAGCAAGATTAAATATGTTTACCTCTTTTAAGTGTTTCCAATTTTCCATCACAAAGTTTGTGTTTGTGTAAACAAATGACCCACTGTATATCCTTGGCTCCTTTGGATTGATGGCCAGCATTAGACGAGTTTGTTTCACAAAATAAATTCTGAAAAATAAATTATATTTATTGAAAAATATTTTTTCAAAATTATTTTACGGTGTTTGGATGAAGTTGTGTAATTTATTTTCTATTAAGTGACAATATTTTAAAAAAAATTCTTTATTATAAACAATGAATACAATAAATAATATTATTTATTAAAAAATATTATTATTATTTTTTAAAATATTAGAATAATTTTTTAATGTTATTTATTTCAATATTATTAAAAATATTATACCATAATTTTATAAATAAAAAATATTAAGATTATTATTATTTATTAAAATAAAATTATTATAAATTATACTATTTATTTATTAAAATAATAATAATAATATATTATTAATTATATTAATTACTTATCAAAATGATAATATTAAAATTATAACATTAAAAATGTTCAAAAAATTATAATATTAAAATAAATATTATATTTTAAAGAATATATTTGAAATATTCAATAATATATTTTATGTTATTAATAAATAAAATTAATTTTAATAATAATTCTTATATTATTAAAATAAAATTAAAAATCATATATTATAATAATATAGTTATAGTAATAATAATTTAATATTATATTTTTAAAATTATCAATAAATATAATTTATAATTAATATTTTAATTAAAATGATATTCAATTAATATATTAATACTAAATATATAAATAATAATATTTTGAATATTTATTCTTTAAATTTAAAAGTTCGTAAATGATTTTTGCCAATTAATACTAAATAATGAGAAAAATATTTTTAAAAATATTACCGAGAAACAAATAGATCCTAACTTGGATTTATTTACAAACCCAATTCTGTTTCTGTGTAGTGTAAACACTTGTTTGGCATCAATGTACTTTCATATCATTTTCTCCAAGCAGCTTTTATTGCAACCTGCCATGGTTGGGCTATAGACATGCTAAAATGTTGAGATGTTATTTAATACATGATGTAAACACAGTCTTGGTTCAATTCTCAACGCCGTAATACAACGCAATACAAGTCTTGGTTCAATGTACCTCGTCTGTTCATATCTTTTGCTCACACGTTTTGTCAGCTACGCTGTAAGCAAAGGCGTCACATTCTGGTTAGCCGCCGGTGTTCAGTGTGTCAAATTTCAAATCAAACCATTTCGACTTTTTAAAAAAGAACCTCTAAACTGAGAATTTAAGTGGATGTTATGTTGCGTTTGGTTTACGAAATGTAAAATTATCAGCGTCACACGTTTTGTCAGCTACGCTGTAAGCAAGGCGTCACATTCTGGTTAGCCGCCGGTGTTCAGTGTGTCAAATTTCAAATCAAACCATTTCGACTTTTTAAAAAAGAACCTCTAAACTGAGAATTTAAGTGGATGTTATGTTGCGTTTGGTTTACGAAATGTAAAATTATCAGCGAAAATAAAATATTATCAGGGAATAAAATTACTAGAAATGATATATTTTGTATTTGGTTGATTTAGTGTAAGATTAAGTGTTTGGTTAAAAGAATAATATTATAATATGTATTTGATCAAATTGTCTTTATTATATATATTGTATTTTTTAACAGTTGAAAAATATTTATATATTTTTTTAAAAATTAATTCATAATTTTATATAATTTTTTTATAAAATTAAAAATATAAAAGTTTAATGAAAGGGAAATTTATTTTACCACTTAATTTCATATAAATTTTAATTATAGATTTTTTTGTAAATCTAAAATAGTTTAAGGATAATTTGTAATTTAACCTTCGTAGAATTTTTATTATTCAATGACAGAATAATGATATTTTTGAAAGGAAAAAAATTTTAAGGGCATTTTAGTCCAAAACGCCGGTAATTCAACAATACCTAAGGAAATGGAGATAATGACATTCCCGGTAATATACCTAAAAAATCTACTATTGATAATGTAAGATTACCGAGAATGACATTCTCGACCAACCAAACGGGGGAATGTAAATTTTATTCCTATAGAAATCTCACATTCTCCCATCCAAACACCCCCTTAAGGTAATTAAGAGTATTTATTGTTTGGTTAAAATTGAATTGATTTGATCAAATATTTAATTATTGAAATTTGATCGGTCAAATAATGTTTAGGTAATTTATCAAAATTTAAATTTTTTGAATTAATCATTGGTATTTGATCCATTGATCAATAAATCTAGATCGGATACTACAGAGACAAGGGCGACCCTCCCAACTTAGTTTGCTCCATTCGTAAACGTCATAATTCAAACCCCTAATATTACTTAAAGGATATAGTGCCTCATCCTACTATACCAACTTATTATTCCCAAAATAGCCCTCTAAATTTAGGAATGTGGAAAGAAAACCATACCCATGTGGGCTTTATCCTGTTTTAAACTGCAACTTTGTTTGAGAAGCCAATAATTAGACAGTGAGGAAAAGAATCTTTAGAGGTAAAAGGTCTACGTAGACAGCTAGGAAAAGATCCGATCTGAAGACACTAATAAACAAATCCATAGTTTAAAAGGTTGTTTGATTGTGGTGCTGTGTAACTAAACACAACTTGAGTTGCCGATCTCCTTTCCTTTGGATGAAGATGATAAGGTCAAGGGAGATGAAACGTCAAGGGAGGGCCCCTATTTAAAGTCTCTAATTATATTATATATACAGTTTTTGGAAATGGGTTGAGTGACAGGGCCACAAAAAGGGGGGGGGGGGCGCAAAAGCCGCCGTTGGGACTTTGGACTTGGATGCATGTATTACTGCTGCTATGCTCTTTTTCTCGTTAATTCAAGTTAAGTGAATCCATCAATACAGATACATAATGGAGCACGTGATTTCAATGCACATCAATAAATAAATGTATATTCCATACTTTCATCTTTGTTTTCAAGGGTTAGCATCTCTCTTGCGGTCATATTTAGTATTTAGAATATTACACGAATTAAATTATCTTCATGGTTATAAGAATAATTGTTATTTTTAGAGATTTTGAGTTCGAGCATCAACAATTACAATAAAAATGATTGAGTATTTAAAAAAAATTACTTTATAATTAATAAAAAAAATTAAAATATTCTATAAAATTATTAAAAAAAATTGAATTATCATAATTCACTAAGAATCAGGTTTAAATTTTGACATAATAGACTGTTTATTAATATTTCAACTTCTTATCATTGAAATTTTCAACCATGCACATTGGCTGAATAGATTGCAGACTTGGCGTTCCTCAAAGAAGTGAATAAATAACTCCAGAACGTGAATGTTATATAAAGATGAAGGTCAAAATCGTCAAGTCATAGTCAAAATCTGAGGTCACGACTGTAATATAAGGCAAAAACAAAGGGCAATCAATTTGTTTTTGTCCTTTATATATACCAAGGGACAACTTGCGACTGTGAATCGCATAACTAAACCCAGTACCAAAGCAGCAAAGCTCAAATTCAAGTTCTTCAACAAAAGAACACTCTTTATTTCTTGTTCATTTAAACCTTAAGATCTTTGCAAGAAAGCTAAGAAAAAATGGCAGGTGCAAGGAGGAAAATGATCAACGGTGGAAACTCTTCGCCCAAGATTTCTGGACGTCCGATCCCAAGGAGGGTCAAGTAAAAGTTGTTATATTACTGGGGATTGCCCTTCTTTTGCTTCTATTTTTTCTCCATGTAGTCAGGAAGCTGCTCCTTGTCCTAGTTTGTTTAATTTCTCCCAAATGGAGGGCATGTTGCCTGTCCTAGGAAAGATGTGCTTTTTGTTTCTGTTCATACCGTTTTGTACAGAGCTTGTTTTAATGGCTTCCAGAGTTGATGAATGGATTTTCATTCTGTTTCTTATCCTCTGATTGATAACCTACCATTTCCCCCCTAGTTTTGATTCTTGATTGAAGAACGCTATTTTCAAGTTTAAAACAGAAATTAAGATCAATGGACAAATTTAAGTTCAACTCCCCTCAGAAATAATAATTCATTTTCACCCAAATTCTTTTCGTTTCGACTAGCCTCGCCATGTTGATTCATCTCATTGATGCGGTGGCAAAGCAAAAATATTGTGTCATATTGGGCAATCAATTGTGCTGTTTAATGCTTGGATTTGTGGTTTTACCCTGTTGTTTTGGTTTTACTCAGGCTTCAAAGAAGATAAGCCCATGGAATTAGGCAGTGAACATTTGCGAATGCTTATTTCTTGCCTTTGAGTACTCTTTAACAATCCTTTGCAGGCATGACTTGAAACAGGTTTCCATTAAGATTTTAATTATGTTGAACATTCAGAAACAGAATACAGACCATTTGGAAAGCTTGAACTAGGAACTGATGTATTTTCATCAAATGGTCAACTTAGATTTCTGTGATACAGAGACAATTTATTAAGTCTAATGATGGCAGTTCCTTGTAACAAGAAAAATGTGTTTGCATGTTTGGGGCATGCATATCTACAGATTTCCACTCGCACTTCTATAGCTCAAGCTTGCCTAACAAGTAACAAGAGAGACATCTCTCTTAGACACGCATGGATCACATTTATAGAAGTGAATATATAATTTGTGATTAGACATGGGCAATAAAGTAAAGCATGGAAATAACTGTTCTTTTAACTTTTAACGTGCTTTGACAATTTACATCAAATAGAGTTGAAAAGCAAGTGCAATAAAAACTTGCAGATTAGGACAAGCAGTTTGATTATGTACACCATTCCCCATGATGATATCGTTGGACCAAACATCTATAGAAAAACACAAAACAATAAGTATCACGCTTTGGCAATTGCACCCAAAACAGCTAAAAAGAGAGGGAAGGGGGGAGGGGCTCGAGAAATTCCGAATTACATGAAACCAGAGTGCTTTGTCAGTAGTTCCGGTTGAATAAAAATACTGAATTATTCAAGACACTCAAAGGACATGAACATAAAACCATTGGTTTGCTCAGTTTACTCCAATATTTTAAGCTCTTCATTTTGTCATTTGGTTTAGTTGGAAATAAAATAAAAGTTTGACATTAGAGACAACGGGAAAAAAATTCTAAAAGATTAAACTGCTTTTTTTTTTAGTTGGAGGATCAACAAACGAACTATGTCGTGGCAAATTTTGGCACTTTTTTTGAGGTTTTTCAAGAAGGTAGAATGTGAAGATTGATGAAGGTATATCTCTATCCCGGTCAAAGGGGTATAGCCCAATTATTCTTTGTCAATCAGACTGCAGACTTAAAGCCAAAATACATAAAGAATGAAGGCAATAGTTATAACAACTGCAGGAGGCCCGGAGCTGTTGCGATTATAACAGGTGGAAGACCCAGAGCTCAAAGAGGACGAGGTTCTCATCAAAGTAGAAGCTACCGCTCTTAACCGGGCCGATACTCTACAAAGGAAAGGTGCCCACCCTCCTCCAATGAGTAGCTTGTGCCTTGTTATTTGTTATATGCAGGTGTGTGCTCTTCTTAGTGGAGGTGGATATGCTGAGAAAGTGGCAGTTCCAGCCGGTCAAGTTCTTCCCACTTGGGGTTTCGCTTAAAGACGCTGCTGGTTTACCTGAAGTGGCTTGTACCGTTTGGTCCACTGTTTCATGATGAGTCGATTATCTGTTGGGAGAGACGTTCTTGGTAACCTCTATTTCCACTATGTTTTCCATGTATAATCCAATTTTGACCTAGTTTGATTCTGCATAATCTTTGGGTTTCTAGGGTATAAGCTCAATTTAACAAAAATGATTAAATGGTTTAGATTTTGTGTGAAATTTCTTGATTATCTTTGGACATTGTCGATGGAGCTTTTTGTGCCAATTTTCTCCTCTAATATCTACTCTGTTGGCTGATTTTACATATATGAAGTTCCATCCTAGACTTGCAGTACATTTTAAGTGCCATGTTTATATTCAAGTACTTTAATTTTTATTATATGTTCATGTTATTATTGGGATTACGTGTCTATCTTAGTGGATATAGCATATGTATGGCCTCTTCATTGTTTAATCAGTTATCTTTCAAGTTACTATAGGAGTTATTTGTCCTGATATTCGTCAGCAGAGAGCATTACTCGGAATATCTGATTCATTGCTTGAAACGAATATGGCTGCTATTAAAATTTCAGATTCATGGTGGTTCAAGTGGAATTGGCACTTTTGCAATTCAGATAGCCAAGGTCAAAGGAGCAACGGGTTTGTTACAGCAGGTCTATTTTTTTTTTTAAGAAAAGGAATCGTATGACGTTTACAATCACACTAATTTAAGAAAGTTCATTCCATTTAGAAGAACATTTAAGAAATAATTCCAAGATTACGTAAGCAGATGAATTAATCCCAATTTCATTGGTATGTATTAAGAGATACTATTGATGGAAGAAAGCTACAGAAGCCTCTGCAGTTCCAAGGACATAGAATTAGATGGAATCTTTGGTAAACGACAAGAAAAGGCATTAATAGGAAGTAAAGCCACTAACCACAATGACAAAGCTGTAATACGTCGCGGTAGTTTTCATGTTTATAAATACACAGGTAAACCATAAGCCTCAAACACCCTTTAACTGAAGAGCCTAAAGCTAATTGTTGTGCCAAAGTAGATAATCACCATTAGATATCTTAGTGTTCTAATTTGCAAACAACAATTGCAGACCATAGTATAGGTGCAAGTGTGTTACAGCAAGTCTACCTGCAACAGTGATTGCATTGTAGAATTTGTATTTTTTTCATTTCCTCTTATATTAGATGTGGTAGTGTAACTAGTGTTGATATCCAGGGAATGAAGAAAAGTTAGCTGTCTGCAAGAAACTTGGAGCGGATGTGTGCATCAATTACAAGACAGAAGACTTTGTTGCACGTGTTAAGGAAGAAACCGGAGGGAAGGGTATGCTCTCTAGTTTTAATTGTTGCATCTTTGGTTCACATGCTAGGGATATTTTCTCTCGTATTGGGTGCCCACCTTTTTTCAGCAAGCCACCGACCAATCTAAATTCTTAAATGTTTAATGGCAGGTGTTGATGTAATTCTGGATTGTATTGGAGCAGCCTACCTTCAGCGAAACCTGGACAGCTTAAATTTTGATGGAAGGCTTTGTATTATTGGCTTGCAGAGTGGAACGGTAGCCGAAATTAAACTCAATACCTTACTTCCAAGGCGCCTCACAGTGCAAGGTAATACAGAACATAAATAACATAGAATATAGCACCACATTGTTTAGAAAAACTGTCAAGCCTATGCACCCACCTTTCAACAAGCTTTGGATTTCCTTAAATTGGAACATTCCCATATCTTGCATCTGCTTCAAAACGTTTTAAACTTCTGTAGTGGGCTAGTGGGAAATCATAAATCAGTATATAGTAGTAATTTGATATATTTATTTATTTATTTAGGGGCTGGGATGCGAGCAAGAACCCCAGAAAACAAAGCAATGGTTGTTAATGAAGTGGAGAAGAATGTTTGGCCAGAAGTTGTGGCAGTCAAATTGAAGCCTATCATCTACAAATCTTTTCCCTTATCCGAGGCTGGGGAGGGTCATAAGCTGATGGAAAGTAATGAGCATATTGGGAAGATACTGCTTGTTCCATGATGCTTCTAATGGTTTTTTATCTTCCATTACAACAAGGTGTCCTTTGACTATACAAAGGAGCCACTCGCGACAGTTCATAAACAATTTACTTTGTGATGTACCTTGTGACCTAATTTAATCTTTGTACCAAGTGAAAATTGTGCAGAACTGATATGTTGTCAAAGATCTCTGATACTTGCCAATGCCAGTATTGGATGAAAAGATAACAAGTACTTGCCAGTGGCATTTGATATTTTGTTTGAATGGCCTATATAACTGAATCAAACAAGTTAATGAATTACGAGATCAGACCCACCGGAAGTTGTACAAATAAAATATTATACTGAGCTGTAATGTTCAGCTATTCTTTTGAAAGCACATGGTAGGAGAATCATCTCAGGCAATCATAAGTACACAAATATATAAAATTAAGACTTCCAATATCCACAACCAATAAGTTGCAACACACAGGAAAGCGATAACTGTTGAAAGACTCGAAACTCAGCTATGAAAGCTGAAGTGACAAAAAATCCAGGTGATCCAGGAGTATTGAGGCAGTGGCCTGAACCGTGGTGACATCTATCAAAAACAAGGTTTTTACACTCCATCTGTAGGTGTCAGTACTTATCCAGGTCTTGAATGCTCAGGCGTCATCGAATCTGTCGGAGAAAATGTTTCTAGATGGAAAGTATAAGGCAAATTCTGAACTTGATCTGCAAGAAACACAAAGTCAACTGTCTTCAATGGTTTTTGTTTTAATTTTCTGTTATTTTGGTAAAGGCCTGTGTTATTCTAAGTGGAGGAGGGTATGCCGAGAAAGTTGCTGTTCCAGCAACACAAGTTCTGCCAATTCCATCACGAGTTTGATTGTCAGATGCTGCCTTTCTGCCGGAGGTTTCTTGCAGTCTGGTCAATTGTTTTTATGATAAGTCGATTATGTCCTGTTGAAACGCTTTTGGTAACAAATTATCACTTAATTTCTTTTGTTGTCATGATGCATGATAATGTATACTGATAAATGATAAGAATGAATTGAATACAGATCCTCTTCGTTTGACCTCAACAGAAGGATCAGCTGTGGCTCGTCCCATCAGCTACTTTGAAATTTTTATGCCTCAGTTCCATCTCTGCCCACTCAGCCCATATACTTGCCAGATGATCAACAGTCTTGTAGTTTACTTGGACAGCTTTATCAAAAATGAAACGAGCATTTTCCAGAACTTTATAAGTCTCGTATAGCTTCGCAAAAGCCACCCACAATGTATGGGGCTTTCCAACAGCTTCCATTGGGTCAATCGTCCTAACTGCCTCTGTGTATTTCAATATTTGCTTGTTGGGGTTTCCCTCAAATAGCTTGACCCTACGATGCCATTGTTCCACATTATGTGGATTCTGGTGTATAAGGAGACTACTAGCCAATTCAGGCCTTCTATTCATTAAATGCTCTAACCGAGCCAACCTCAAATCAACATCATTATCATCAATCATGTAACCAAAACCCCTTAAATGTCTTCTTCTCAAACTTCAATTTTGATTTGCATAGAGCAATGTCCAAACAGATGTCCTCTTCAACATCTTCTTCCTCCTCGTCACTCAAATCCTTGTTCTCCATTTTAAGAGCCACCATACTCTCTTCAAATTGTGAATAAGCATAAAATATGACGCCGAAATCCCTCACCGTAACCACAGTTGTCATTCCCTTCTCAAAAATATCCCTCGTCTGATGTAATAATCAGAGCAAGTGAAGTCCAAAGTCTACCAACTTCATCTGTAAACTTTCTAATTCCACTTCTGATTATTGCATCCACATTGAGCCCTGAAAGCTCTGTTGCATGCGTTTGAATAGAACTGATTATCATTTAAAACAGACTCTAACCTCTCTGCTGCTTCTTGCCATAGACTTGAATTCACCAAAAATTCAACAAAGTCCTCAATATGACTAGGGATCGTACTTCAAATATCCCCTATAAACCCTAAGTGATGTTGTAGACACCCATTTTTATCCGGGTTTTTTCTATTTAATTTTAATCTTATTATTATTATTATTATTATTATTAATTACAAGTTACATTTTGTGCAGGCCAAATGGAGCCCAAACAAGCTAATCCGAGGCCCAATACCCAGAGCATAACCCAGTAACCCAGTACAAGATCATTAGAGCCCAACCCGAGATCCAGACCCAGCAACCGACCCAAACCCGCTAGGGTTTCTTTTCTTCAGTTGCCAGTGCCGCATCATATCAACCCATGGATCTGGACCCAAATCAACAGTCCAAATCAAGAGCCATTTAGGGTCTAAAACCCTAAACCTAGCTGTTGTCGCCGCCGAACGTTGATGATCCCATCTCCGACTATTTCTGATGTCGTCACCTCATCTGCAGTGACAGAAATCACTCTCATCAATCAAAATGAGACATCAACAGTGTAAATGGCAAGACAAAAGAAATAAAAAAAATATAACAAGGACAAGAGATCCAAAGGAAAATCGAGTCTATACATTTAAGGCACTCAAGCCCTATTTCCTCGGGCAGCAACAACTCTATCAACTCAAATCATCATCAATCACATGCAAGAGGGAAATAAAAAAAAAACCAGTGAAGATAGAGAGGGGGATTCGGGGAAACCATTCGGGACGAGTTGAAAAAGAAAAAAATATTTGACCCAAATCAAAAAAAGAAAAAAGAAAAAGTAGAGAGAACCAAATAGAAAGAAAAAACCATAGAGAAATTAGAGGAAAAGAGTGCTTATCTCGTTTTGGGTTTCACCAGGAGGCCAACGGTTGCCGATTTCGAGAACCTTCGAAAGGTAAAGAATCATATCTGGGGTGTTGGGTTGAGTTTTAGGCTACGGGGAGGTTGTATTTGGGTTGAGGGTGACAAGAGCGTTATTTTCGGGTAGATTTGGTCCCTCCGGCATCCGTACGTCGCCGTTTTGGAGATAGGAAGCAAATGAGAAGGCTGATGAAAATAAGCCTTGGATTTGGGTATAAGTACCCAAGTCAAAACGCAGCCGTTTTGGGCACCCCATTCCCGTGTTTTCTGAGTTTTAAGGGGCTAATGGCATGTTTAGTCCCTGCAGGTTGAGAAACTCACCCGTGTTTCTCATATTTTTAGGGTAAATCGTATTGTAGGTCCCTGTTCATTTGTAACCCTTACATTTTAATTATTAATGAAACTTTATGGAATTTTATTTTGAGCATCTACTTTTATCTGTTTGCATTTTAGTCATTATCTGGTTGGTTATGATATTTTTATTAGTGTTTGAATTTGGATACAATATTTATATTAATTTCATTTTAGTCACTGGTAGCATGTGTTGTAAATTTTACAAATGTTCGAATTTGGAACTAATATTTGTAAATCTTGTATTTTGGTCACTGTTTATTAGTTGGTTTAATTATTGTTTACCCTTTAGGATTCTGGTTTATTTTGTTTTAGTCCTATGTGTTATTTATGGGTTATTTTTATTTTAGTGCCTGTGAATGTTTATATTTTGATTTTGGCTCTGTTTTTTTCTTTATTTACTGTCTAGTCTCTTAAATTTCTGTTTTGCCATTTTAGTCCTTTAAATTTCGGTTGTTATTGTTTTAGCCCCTTTAAGTTTCTGTTTTCTCCACTCTGATCCTTATAATTTGTGTAACACTCACTTTGGTCATGGAATGAATTTGTTTCTGTTCTGGACATGTGTTTTTTCTTTATTACATTCTGCTCATATGTTTCATGTTTTAGGATACTTTGAATTTTGATATTTAGTTGTATTAATTTTTATTTTAATCCCAAGTGATATTGATGGTAGTGGTATTGTAGTGTTTTCATTGTTTAATTTTTCGGTGAATATTCTAATAATTACTATTTGATCTGTTTAGTCCTATAATTTAATATTAGTTTTACTTAGTCCTTTTGAGTAAGCTTAACTTCCCTTATTTATATTATATTTTTAAATGATTCCATGTTTACAGTTTGGTTTTTATTTTATTAATACATGTTTGTATATACATGTGAATGATATTATACATTATGATTCTAAATATATTAAATGTATTTATTTACTATATTGCATGTTCGTGTTATCATCGCTTACTTTTATATATGATTTTATTATGTATCAACATATGCATGTATATATATATATTCATTTATGCCATATATTTGATACTTTTATACTCGTGTATATATCTTGTTCGTCTTGAAGTTATTTTATGAGTTATTATGAATTTATTTTTATCCGAACATTTCAAGAACGTATTTGTAGAACGGGCGTAGAAAGTATCACTTGATCGAAGTGGTATAATCTAATACGATGTTTGAACTAAATGGAATTAAACAAATCAATTTTTAGTTCGTTAATTGTTAATTCATTTTATTTTCCACTGAACAATACAAGTTATGTATTTTATTTTATTTTTATTATAACTGTCAATTTGTAATTTATATTCGATATGCATCTCTTACATATTTGATGTTTGAATATTCTTTAACAATGAAAAATGGTTGAAATAGCTTTCCTTACGGAGGATTGTAAATTTCAAGATTTTTTATCAAGTTAAAGGATTTTCTTTAAATTGTTAATTCGAAGCAAATTAATCAATGTTCGATAAATGGATCACATTTTAACTTTATATTCGATTTATACTTTTCACTATTTATGACGATGTGTAAGCGACACAATACTAATTTTGGGCGTTGTGGGGATGCTTTCCCTTCCCTACACGTAATCGACTCCTGAATCCTTTTTTAATTGAATCTTTGGTGACGCAGATCAAATTTTGTCTTATAAAATGATTTTTTTTTTAAAAAAATTGTTTTAAAAGACGTTTTTAGATATTCGACCTACCTAACTCAAAGGTCGATTGCGACTCATATTCAGTTTAATTCAAATTAATCTAAAATCTTCAATTTTTTCAAATAAAAATCATAACCGTTTTTTTTAAATAATAAATAATTATTTTACAAAAAAAAAAGAATGATTTATGACAGATGTCTCAATGGGTATACCCCTTTTGACTCACAAAAACCAGATAAGGTTCCAAATCCTATCATGTTGAGTCACAGGCAACACACAAAGCGCTCTGTCGAATGTCCTACTAATCAACTTCTGTTCAGTTAGCGTCAACAAGTACATTATCCAAATCCTAGGAATCTTATGCATTGTAACAATCGCTTCCTCAATAGTATTAGGTTTCATATTGAGGGTGAGTAACAGGTAAATTCAGAACGATTTCGAGATGTTCGCGTAAATAAGCGTGCCAAAGCTTGTAACTACCAGGCAAAGCTTTCAAAGCTCGCTTGTATATTCTAAATCTATTCTTGAAAGGGTAGTCCGATCTAGCAATTAGATACTTCCACAAGAGCTTCCTTAACACTTTCTTCTTGTAAGGGTCATCTGGTCTAGTGGGATGAGGTACTAGGTCCCTAAACAATGTCAGGGGTCACCCTCACCTTTGCAATACCTGAATTGGATTCATACGTTATCTTCTAATAAAAGATACATTGATGGGGAAAATTCAAAAATTTAATATAGTACATTAGTGAAAACAATATTAAACTTTAAACCAAAATCAATTTCTTCAATATAATAACGTAAAATTAGAGATAAACGTAAAATTTTATACTATAATATAAATTTACAAAATTAAAAAAAGATTAAAATAGATAAAAAATGTTTATATTATATAATAATTTCAAAGTTTTAGAGAATAATAAGGGCTCATGTTTGCTTCTCCCTCAATTTACCTGTGTAAAACCAAAATTATTATACTGCGTGTAATGTGCAATTGCACATTGAAAATTTCAAAATAGTTTTATATATGTATATATATTTTAAAGGGTAAAGTATAGTAATGGTCATTGAATTTTTCTAAAGTTTTCATTTAGGTCCTCCAACTTTTAAAACTTGCAATACAATCACCCAATATTTAGTCCATTTGCAATATGGTCCCCGACCATTACATTATAGTTAGTACGTTTGCAATATGGTCACTGAACTTATCAGGCACTTGCATTTAGGTCCCCCCAACTTTTAAAACTTGCAACACAGTCCTTAATTTTATTCTAAACTCCAAATTCCTTTTCTCTCTTCTCATTTCCTTTTTCGCTTCTCTCTTCTCATTTCCTTTTTCGCTTCTCTCTTCTCATTTCCTTTTTTGCTTCTCTCTTCTCATTTCTAGCGTAACTTTTCAGTCGGGGATAAATGAGAAATTTTAATATAACTTTGAATTATGTGGAGGTGTTGACTTGAATAAGGGTCCATTGAGAGAAGACCCAACCAAAGGACTATCGGGACCATCAACGATTCAATGTATAATGTTAGATACATGTCATCTCAGGTGTTACATAGATGTTCGATGAAATGCTTGTGAGAAAAAAATGGGGTTAGAAATGAAGAGTTGACAAATACTACTAAGATTAACTAAGTATCATTGTTGAAAGCCACTAACAAAGCTGGAATTATTTTGTATAAATGACATATAATAATTTTTTCGTTTAATCATTGTGGTTAAATATTTTCCAATAGATGATCAAATATAATGAAATTCCAAACAACGCATTCACCTCTCAATCTCTTTCGCAACTCGAAAGGCATCATGACAGGGTCAAGTAGATGCTCTAAATATACTACCATGTCATGATGTCTTTCGAGTTGCGTGCATGCAGAATTGTCTTATAAAGCTATAATCTAATACAATCTATGAAATTTTCAAAACATGTAAACAAATCCAATTCGTTCACGATATATCAGTCCCATAATCAACATGAACTTATTAAAAAGAATACGAGCTCACAGGAAGCTGAAAACCACAGGTCGGATCAATACAATTCCCAGTAAACTAGTACCAGCAGTCTCTCAGATTGAGCCTGGCGATTTTACTATGTCGATACTCACAATCAATTCCCTGATTTAAAGAAAACCCAAACAAGAAGATTAAAAAAATGGCCTAAGACCCTATTTCACTTCTATTCTGATGGAATGAATATCTTTCATAAGGAGTACTAAAAGTTTTGATTAAGAAGAAAGAAAGAAAATTAGATGGTTTTGGGTCAAAACTAACACTGAATATCCAGATCATTGGCATGCAGTTCCAGAAACATAAAAATTTCAACAAAAAACACAATGCGAGCTGAAAATAGGAAAGTGTGAAAGAGGAAAAGCTTACTTCCGGATAGCCCAAAAGAGAAAATAAATACCTTCTTGCAAGTGAGGGGAGAGGCTAAGAAATAAACGCAATCAATGTTGCATTCCAGCAATTCTTCCTCCATTTTTTTGTAAATAAAAAGCTGAAAACATATAACTGCTTGGGTTTATAATTTTACATGGCGGAAAATTGAAAAACAAAAACCAAACGAGAGTGCATGTGAGCGAAAGAGACTGAGAAGTGAATGCGTTGTTTGGGATTTCATTATATTTGATCATATGTTAGAAAATCTTTAACCACAAGGATTAAACGAAGAAATTATTATATACCATTTATACAAAATAATTTTAGCTTTATTGATGACTTTCAACAATGATACTTAGTTCATCTTAGTAGTATTTGTCAACTCTGCATTTCTAACCCCATTTTTTTCTCACAAGCATTTCATCGAACATCTATGTTTCACCTGAGATGATCTGTATCTAACATTACACCTTGAATCGTTGATGGTCCCGATAGTCCCTTGGTCGGGTCTTCCCTCAATGGACCTTTATTCAAGTCAACACCTCCACATAATTCAAAGTTATATTAGAATTTCTCATGCATCCCCGACTGAAAAGTTACGCTGGAAATGAGAAAAGATAAACAAAAAAGGAAATTCGAGATTGAAAAGGAATTTGGGGTTTAGAATGAAATTGAGGAATATGTTGTAAGTTTTAAAAGTTGGGAGACCTAAATGCAAGTGTCTAAAAAGTTCAGTGATCATATTGCAAACGTACTAACGGCATTGTAATAGTCGGGGATCATATGATAAACGGATTAAATGTTTGGAAACTGTATCAAGTTTTAAAAGTTGAGGATCTAAATGAAAGCTTTAGAAAAGTTCAGTGACCATTATTGTACTTTACCCTATTTTAAAATTATTTCTGCGTATATATATATATAGATATATGCAACCATCCTATATGATATATCGGGTAGAAAATCATTAATGAATGAGTTATGGAAGAGAAAAGAGAAAGGGGAAAGGCTATGGTATGAGCGTGGGTGGAGCGTTGAGACCTATACAATAATAATACAATGCAAAGGATTGGATTTGGATGGGAGCGAGGCAGCGTTTTTAACTTTTCAGGTCATCCAACTGCTAAACGTAGATACCGTAAGCACCTAATAATATATTTCATCCCACACGCAACCCCTCCTCCGCTCTCTCTCTCTCTCTCTCTCTCTCTCTCTGCTGCAACTGCAGACAATACAAACACCGTTGCACGACATTCAAAGCCGCGTTTCGCCTTCTTTCTTTGTGAGTCGTTTCCACTTACACCCCCACGCCATTATCGTATTCTTTTATATTTCTTATCTTTATCATATAAATAAATAAGCTGACTTTTTGTTCTACTTAAATTTTGCATTGTTGGCGTTGAAGGCTTTACTCATTTGGGATGAAATAAGGTAATAAGTTTTCTTGGGTGATTTTCAGTTTTCGTGTTTGTCTTTGATCATCACTTTGTTATGTTCTTTAGCGTTATTTTCTTTGTTGGCTTCCGGTTTGATTGCCTACGGAATCAGTTAGAAGTAAAGAACACTGTAAAAAGTTTGATGTTTCCCTTATTTGATGATGAAGAATTCGTATAGATGAAGTTCTTTTTTTTTCTTGCTTGCTGGGCATCTTTCGTTTTCTTTACTGATCTGAAAATTGGCAGGAGTTATACCGCAAAGTATGCAATTTTTTAATTAATGATGAATGGATAGTAATCTGAGTATTCTCTCTCTTTCCTTTTTTTGTTGATTCAATTGTTTCGCAGTGAATAAAGTTAGGTTCTCTTTGCGCGTGTCCTGTTTACTTCTCCAATCCTCCATGCTCAAACCCCCCATTATATTTGATTCCAAGTTGAACCATTTATTCAATAATGTACCAAGTCTTTACCTAAATGGACGTTAAGCTGTGGTGACAAGCGCGAGAGGGAAATGTATGTATTTTTCATGGAGCTGTATGCCACTCTTGAACCAACAGTGGAGCTTGAGAAAGCTTATGTGAGGGATGCTATTTTCTCATCATCTGGATACGCAACTGAGTGTCTTAAGCTCACCCATTTTGAAACTTCGGCTTCTACGCTCAAAGGCACTATGCCTGGCACTCATTGCTTTGCATATACATCTAAAATGGGCTGCCTTTATGCCATAAATCATCTGGTCACCTATGGGGTGCTCGCCATTGTTGAGTCTCGAGCTTCTGCAGCTTCACCTGCTTTTACCTCTGCTGCAGTAGTGCCACCTGATTTCAAAGGGAAGACAATGATGACGCCGAATGGGTTTCAAGGTTGTCGAACATGGAGGCAACAGATGAGCTTGCCAGCTCCATGAGTTGAAACCTTATAATTCATCCATGTTAGCTTTGCCCATTCCTGGTACTTGGAAGCGACATACAGTTTTTTTTTTTTTTTTGGGTTTAGTGCTGTGCTAACTGATAATTCCCAGTGATATCTTAATGGATTATTAAGCTGATAACAGCTTATACATCTCGGCGATGATCAGATTGTCAAGTTCAAGATGCTATTTTTCTGCTGATTATGGAGAAAATTTTATGATCTTATGAGAATGAAATTGTGTTTTGATTTTGTTTTGTTATGATGGCTGAAAATTCCTCAATCGAAGTCGATGTAGTTCATCTTGTTTTAATATAAGATGGTGTACTTACAGGTAATGTAATTGATAGATATTGTCATGGATTAGCCTTTGCAGAGTTCTTGATTGTTTCAAAGGTCGAACTTACATGATTCAGTTCACCAGCTAAAAGAAATCGTTCGCCCCCAAATCATTTAAGGTTACAAAGATTCCCCCTCCCAAGCATGAAACAGGGTAGGCCTGACAAACCACAAAACAATATAAAATCATCGTGTATGCAATTATTCTGCAGGCACTTGATTTACAAACTCAATTCTTCTTGATCTGCTGGCGAGCTCCTGAAATTTAACAACTTAACATCGACCTCACTCTAGAGAGGATATTAGTTTCTTACACCCCTCTTCTTTTATATACAAGCCTCTAACAATGCAGATGTGTGGACTGTACCGCCATAGACATAGTAGTTCATTCCTTGCTAATGGTCAATATAACATAATGCATTGATCTAACCGGTGGCTGATGTGGGTGCAGATGTTTTAATAGAGAGAACTGCTGAAGGTTCCCCGTCAACATCTAGATTGAGACTGCTGCTAATTTTTTCTACTCCTGGCCTCCAACCAGGTTGTGTCTGAATAACTTCTAAATTACTATTACCAGCAGAGGTCAACATGCTTTGCTGTCTAAGGTTTATGTCGGTGGCATCTTGAAGCAATTTCATCATGCTACCAGAATCAGAACCAGGTGAAAGCTCTTCTTCCCGCTCTGGTTGGATATTCAAGTCAATTTGGCCTTTAAAAGGTGAACTTGAGGATTTTACTCTGTTAGGATCATCTTCTGAACCCTCAGTGGCAACCTTTTTTGGCTTTGGTATGCTATTTTCTGCATCATTAGTGCAAGAGGGCGGGTCACCACCCACTACTTTATCAGGCAATAATGTTTGCTGCTTCATGCCAGTAGATTCAGCTTCCTTTTGTGACTGCTTCTTCTCACGCCGCTGCATGAGGGTGCGGAATCGTCTCTTCACTGTTTCGCAAACATTACAAGTACACGTCTGCTTGTGTTTGGGGCCTTTCCCACTTGGGGGTTGAATGCATACGATACATGTGCAGCCAGGTCTATGCCGTGGGTGCTTCGTGGTGGCCTGAGAGGAAGCAGGGAGAGAATCACCCTCTCCCAAGATAGCGAGGTTGGCAAGGGTGTCGAGCCCCTCTAAAGCATCTACGCTTTCTGGTTCCTGTTTAGCGGCCTTCATTTTCTTAGAAGCAGCTGTCAATCACAATCACAGACAATTTTCTAATTTCACAATGGTAATAAACTACAAGAATCAGTTTTATATTCAAAACTCATCAAGGAATCAAATTCATGTATAATTTACTCCGAGTGAGTCGCACAAAACATAAAGTGTTGTTTTCTTTCAGTCAACAAATACCTGGATTACATTGTGACAGCAGATTTTCTAGCTGTTCAGCAGTCAATTCTTGAGTGGCTGAACAAGAAGATCTGCAGCATGGTAGATAAAGAAAGAATTGGTGAAATGTCCACACAAAACAATTTTTTTAGTTTTTCACCCCCATCCCTCAAGTGTTCTTTCCCCTAAATTATCTTTTGACTTGATTGATTGCAGAGCTAAATCAAATGTGTGCTTACCTTTCTGGATCCCATGAGTTGCAGGAACAGGTCCACTTGGAAGGAAGAAGAACATTAGAAGGCAATCTACGCCACTTAAAACAATCTTCGCATTGAGCCCACTGAATCTTTTCCCTGGCACAAAAGAAAATTGATATTTGCTTGGTTTAGGACAGCTGTTGCTTCCTATAAGATAAGGTAACGAAGTAAATAATGATTGGATTTTGTTTTCATAATGAGCATAGAATATTTGAATCAGCCCACCAATGTTTCAACGTTATACGGGAATACAAAGTAAATAATTATCTAGTATATACATGAGCATCCAAAAGAAGGTGAGTTACCCCATATTATCGATAGCAAATATTGTTGGCTTCCCAAGAATCGGTGCATCCTGTTATTAACAAACACAATAAAATCAAGAAAATACAGAACGATTACAGAAAATAGAAGGAAAGAGAATCCCACAGAAAGGATAGAATTTGTAGAACATATAAATATCAAAATACTACTAATAGGCAACCTAAAAATAGTGAACTGATAAATTAATAATCACATCCTAGAAAAAGTAAAATGAACAGACGGTGATGAAATGGATTACATATTTGAACAAAAAAAACTTGAAAAAGGCCAGAATGAGAAAGAATGAAATATTCTCGCATCTAATTATTCTGGCTCTGTGAAGGCGTCCATAAACAGATAACAGTATACAAATTGTTCCAGAGCAACCTTTAAGTTTTCATCAAGGGTGCATCAACCATACAAATTCTAAGATATGCATGTAAGAGGAGTTCAATTTGCCAAAAAAATGAGTAACAAACATTACAAAAGACAAAATATGGCTTCTATTGCTGCCAGTTTCAACCAAGAGTGATTTGAATCACAACAGATGTTAAATGTGGTCAGAAAAGAAACAGATTAATAAGGATATACCATACCTCATATTCTTCAAACTCAAAACCTTCAATGACTACAACACTCGCCACATGATTAGGAGGGGGGCGAAGCAGCCCTTGAGCTTCTTCCCATGTTAATTTCAGCTCTAGAAGATCTTCATTATCAAATCTAAGACGCTTGCTTTTTGAACCCAGCATGCTGCTATTCTTCCTCTTTCTGAAAACTGCCACTTTGGCTCCTAATGCTTCCTTTGCTATGTATCCTGACTTATCAACTTTTGACCATGAGGTAGGGTCTGCCATTTCAGCCTGGTTCACGAATAAAATGCTAGGTGAAGCTGAGCTATTTTCAAATAATATATAGTTAAGGATATCGCCAGTTTTATGTTTTGAGGCACTGACATCTCCATGCATAGAAACTCCATTGCTATTTTTGGCTTCATTGTCCTGCCAATAAAAACACGCATGAATGAATGTAAATTGCAATTTGAATATGTTGATCCATAAGGGGCCACTCAAAAGTTAAGTTAAAAAACAATTAAAAGCCGTCACAAAGACCAACCATAAGTTTTACCATAACTGAAGGGGAACAAAAGCACTCATGAACCAGTTCTATTGCATTTTATCTTAGCCCTGAAGCATATAGATGCAAAATCAGAATAGATGCACAACCTGATCAGATGTTGAAGCAGTTGAAGCCTTTCTGAAACCCATGACCAACTTCCCTCCAGGCTCTAACCGACTAAATGTTACTGAGGAAACAGCATAACTATTTGTTTCAAAATAGATGCAAGTATCAAATGATAATGCATGATCATAGAAAATAGACACAGCTGGTAAGAAAGATAAAGCAAAAGCACGAGAGTATGAAACACACAATTAAAATCACTAGAGCAATAGGCTAGACCCGGTCATTATGTATATGAACTGGTAATCCAAGGAGCAACTAAATGAAAACAGGAAGGTTCTGGTGAATAAAAATAACAGAGGAAAGGCAAAGTATATGGCGATGAATTAAACATAGCATAGTTTGGGTCTCAACATAAAAAATTGAAATATCTAAATCAATGTATTCCACTGATATCAATTTGTTACCTATGTCACCCGCTTGCACTTGCATGTTCTGTATGCAAGGAGTAACCCCCTCTAAAACATACATTCTGCTATTATTGTTGGGCCAGAAGCGGAACTGAAATATCCATTCCTTTCCTTTTGAATCCTGTACTTTAAGAGGTAAACCTTCTGGCTGAGATATCGGGGGGAAATGGGCCTGCCTCATAGCAAGTGTATTTTAGTATGTTACAATACTATAGGAAACAGTTTATGAGAATCTAAGATTTACTACACCAAATACAAGACTCGAATAAATTTAACTTCAGCAGAATTAATAACAGTACAAACTAGATGAAAGTGTTTCCAGTATAAAAGTTAGCAAAAATGCATAAAGTCAAAACCTGCTACCTTGTGACAATAGCAACCTAGATAATTGATATAAAAACAGAGTTTACTGCCAAGCTTTTTACTAGAAAGCTGTTAAAAAAGTAAATGCTAATCAAATTAAAAACTTTTAAGCAGGTTAGACTAAGAGCAATGACTCACTCACCTCTGCACATTTTTTGGGCAGCACTAGACGTCCAATTCGCCCAGCATCACTAGCACTCAACATTTTCTCAAACAAAGGAGTGATTGTAGAATTTGAGCTTAGATATCGTTAAGTCTAACTGAAGAACGACGCAATTAAAGAATGGAGATGATTTGCACATAGGTATTTATCATTATGTACACAACAAACACATTTAGACAATAATCCAACTTTGTGATTTGACATTACTGGAGATATTTTACAAAAATTGTAAGTATGTCTTTCACATAAGAGCAATTTTCAATAATGCCTTATAGAACTAAAGGATACTCTCCTGTTATTTGCTGCAGGTCTTGGTCAGTAAACCTAGGCCAATAACGAGGAAATAAATTAGTTTTTCCACGGACATCTGGTAGAGGCCTCCCATTTCGAATCTGAGTTTCACTTGATGAGTCAATCCCATTTTGAAGAGCACTATGAAATTGCTTGGCAGGTGGAGGTTGAGGGTTTGGTCGCAATTGAGTTCCAGAAACCCCAATTTGACCATTTGCTTCATCTTGAGATGTATAAGATACAGCTAACCCAAATGATGGATTAGATGACTCCTCCTTCAGAGAAGACTGCTGAAATTTAGTCAAACATGAATTACGCTGCTCCTCAAAATTGATTCCTGGACAAGAAATGGTTCATACAAGGTTCAGCACCCACCAATAAGCTGATTTTACAAACAATTTTTGCTGAACAAAATGCTCGTCCTAGCCTGGGAGGCAGCATTCACATGAAAATGGTAATGTAAGGATTGATGTTCTTGTTATATGTTCCCTATGGTTGATACAAGGAAAAGTTTTAAAAACCTGAATTTCCCTTCTCCTGTATATCAAGTGTTCCAGGCTTCAAGTTTCCATTCATTAACCTTTCAGAGAAGTCCTCAACATTCTTCTTTTCCAGGGAAGGAGTAGATAATCTGTCGCAGACTTTTAGTCTATCAATGCCCCGTGGAAAGTCAACTTCATAGGGCACTCTAGAATGCAACTCAGGCTGAGCAACAGAAGAATTGAACAAACTGGGCGCCTGCCGCCAAGGTACAGGACCTGAACCAGCTAACTGAGTCCAACCTTTTGCAGAATATTCTTTATATTTCTCAGGCACAGATGAATGGAAAAGCAAAGATTGTGACAAGGAAGAACTTGATCCCTGAGATAGAATGTCAAATAACAAGGTTTATAGCATATTACACAGCCAAGAAATGCTATTGACCAGGAGATACAGTTCAAAGCCGCCAACTTAAAGTAAGAGAACATTTGCTGGAAAAAATGTCTTTTGTTCATATATGACCACAAAGCAACTAGAAATGATAAATTACGGCTCTATTTTAAAAAGTACAAACTCCATTCTTAAATAAAAAAATATATTCTGGAAGAGACATCAGAATAGCACAGAAGAATTATCCAAGCTCACCAAAACAACATTTTTTCTTGCACACGCTATGCACTCTATTCCTCCAGCATCCAACAAAGTAAATGCATGAACTGAAACAATGCATCCGCAATGAACCCGCTGCAGAGATACAAGGAATGTAAACAAAGGTTAAGTCACCAAATGAATCTAAAACTAAAACTAGGGAAGACCAAAGAACGCATTTGGAAACGTACACCAAAATATAGCAAATAACGTTTATAATTGTGTCCAACTAACCTTCCCACATGACACACAGCTCCTCCAACCAGAAGCATTCAAGTGAAAAGTATCACAAAATCTTCCCTCCTCGAAAGCAGAACTAAAACCACAATGAACTTAATTCAGATTATAACATGGAAAGTAAATTAAGCAATTTTAATCCACTTTTAAGGCTTCACGTTTAAGAAAAAAAAATCTTGATTAATTCATATTGAACATCTAAATCGAGTGAACAAATTCCCTAAATTAATCAACGTGATAGCCATAAAAGGAAAATAAATATGCAATTAAACTTACTTTCACACAAAAAATAAAGCAAATAACTTGAAATATAGAAAAAGAGAAAACGGCTAAAAATCTAAGTCAAAAGAGTCTCAAGAAAAAGTGAAACTCACGCGCATCGATCACAAAGCTCAGCAAACTCTCCCGTTCGCAACCGCCAAGCTTTCCTTGGTATTTCCGGTTTCAAGTCCTTACAGTCCGAATTGAAGCAAATCTTAGAAGACCAAGCTGCTCCCGGAGTTGATGTCATCTTACTATTACCTTTTCTTCTATTTTTCCTTTCAAAATTTCAAAAACCCGCAAACTAAGATTCTAAAGCTTCTTATCATGGGAAAAAACACCAAAAAAGGTTAAAAAATGGTTAGAGGCTGATCTGCACAATCATGATTCACGAGGAACAAAAGAGAAAGGAAAGGGGTTGAAGAAGGCGATTTTAGAGAGAGGAAGAGTGAAATTTAAGTGAGAGATAAAAATTAAAGAACCTGAAGATTATAAAATGCATTTTTATATTGTATATAATAATAATAATAAATGAATAAACAAACAGACAGTTTTTTTTTGTTACATAAACAATTTATTCTTCATTAATCTAATCGAAATTTGATTAAAGACTTTAAAATTTTAAAATTAAACATATATATTCAATTAAAAAATTATCCCCTTAGAATAAATTGTGTTTTCAATACAATTTTTTACTCATATTTTTCATTTACGTACACTTTTTTATTTATTTTTTAATTACTATAATTCTATAAATATTGAGGCTTATTCTTAAAAGACACGTCGAGACCGTGGCCTTTTATATCTTGGGCGTCGTCGTGTTTTTCTTTAATGGTTTTGCTTAATTGTTGTCAATTTTTTTTGGGATAAATTTACCCTTTTTTCATATTTAGTTTTCGGGGCCTTTGACTTGTCCTGGACTTGTAGTTTGTTTACAAAATTACCCCTTTGAATTGCAGACTATCCAATAGGAATGGACAGTATTAGATTATTATTAACCTATTTTATTTTATTTTATTTTTTTACTACACATTAAATTCATCTTGGTTTCAATTTAAATTGTATTTAAGATTACTTAATTCATATTATATATATATGAAATAATATTTAAAATTTGCTTTATTTTATATTTTATATTGTTAAAAATGATTATTGACTATAAATATCTTAACCTATATTTTTATTTGGAAATTGAATGTGACTTTAGATCATAAATTAATTTAAATATTTGGTAAATTTGCGGAGTTTGATATTTAAAAAAATATCACATATATTAGATATTCTCGTATCCTTATAACTTGATTAACTTTTTTAATAATTTTTAAGATTAATTAATTTAGTTAATTATCTTTTCATGTACAGTTAAAAGTATTAAAAAAAAGTATTGTAAAGTAAATCAAAGACCAGTTTGAATGGGGCGAGGAGGGTTTTTTTTGTCACTGCAATGGTCTTTATATGGCAATGGAGGAAATCATGCATGGCCCGCCGCCACATCCTTGCATGTTTCACGTAACACTTGCTTCACTTTCTCTAAACTAACACGCGCTTCCCCGGGCATTTCCTTTTTAACTCATGTTTCGATTTTATTACTTTATTCTTTTTGTAAAATTGGTCCAAAATATTGACATTTGTACATTTTAGTACCTGCAAATTTACAATCGTTATTCATTACCATATGATGCATGGGAAATAGGGATAGGGTCAAAGACAATAAGCCAGTTCAGAAAATATTTAACATGATATCAAAAAAATTCTGTTATATTAATGTCAATGATTGTATAACTAAATTTAAATAAAAAAAATTCTGATTAATTTTAAATTTAATCTTAATTCTAACTAAAGGGGAGGGGAAGGAAAACTATAGTATTTATTTAAATAAAAGTATCAATGATTGTAGTCTTTGTTTAAAGGCTATCAAACATTTAACAATAAACGCTCGTACCCCTTACATTCATGGTGTTCAAATCCAAAATCTCAAAGAAAAACAAGTCTCTTAACCATGGAGATCGATTAGTTCATTCATAAAAATTAATATTTTAGATACGGAGTACGATTGATTTAATATAATTTGACTCGTGACTAGTTAGTCTAATCCAATTTACTTCATTCTTAAACGTGCCTCGTCCTACTTAACATCTGATTATTGATTATATTAATATTTAAATATTTATTTATTTATTTAAATATGATAAAAGAATATAATTTGATTATAAAAATCCAAAGAATCAAATATACTGAATTTTAAATATATGTTTATTTATATTTGATACTTATTTTTGAGTCCAAACATAACTATGCTTAAATGACAAAGAACACTGGGTCTCGACCACATCTAACAATGTTGCTAATCTCTCTTGTGGTTTCTTTCCTAGGAGAAACCACAAATGGAGGAGTGAACGAATGACACCACATATTCCTAAGTGCAGTTCACTATTTAAACTTCAAATTTTAAGTAGTCGACACTGTTAGCTTGGACTGATCCCCACATGTTTTATAGTAGTTAACGAGGATATTGAGACCGGGATTTGGTAGTTTTGTGTTTTGTATCTTTTTCTGCAAGCGTGCAGATATGCTTAAATTAAGGTTGAAGATAACTATATATATATATATATATATATAATTTTGCAGCGACCATGATCTAATAAGCAAAAATTGATAATCACAATTAATGCTTCGTCCTGAGGTTATTCTCTCTTGGCTTTTGTCTATACTTAATTTTTAATTTTAAGATTTATTCAATAAAATTGAATTGACTCTTTCTTATAATGTCTGTGAATCTTTGGCACTGATAAAGTCAAATGGTGTTTAACTCCAATTCATAGTGAGAAGTAAGGATACCGTAGCTGGTGAAATCGAGAGCGGCAGATATTAGAAAGTGACCGCATGCATGGCAACCCATTCCAAAGATGACGTCAACAAATCCCACTTCTCGAAGTTGCTGAGATTATGATGTTGGTTTCGACTTTCTGCATTAAGATTCAGTAGGTGGCAATGGCGTGATCGGCCTTGTCAAATCATCATCCAAACCATAGGAATGGGGAGAGCCCGTTCCAAGTGAACCACCGAAGATAAACACATGGAGAGTAAGGGGTGGGGCCTCCTTTTCATGTTCTATTTTTTTGTTGACATTATGAAACAAGACGCATAGGGTAGTCTGGTCTCAAGTCTGAACTAAATTTGTAGAAAATAGCATCGCATTTTGTTCCCGCTTGGGTTCTTGTGTTGACGTTGTACCTACTGCACTGCCTTCCATGTCGCACGCATCCTATTTTTCCTATTTAAGAGTCTTTGTTTTTTTTTTACTTTTGGGTAAACTACATCCAGGGTCTTTTTTTGTGTTACATTTTATTTCGATCATTGAACTTTCAATTGTTAAGTTTCAACTTTCAATTATTCACATTATTTATTTATTATAATATAATCATTAAATCGTTTGCTAATTTATTGACGATTACAGTTTTATGACGTCTAAATTATACAAAATGTTATTTAGCCCCTATATAGATGGAACTATGTTCAGTGTAGAGGGTCTCCTATCCAAAAAAGAAATTATTCCATTACATATTTAGTCATTTTCAGTTCCAAAATTAATTAAATTAAGCATTGTCCCTAAATTTGTTCGTTCAATTATATTTAAGATTTTTTTCAATTTTAAGATTAATTGAAATAGTTGTAACAAATATTAATTAGATACACGTTAAATTTAAAGTTAGATAATTAAATCTTAGTTCTTTTATTTTTATAATTTTAATGTTATTTAGTTCTCTATTATTTTCTAATTTTAAACAAATTACTTTTTTCTAATTTTTTATTAATTCGAGTAAGTATATTACAATATATATTTTTTTTTTATTAATTCGGGTAAGTATATTACAATATATGTTCAAAGAACACTCATAAGCTCGTAGCTATTCTTATTTTTTATGCTCGAACCCATGATTTTAAGGGATAATAACAATTCTTTTATTACCGATATTGTTTGGTTACTTCATGCTTCTAATTTAAAATAAAAATACTTTTAAGTCTTTATAATTTTACAATTAGAAAATTTAAATAAAAACAAGACATATTGAACAGTTTTTTTTGTCTAATACGACAGCCCAAAAAATATAATTAGAGAAATAGGGCAAACTTTTAATTTGGGATATAAGGTATTTTTTACGGTGCTTGGAACTCATCAGGATGATGAATTTCAATAAAAATATTTTTTTAAAAATTATTACCCTAATGTGATAAAAATTAATAAAAAATATTTTATTAGAACTCGCCACTTCAAGGTGACGAATTTAAATAAAACAATATTATTTAGATAAACTCATTACCTTGACGTGACGAATTCTTTAAACAATATAACAAATACGTATATTTCAAATTAAAAAATCTAGCAATCCTATTTTCTCAATTATATTTTTCGACTGCCGTATAGGCCTAAAGAACCCACATTGAACCCATAGCTGAAGCCCAAATTCAAAACCCCGGCTCCTTAAACCTCGCTTTGAAATCCGGGTAGAAAGGCGACTCTGGAGACAGACAGCTGCAATGGAAGAAGAATACGAAGAGGAAGCGACGGCGGCACCGTCGAATCCCCGAGGTCGCCACATAAAAGAAAAGATCTCTTAAAAACAAAGCACTCTCCGTTTCTTTCAACAAGAAGGATCTCAGGTACCATACCACACGCACAACACATTCTTTATTTCCACCATAGTCTATGGATATAAAAGCTACATTATTTTACTTTTCTTTTTATTGATAATCGGAGAATTGACAAGGGTAACTGGGTTTCACAAGAGGAAGAAGAAGCGAAGAAAAGAAGCCCAGAAGAAGCAAGAGCAGGCTGAACGACGCAAGCGTATTGAACAGCGCAAAAAGGTTTTCCCTTTCTTCTCCGATTTCTTTAAATTAAAATGTTCTAGAATAAGCTGTTTTATTTTGATTCAGATGTCTTAAAACTGCAGCTAATATTGTTAATTTTACTATTTTTGCCTTAATGGTTGAATTATTATGGTTGCTGTAGCATTGCTTCTAACAGATAAAGGAAATAGGTTCATTGAATCCATTGCCCTATACAGGTAGAAACTAATTATCTTAGGCATCACAATTTGAACTTGATGAACTTACTATTAAATTGGTGATTTCTCTAGAATCCACTCTGAAAGGATTGACACCAGTAATCTGCCGATGAGATTTTAATTAACATGCGAATCAATTGACGCAAACATTGTGCTTGTGATTCATTCTGACCTCAGTTTACACCTGTTTAAAGTTCAAGGAGATTATACTTACGTTGCCCCGATTCTTTATGTTCCCTAAAGTACCAATGTCTGACGCCCTTATTGCCCAAATATTTGGGCATGTGTGTGAGGCATGATTCTCCAAATACATAGAAAAACATAGAAAACATTGAGCACTCCATGTAAAACTCATACTGGTATCTGGCGCTCTCCCTTTTGTCCAAGTAACATAGTAGGATATGCAAGGAATTGAGAGATATCTATGGGAGTTCATATATATGCTGATAATTCTAGTAGATTCTAGTTTTCAGTGTTTTTGTTTGTTGCACTTTCTACTTAGTTTTATGTTGGTATTTTGCTTTCTCATCTAACTTGAAAATAATCTTAACTTTGGTTGGTGAATTCAACAGAGAAAGTTAGAAAAAGAATTTGCCCTATATGGAGGAGCACTTCCCAGCACAGGTTCAGAACCTGATGGAGTTGATGAGAACAATGAGGATGAAGAAAGAGATCCAACTGCATCAGTTTCTGGTATTTTTCTAATCCTACTAGCTGATGGATTCACAAGCTACTAAAATGTTTATTGACTATTGAGAACAATAATTTTCATTCTTTCAATTGCTCATATTGCACTGTGACATTTTGATGATGCAAAACATAAACCTGTTCATCTTATCATGTGATTGGCTTCTGTTTATTGGTGGAAGGGACAACAAAGTATGATGGTGAAAACATGCTGTCACTGTGATTACGAGCAAGATCTCGCACAAGGAAGAAGAAGACTTTAACAGTAAAAGTACTCAGACACTGAGATCAGTTGGAGATAAAGTTGATAGAAAACAATCCTTGCCTGTGAGTAAAAGTAAACCCTTCAAGAAAGTTGCAAAACACAGATTTAAGCCACCGAGTAAAAGAGAGGGGAAGAAACGGAACAGGAACAGGCATTGATGACTACCTCGAACAAAAAAGTTGCTAGTCATGGATACCAGATGCTATTTCACATGGAGAAGGGTAATTCAAGTTTAACAACCTTAAGGAATTGGCAATCTGCAAGTAACCCTTAGGTTATCCGCATCTTGTTTTTTCTTCTATTGCTTAGTTTGAAGTTTATTTCAGCAATTTATAATTTATTCCCATTTCTCTTTTGAATTCAAATATGGAAGACGTTTTAAAATCCTTTTGAGTTCGGATTTTTGACTTTTCCATCAAATCTATGTTTAAATATTCGGTTTTAATGACTCGTGATTTTTATATATATCCTAAATTATTTAAATTTATCATCACCAGACTTCAAAAAGTGTTATAATAAAATTATAGTTAAAATTATACATAAGAATGATTTAGTATGTTTGAATTTAAACAAACAGTGATCCAAATAAGAAAACTATTTTTTTTCTTCATATTTTAGCGTAAAGTCCACAAGACGGTAGAGGACAGAATTTCATTGTTGAAAAGAAAAACTCTTCTGTCTATCGTCCTATAATGTGGTTGGATAAGTAATCCCGTTTGTTTTGTCTGATTAAGAAGAAAGGATCGAAAGTTGCTGCTTTGCCGTTTTCTTTGATGAACGATGATTAGTTTTCGCCTGTTTCTGTTTGTAGAAAATTTGGTTAAAGCACAGCAAATCAGCAATGGAAGTTAGCTTAAACAGACAGACTGACTGAAACCTAAGAGATCCTGCTTTGATAAACAGACCCACAGAGAAATATTTCGATTATGATTATTTATGGATGATATCAGTATCACGGGCATCATGCGAAATCGACAGCCCATCACGTACGTACCGGAATCAGCAATGATTACCCGTTTTACTGAAGTTGAAATTTGTGCAAATAAATACAAGATAAGTACTACGATAGCGAGATTCCCTAATCCAACGGCTCTGGTAAAACGAAGAGCGGAGCAGAGGCGACCGTTCGAGATTATGATGCGACTCCCGAACCGAAACAGATTAGTCATAGTGCCTAAGCCGTCACTGTGAGGGACTATGTCGACAACACACTAACATTAACGAAAGTTCGCCCACCTTTCCTCCAAACTTTTTTTCATCCTAAAATCCAATTCGCTCTCTTTTTCTCACCTTTTACCTTGAAATTAAAAAGAAAAAGGAAGACAGAAATTTGATTCCTTTTTTGGTGGATAAAATCGAGTCACATTCAGGGAAGAGAGAAGAGAAGTTTGTTGTGTTAGTTTCTCGGGAACCAAACAGGCGGGATTTGAAAAATGCAAATGACGTAATGGCGAGAGAAAAAAGAAGTCTAGATTCGAGTTCTGCCGATGAAGGGCCTGATAGGAAACGACCTGGTCTTGCCAGGTCTCTGTTTCCCCTTTCTTACAACTCTCAAATCAAACGTTTTGTTGATTTTGTCTTATTTGTTTTGATGGCAGGAAACAAGTTTAATTGAATTCTGAGTAAACTGAATCTGATAAAAAAAGCTCTGCATTAAATGCCGTAAGAAGTTGTGGGAATGGCCAAAATATGTGGAGATTTTTTTTTATTTTTTTATTATTCCGGTTTAAATATTGAATAAAAACATTAGACAAGTAGGAGGAGGAGGTTATATACGAAAAGAAGCACGGAGGCCATAGTTGCTATGTTTTATTGGGGTGCATTGTTTGCGCCAAATGAAAAATGGAGCATGGGTGTTGATGCCGTTGCTGACACAACTGAAAACTTAAAAAGAAATGAAACTTGGATTTCTTGACTATTAACTTGTTTTTAATATATGAAAAGAAACAACTTTACCAATATTGCCTATTAAGGAATCTATATCAGATGTATAGTTCTAACTGGTATTTGGTTCATCTTTGTGTCGAACTTCTGCTAGTTTTTCTTTGGGTGGGAAAATGCTTAAAAAGGTTGTTTTATTAACATAAAGCTTTGACGTCGATGCAGTGTGATTGTTGAAGCGCTGAAGGTGGATAGTCTGCAGAAGCTTTGCTCATCACTGGAGCCTATTCTTCGAAGAGTTGTAAGATTCTGGATTTTATACCTGTTTTAATGTTCTTACTCGATTATATTCTCATTTGGAGGATTATGTTCTATAATCTTACAATTCATACGCTCTTGGCAATATGAACAGGTTAGTGAAGAAGTGGAACGTGCTTTAGCAAAGCTGGGCTCAGCCAAGCTTGCTGCAAAGTATGAAATCCCTTTTCTTTTTTTCTCTAAATCTTGTAATGATATGTTGTTAACCCGTTATTGATGCACTTTACCCTGCATTGTTCCAGTTGCCAATGCAGGTCTTCTCCTAAGTGGATAGAAGGATCTGATGGAAGAAATTTACAGTTGCACTTTAAATCCAGGTTGTCCCTTCCTCTGTTTACCGGAGGGAAGGTCGAAGGAGAGCAAGGTGCTGCTATCCATGTTGTCTTGGTTGACACAAACACAGGTCATGTTGTTACATGCGGTCCAGAATCTGTGGCAAAACTCGATGTCGTTGTGATTGAGGGTGATTTCGACAATGAAGATGATGACAACTGGACCGAAGAAGAATTTGACAGTCGTATTGTCAAGGAGCGTGAAGGGAAAAGGCCACTTCTAACCGGAGAACTGCAGATATATTGAAGGATGGTGTAGGAACACTAGGGGAGTTAACATTTACAGACAACTCGAGCTGGATTAGGAGCAGGAAGTTCAGGCTTGGGCTAAAGGTTTCTCCTGGCTGCTGTGAAGGCATCCGTATTCGTGAAGCGAAAACCGATGCCTTCACTGTTAAGGATCACCGGGGAGAGTGTGAGTACCTTAACTTTGGTCATAAAAGATAGCATCCGTAATTCCGTATTTGTGAAGTGAAACAAACTTTGATTATTTGAAAGCTGACAGTAAATCATTGCCTTTTTTTCTTTTCCCTTAATAGTATACAAGAAACACTATCCGCCTGCATTAAACGATGAAGTCTGGAGATTGGAGAAGATTGGCAAAGATGGATCATTTCACAAGAGGCTGAATAAAGCTGGAATTTTTACTGTTGAAGACTTTCTACGACTTGTGATTAGGGACTCGCAAAGGCTGAGAAATGTAAGGCTTCTTTGTCTTCTCCTCTCTGAATCATATTTTATTGTTCCTTTTTCTGTAACTAAATTTTGACCCATTTCTTGTAGATTCTTGGAAGTGGAATGTCTAATAAGATGTGGGATGTTCTGGTGGAACATGCAAGAACTTGTGATCTAAGCGGGAAACTTTATGTTTATTACCCTGATGATATGAGGAGTGTTGGCATAGTCTTCAACAACATCTACGAGCTGAGTGGCTTAATTGCCAATGGGCAATTTTATGCAGCTGATTCTCTCGCAGACAATCAGAAGGTAAAAATAAACTTGCATTTACTTCAAACCCATTTACCCTAATTTTCAGTATGATTTAATTGTTTTGTTCATGCAGGTTTACGTGGATGCTTTAGTGAAGAAAGCATACAAAAATTGGATGCACGTTATAGAGTATGATGATAAATCTCCGCTAGACCCTAAGGAAGAAGCAGTGCAGGTCCTTCACAAGCCAGTGCTCAAATGGATCTTCAAGGCTATCCAATTTCCATCAACCAGCAAGAGACTTTACCTACCCTGACTGTTCCAGTTCCTTCTGAGCATCCTCCTATGGATTCTAGTCTAAATGTTGGAGGTAGTAAATTCTTCACTGAGCCTGAATGTCAATTCATATGAATTTTTCATTTTTCAAGACAACATATTCATGCTGTCTGCATTTCAGCTTGCCCTACTGTTATTTGTATATTTTATTTTGACGGTGTTCTCTGTCTCTCTAGATTATGACGATAATATGGCTGCGAGGTTGTCGTTGCAATCACAAAATGTGCATCTTCATGCTCAGACTCAATACAATGCTGCTTCATTTAATCTACATAGCCCCATGGTTGGTTCTACACACCATGTTCAGGTTCCAGGAGATGATAACGAGATAGCTCTTGGTCCATCTCGGTCATCCATTCCAGGTTTTCATGATGGTGGGACATCAAGTATTCCAACTTATAAGGCAATAGATGATTTCTTATCGGAGGAGGAGATTAGAATGAGAAGTAGTGAAATGCTTGATAATGAAGATATGCAACATTTGCTTCGTATCTTTAACATGGGAAGCCATTGCCATACCACTGCTCCCTTTAATGCTATTGAAGACGGTAATCCGTATTCTGCACCATATATGCCCACTCCATCCCTGACTTACGGTTTCGATAATGAAGCTTCTCGCTCATCAGGCAAAGCTGTAGTGGGGTGGCTCAAGCTTAAGGCTGCTCTGAGATGGGGAATCTTCATTAGGAAAAAAGCCGCTGAAAGGAGAGCACACCTTGTTGAGTTGGATGATCCGTAAAGACTTTCTGCTTGTACATTTCTCGTCTGTACGGTAAGCTTTTAGAATTAGTATGTTTTTAGTTCATACTTCATAGGCTCGAAATGTTATAACGGTGGATCGTCTCTGCTGTGAGTCAAAGTAGAAGATGCAATAAGATGTATAGTACTAGCATCTATACTCTGTATTGTATTCTGAAATAAAAAAGGGCATGTTTATTAGCGGTAGTGATTAGATGGCCTGAGCAAAATCTCAGTGTTGCATAATTGAATTATATGTATATTTACCCTACACCTTTCTTCCTGCGTTACAATGACGGTTCATAAAAAGGAAAAATAAAAAGAAAGAAGGATTCATCGTCTCAATAGTGGCAATAATTATGTCTTTCTTTTCAGTTTTCTGGTGCTTAAAGACATTTTCCACGAGGAGGTATTTCTTTTCGAGGGGTGAGTGCATGGACTGCTACTAAAGGATTGGTTGTAAAATGCTTTTTTACGTTGTTGGAGGTGACATTAAAAAGTGTAAAATCCAATTACAGTTCAGAACAAGTAGCGCACGGGGATCTGGTCCCCAACTCATCCCTTTCATGTGTCTTTTCATTTTCTGCACATCTCGATCGTCGCTCTCTTGTTTTCTTCTGACTTCGAGCCCTAACCCGGGTAGAATCTGCCAAATTTAGCAATTGAAAATTGTGGATACGATTATACCAGTTGAAGGGGTAATTCATAGAAAACAATAGTATGAATTGATGTCTTTGTTATACGGAAAGAAGCATACAAATTGTTCATCAAGAGATGGAGAATGACGCACCCGATTGGAGTGGTGTCAGTGGACTTAAACCCCACATGAACAGATGAAATAGATGTGATGTTAGAGATCCACCTAGAAGGTGGGCAGATTTTGTTGGATAATTATTACTCTAATACAAACTCCTATATCTCAATACCGACAAATATAAATAGTAAAGAAATAAAATAACATATTTCTAAGTATAAATTGATGGCTGATGATAGGCTAATATTATTTGAAAAACCCTCCATGAAACAGACGTATGCATGGCGCTCTGTCCCTACAATGGCATCAAATTCTTCTGCACTTTTACTTTTCTTTTTATTTCTTTAGCCGAAAGAAAGGGAATTATTCTTATAATCAGAAGGTAGAAGAGAATAAAGGGGTCCTCTCTTTCCCTTTTAACCTTGCAAGCATTGGAAAAGCTCCAAGTATACCACTAGTAACATGCTTTTGTCAACAAGCTGTATGGACGTCAACATTATCATTGGGAAATACCTTAAAAAGCATAGATGTCAACTTGTTCAAGCTGGTCATAAAAGTGGGAGAAGGTGGAAATCATTCACTTTAATATGCAATTCAAAACCAGCCTCTTTATCCAGTAACATAGACCAAATATATTATGATCCAACCGAATGAATAACTTAGAACCACTATACTTCAAAGACTGGGATCGAACCCGGGTCATCCGGGTGAGAGGAGGTACAAAGACTCATGTTGTTCTTAACTTGCTATATAATATTCAACACTGGTTTTTTCTAGTCTTCTTGTAAAAGGTTTTATCAATATAGGAAATAAAGGGCATATCCTCTCCATTGTCCAAACGCCACTGTTTGGTGCCGGATACTGAGATATGTGAATGGGATATTGCAGGGATCGTGAGTCTGCTTTGACGTTCACCTTATCTGAAGAAACTAGTAATTAATTTGTATTACTGAGACAACTCTAAGGTAAGACCATTGCTCCTCTTTCTTTGAATATACGAAAAATGATGCAGCTTGAACTATGGGAAATCAATAGATATTGAATAGTGATTTCTGTGTGATAAGATTGGTGTTTTTTAGATTTGACTAGCGATTACTGTTGGGACTGGAGGAGACAAACTAGTATACATACAAGTCGAGCAATATTGCAAATTAACACCACTCACCCTAGCAAAACTAAAATGAGGCTTACATCATTTCAAGTGCAGATTCCATATATTACGTTCAATGCAAGATTTAAGACAAACCCAAGAATCGACGGTAGGTTTTTTTCCCTTTAGATTTTGTGTTTCGAAAGAAATCAGATACTTTCGTTCCAGTTAAACTAAATTTGCAACTTTCTAATTTAGAAAGAACACACTCATATCATGCTATGTTCTCTGTCCTGTTTCCTTACAATTATTGCTGATGTCTTTCTATAGTTTTCTCGTTTCTGTTTTCTGGCTTATATACATATACAAATGCACGCATATTTCCTTTGGCATGCATATTACTTTATTTCTTTTCAAGTTCCAAGGAGTATTAAGTGTGAATAAATAGGCCCCAAGATTAGTATAGTTGGGCCAACTTATGAGATACAAAAGAAATAGAAAAAACCCACGTAAAGCGGGTTTACAACCAAACAAATTAATAGACGTATAGCTTGAAATTCTCTAATTGTTAAGACCTGATGTGTACTTTTGTCTACTTGCATTTTGAGTTTGATCAGAGTTTTTTCGAATCTTATGAATTTGATAAAGTTTATGAAATTTCTGCTCAGCAAGGAAAAAAGTGCCCAAGAAGGTAGCTATCCATGAACAGAGTGGCGCTCTTCGTAAATCCTGGAAAATTTCTGGATCAAACAAGAATATGGAATTGGAAAGTGATAAGAGAAACCAGATTATTTTGATCCTCTCGAGTGGCATTCCTTAAATGCACTATCCCATTACAGTTTTCTCAATAATTTTCTTTGAATCCGGGACTTTTCACAGTTTATCTCTTGATAGGTGACGCTTAGCAGGTTTGGAATTTAAATTTCAGTATCTGTAATCTCTTCACCTATAATTAGTTAGACCATATCCCCTTTATACCAAGAAAGAAGAAAGAAGTTATTCTTTTTCTTAACAATTTTTTTATAGTAATTTGGGGTGATAAGTAGTATATATTTATGATCTTTCTTAACCATCGATAACGACGTAACTTTTGGAACCTAAGACCTCAAAAAAAGAATAATGGGTATGCAAAAAAAAATTCTTTTTTATAAAATAATGGTATACACTTGCCCCTATGACGATTTAGGGTATCTACACCTGATAGTTTGATTCGTGCAAAATAAAACTCCTTTTAGCCACTAAAACCGCTCAATATATTTTTTGAATATATCAACAATTTTAATCAAGATGAATATGTTTATATGAAATAAATTTGGATTAAGCTCATGCTTCATCATAGTACTACATTCTAAATGTATAATAAATTTTCATAAAAGTTAATTTACAATCGTAATTTTACTTAAAATTGAAATGGGCACTACGAAATAAAAATAGGATAAATTATAAATTTATGCATTGAATTTTATTTTTTTCCATTTCATTCAATGTACATTCAAAAATTTTAATTTACTCATTAACCTTTATAAATTAAAACTTTTTAGTCACTCTCCGTTAATTTTCTAACGACACTATGATATGAAAATATAGACTAAAACGATGTTGTTTTGGATTCATACATAAAATTATATTTAATTCAAAATGACGTTATTTTGAATTCTTACGAGAACTTATATTTTTTTCATTTATTCTCTCTTCTCTCTTTATCTAAACCAATTTAAAATCCGACTACCGTATTAGCTGTTATTCTGGTTACCATCAATCACAATCGTCGGAGGGCGATGAGTCAATTTCTTTTTACCAAACTCGCATTGTAAGTGAAGTCTCTAGTAAAGTGTGGTGTCGTTAGAATTTGGTAGGAAACGGTTAGAGAGTTTGTTAGATTACTGGTTTCCTCAACAAACTCTACTATAGCAATTTGTATAAATAAGCTGGTCCTCTCTTAAAGAGAGTACAGATCTTTTCAATAACCTCTCTTTCTCCATTTTAAAACGGTATCAATCGCCATTAATCTTGGAGTGTAACTGCTACGTTTTAATTCTTTTGTTGTTGACGAAAGTTCAAGATGCTCGTCCAAATTCTTTTGTGATATGGTTGTTTACTATGGTGCTGCTGTGATCATTGAGGAAGAACGCTATAGGTGCAATCAAGTAGGTGACTCAAAAATCGGTCTTGAACTGATTTGTTTTTAATCGAAAGAATTTTATCTCCTATATTGAATTAGCTAAGGAGTAAATAGATGAATTCGATCAGTTTCGTTAAGATTCTTTATACTCATCTCTGCTTTGGTATGTGCATCAGTCTTTCAGTCTATAGCTTTGTTTCAAGCATTATCCGTTGAATCATGTGGCCATATGACTCGTGGTGATTCATTGTTTGAGGAACGGATTAGCGATTGTTAGGTATCCTTCTTTGATCGAAGACTGTGTCTCGTTGATTTTTGTGTCCTTGAGACTCTATAGCAGTTCTTCTGGATTGCACTTTGTTTTTTTTCTGTTTCTTCTGGATTGCTCTCTGTTAGTTATGATTTCAGTGTGATTATTGGTTTCTAATGGTTGAATTAGTAAGTGATCTTTGTTGGCTTGTGGTTCTGTCCGTAAACTGTTAGCTTTTTTGTTTGGAAGAGTGTATTTGCTTCAAGGATGACAAATGGCTTCCATTCCTAGTGGGAGTTTAACTATTATTATTTCGAGCCCATATTCTATTCACCATCTTCCCAAAATTGATACTGTCAAGTTGTCCAAAAACACTTACGTTATTTGGAAACATCAAGTAATGTTGATAAGTGATGGTTCTAGTCTAATCATTTATATTTTGGATGCCTCTCCTGTCCCAAGCCAGATTGTTGTAGATGATACAGGTCAATCTGTTGAAAATCCTGCATTCTAGCCGCATTGACAACAAGATAAACTTCTAGCTTCATGACTTTTGTCTGCTGTCAATCCTGAGGTCCCTCTACACCTCATAGGCCTTGACACTACTTGTGCTATTTGGAATATGTTGTCTCGTCTGTTTGCTGCAAGGTTTACTTCAAAAATTTCATCCCTACGTCGTAGTCTTCATTCATAAAAGAAGCAAGGTTTGTCTGTTAGTATCTCGAAAAATAAAATTAATTTGTAATACACTCAATTCCTCAAGGAGTGTGGTCACTGAACAAGAACAAGTCAGCGTGGTCCTTGTTGATTTATCTGTCGAGTTCGAATTTGTGATTGTTGTTGCCTCACGAGAAGCCTTATCCCTTGAGAATCTTAAAGAAATATTAGTTTTTGTGAGACCAGACAAAAAAAGTTTCTATCCGAGACTCTTCAAATTCATGCCAATCTAGTGGGTCGGATTGGACATCTAGTTCAAAAATGCTACTATATGTTTGATCATAGCTATCAAGGGAATATAACTACCTCAAATGAGTCTTATAGCGATGGTGGTTTGAATCGAAATAATTTTTCTGGTCATACTCAGAAGGTGGAAGCTCATTTTCAAGCTTACATGCATATTGTTAGATCAAATAATATGGTGTTTAATTCTTCAGTGGTCTCTTATCCTGGAATTCCACATCATGGGTCTATGGTTGGTTATTTTGGTCCTATAATGCCACCAATGTCTGGTTTGTATTCTCCAAATGGAATTGTTCCTTCATTGCTCAAAATAATCCTTTTGTAGCTGCTGCATCGCCACCTAATTCTGAGACTGTGTACTCCTAGTGCAAAAAAAAGTAGCATGGTATCCCAATTCTGGTGCCACTCATCACATCACAAAAGAGTTCTCTAATCTTCACGTCGACAAGACATACACAAGTAATAATTCCTTACTAATGGGTCATGGTGACAAAATTAGTATTGCTCGTGTTGGGCAAAGATCCTTATTGACATCTACTAAGTCTCTAAAGTTGCAGAATTTGTTACATGTTCCCGATATTAAAAAGAATTTATTATTTGTCTCTCAGTTAGCCCGTGATAACGATGTGTTTTTTTTTAAAATTTCACCCTTACAAATGTTTTGTTAAGGACTCTCAGAACAAGAGTACTCAGCTAGAGGGGAACCTCACGCCCGAAGGTTTGTACAAGTTGTAATCGCATGTGAAAACACTTTGTAAGCTAGGGCTTATAATGCATCTAAGTCTCACAATTCTTTGTTTTTGTGGAATCAACGTCTTGGGCATCCATTATTGAATTTTCTTAAGACTGTTTTACATTCTTGTAATATAAATGTCAGTGATAATAAACTGTCATTCGTTTGCTCATCGTGTTTACAAGGGAAGACACAAACTTCTGTTTCCATTGCCTACAACTAAGTATGATTCTCCTTTTCAGCTAGTTGTCTCGGAAGTGTGGAGACCAACACATGTTTCCATTGTCTGAGTGTCGTTGAAAGTCAGGAAATTTTATCCTTAGAGCTTAATTTCCAAGCAACTGACTTAAGCCAAATCCATTAGAAAATTCAATCAAGACATTATTCTCTAGCAGCATAACTCCATGGTAATAAACGAATTCCGTACCTATCAATCATCCTTTGTTATGGCGTTAACTCTTACTTCCCCATGATTAGAACTTTGCATCACATTGAAGTCTTTTGAATCGTTGAACTGAATGAGATTTTTATTTTGCAACCTTTGAATGATCTTCTTAAAGGTGAGACAATTTTCGATGGAATATCCGGAACATCACCGTAATATTCACAATGTGTGCTATCATGTACCACCTAAGGTATGAGGGTTTTAGAGGATACACTAGATATGGTGATACCATACACTAGATATCGTACCAATGTTTTCTTCGTACGAACTTGTCTGACTCCCAAATCTCTTATTAGACCTGTTGACTCATCCTTTCCTTTGCAGGTTAGAAAGACTGTTTCTCTGTCAATTTGTTGACGGTGGTGAAGTGACAACGGGGAAGCTAAGTCAGTTGCATCAGTATAAGGTCTGCTATTCTGTTAGATGTGTATTTTATCTAATATGAATATAAAATTCTTATTTTTTTTAAACCTTATTCAAGTCTATCTCTTTCGGAATAACTAAGTTTATTTTTTTACTTAGAATATGCTCTGAAGATATTATTTTGTTCCGTGCAACAATTCCTCAACCTTTTATGTTTTAATTGTTCCTTGAAATATTCCATGTGATTTCGTGCACAAGTATCGAAATATTCACAATTTTTGCTTATTTTTTCTTTACGTAAGAGAAATTATACACGTGATTCGTTTATATGAAGGACTTAAGGAAATAAAAAAGAATAGAAAAAAATGAACTCTAGCTGTCTCAAGTCTAGTAAATTTGGCAATATGGGACATTTGAGCTAGTCTTCAGCATTGCCTGCATGCTTTATTTATTCCGACATGTGGTCTTGCACTGTTTAGATATATTTATGTTTTTATTGATTAGATTTTTCAAACCATTACTCAATTACTAATAAGAATATAAAATAGATTTTCCCCCTCTAATACTGGTAATTGGCAATGTCAGAGAGGGTGTTACTGCTGGTAAGGCCGTCGGAATGGAAGTGGTTGTTGTGTTATCTTTTCCAGAGCAAGTTCATCTTTACACCCTGCCATTGAAGTGATAAACTCACTGCTTGATTTGCAACCTGAAAAATGGAGCCTACCTCCATTTCAACATTGTAAAGCTCTTGACACCTCCATCTTCTTCTTAAACCATGGTTAGTAACCTTGACTTACTAAACAATATTCATAAGAATATGATGCTATGATTTCATGGATAGAGGGAACTTTTCCAGCAGAACCTTGGTACATTGGTGGTACTGTCATTGAGGGATTTGATCGTGGCTCAAAAGTACTTGGAATCGCTACAGGCATATGATGAACTGCCATTGTTTTTTAAGCTTGTATTAATTTTTAAATTTGTTTGGCTTCTGAATGTTTGAGCTATTTTGCTTTGATGTAACATCAAGAGTGTTTGAAATTTGATCATATTTCAATCCTTATTTCATCTGTTTTGCTTCATATCATGTTTTTTTCTTATTTCATTGTTTTTTTCCAGCCAGTTCGTCAACCAAAGGTCATTTGAGTCCCCTTTCAGAACATCCATACAGGGTTATTTTTTGATTGGACTGGATTACTACGAGAGGTGTTTATAAAATGGTCACGAGTATTGGTTGGAACCCATATTCCAACAATACTGTAAAGGCTATAGTGAGTGCAATGGTAACTTGGTTGATCTTCCATTGTACTCGAAGCACAAGGGCGATCAATAGGGGAAGAACATAGGTCAAGTTGCCAGTCAATTGTGTCATTTATTATTTAAATTGAAAATTGATCTTCTAATGTTAATTATGATCTTAATCAATAACATTTTTTCATCTCATGTGTTTTTAAAGTGAATTTTCATCTTTTTCTTAAATGTAGATAAAAATAAATGATTATTTAAAAGTTATTTTAAAATTTATAGATGTAATTTATTGAATCATGACTAACTTAATGAATCGAAATTATGAAATAATTTCTCTTACTGTTAACATTAATTAATATATACTAAAGAAATTGGGTGTTGACGTGTGTTAAATGAATAAAATTCTGGAAAAGCCGTCAGCATCGAGTCTCAAAGGTCAGACAAAGCAATAGCTGCTAGGAATGGCAACGAATAGATTCAGGGCGGGTTTTGCTCATCCCGTCCCTGAAATCGAAATGAATTCTCTTTTTTAACCCCGACTTGATCTCTATCGAATTTTTTATCGAGGTGTTTTGTTTGAGATTTTTTATCCCTTCCTCGAACTTGACCCGAAATATTATACTCAAATTCGAATCTGAAAATATATATATATATAATTAATATAAAAAATATAAAATATTATATATATATATATAATCGGGGCGGAGATACCTTGCCCCGTCCCCGACCCAAAAAAATCCCTGAACAAATTTCTAATATCCGACCCGACATCATTCAAATTCGACCCGATCTAAACTTGACCGAATTTCGAGTTTTCTCGTCGGATTCGGGTCATTCTACCATCCCTAATAGCTGCTGCTATCATCCATGAAAAATATCATCAAGCTCATATCCAACTTACACGTGTACCTCCACCCGCATTCGAACATACACCGAAGGTGTTAAAAAGGAAAGAAGCTAACCGACTTGGCCGACCATGTCTCTCCAGCAGCACTCAAGTTGCGTCACCCATAAGCTAATCTTTTAACACGTGTTCCTTTCCAACGGCTAGTTTTTGGATTAACCGCCATGGTAGTATACACGCACGAGAGAGCGAAAAAGATCGGGAGGGAAATTATTTTACATTTTGTAGTTATCGAGTGGTTTCCAGATTTTTTTAAAAAAAAGTTAGATATTCTCCTATTTTAAAATATAAACTGCTTTTTTATCCGAACTTCACATCCTTAGGGTGCGTTTGGTTCACGGAATGTAATATTACCAGTGGGAATAAAAGATTACCAAGGAATAGGATTACTGGGAATGTTGTATTTTGTGTTTGGTTGGTACCGTGTTTGGTTAAAGGAATAAAAGATTATTGGAATGTATATTTGACCAAATTGTCCTTATTATATATTTGTATAATATTACAAATTGTAAAATATTTATATATTTTCTTTAAAAAATTAAATTCATAATATTTATATAATATTTTTACAAAATTAAAAATATAAAAAAGTTTTAATGAAAATGTAAAATTTTTTTAACCCCTAAACTTTATATAAAATTTTAATTATAGATTTTTTTTTGTAAATCTAAAATAATTTAAGGATAAATTTGTAATTTAACATTCGTAGAATTTTTATTATTCAATGACAGAAGAATGATATTTTTGAAAAAAAATAATAATTTAAGGGCATTTTAATCCAAAATGCCGGTAATGTTACAATACCTAAGGGAAGGGAGGTAATGACATTCCCGGTAATATACCCCAAAAAATCTACTATTGGTAATAAAACATTACCGGAAATGAGATTCCCGATCAACCAAACATGGGAATGTGGGATTCCCATGTCCTTGAACCAAACACCCCCTTAAAAGCAAACCTGTTTACACAAGGCAGTTAATTTGTTTCCTTTCCTTTGTTTAGCAGCAAAACATGCAGTCATCTTCTCTCAATTCTTAGGGTTTATCACATCTCTTTATCTAAAACAAAATCTTTTAAAAATCTAGCCTTTGAAGACTCTTTTCGAGTGGGGGTTTGATAAATTATCAAAACATTATAGGTTTTTTTTGGGGGGGGCAAATGGGTTTGGGCAGAGTATACCGTTCGTCTTCACTGAACTTGAAACACGGAGCAAATGGGGAGGAAGAGTCACGGTTAGGGTTCGTGAGATGCACGTTTGGATTGGGGAGGAAAAGAGTCGGGATATCATATGAGATGGAGGATTTAACGCCTCTTGATTCTGCAACCAAAGTTCCATTGTTGAAAAGGCAATGCAGCGAGAGGATGGTGGTGATGCTGACGGCTGATGATTACCAGGAAAAATCTGCTCTCGAATCACTTCCTCGAGATGTTCTTGTAAGTAGTTAGTATAAAAGTCCAAAGTTTTGTCTTTTTATTGCTTCCTATTTTTGGATTTGGAGTTGTGATCGATGAGAAAGATTTTTCTTTTGCAGATTAGGATTATTTGTGGTGTCGACCATGAAGATTTGAAGCAACTTTTTAATGTTTCTAAATCAATCAGAGAAGCTGTGAGTTTAGTAAAGCAGTCCAATTTGGGTTGTAAATTGTTCCATTTATAGATTAACACTAATTAATCTGATTTTGACTCTGATTAAGCCCTTCCTTTTTTTGTTTTGTTACAATTCCCAGACTGTAATTGCAAAGCAGTTATATTTTGCTTATAGCACACCAACAAAGGTGAAAGCTTCAAGAACGTCCATAGAATTGGAGGAACCATGTGAATTAGACGACATTGAAGCTCCAAATGCACCAAGGCAAATGAGGTCTCACAGGTCAATCAACAGGAAGAAACTTGTTGCTATTTCAGTGGCACTATTCGATTGACACGGAAAGTTTGTAAATATAGCTTGTAATAGTAACAGTGTAAATTGAAATGGGGTTGATTAGTGGATCTGGTCGTGGGATCTTTGTACATGGGTAGGATTCTTTACAAGCTATTTCTTCAAATGTTTCGTTGAAGATATGGTTTGTTTTTAGCTTTTGTTAGTATCTTTATGTACATAGAGAGAAAGGGCAATTCCAGATTCGGGAGTATTTGATTTGGGGGGCTCATCTTTACCATTCTGGTTTGATAAAGTCGTGATTGGAATGGACAAGTTGTTTTCAGTGATTATAACTCAATTATAATCACAGTGCCATGTTATCGGTAAGATAAATATGATCAGCATCGTTCCTCCAAGAGAATTTACATTTTGCAGTCAATGATATATCTATATTCTTGTGATTTATGACTGACCATAAGTATAGGAACTGGTTAACGAATGGGAGGCATTTCCCAATCCTCTTCCATCGGATAACCAACTCTTGAAGAGTGGGAGATCCATTGAATTTTGTTTACAAAAATTGAGCCAGAAAAGAAACTTATTATAGATTTTATGGGGGAATTAATTGGGAATCTGTGTAAGTTGAAGCAAGTGATTTTAGCTGTTCTCTGCTAGAATCAAGGAAGCCTTGATTTCAGCAATCAAAACTTGGTTTTTAAATAAGGTTTATCCATTGAGAAGTTTCATATAAATTGTCCTTTTAGCACTCAGTCTTGTATATTCCTTTCATTCGGTAAAATTAATCACCATTACTGACGCTTATCATTGGCAAAATTTCAGCTAATGGTAGAATTGTTAAAAGAATCTATTTTAGTGATTACCGGATTCTCATTACACAAACTTATCTTTGAATTCAATCTTGATATTCCATAATTTCAGCTCAGGTTTTATAGGCATGATGGGCTTCAAATGGTCCCGATCCACGTCATTCGCCACATGATTTCAATGCAATCGGCCCAACACCAAAGGTCCGCTAAATAAATATCATCATCTCATCACCCTTGAGTCACATTTTTGGATTCGTGGTAATCATTATAATTTTAGGGATACTAAGATTTTGTATTTGGTGGGTATTATTAATCATTAACTAGATACTTCCATTCCTAATCGCAGTAGCACCATCATTACATCTATTCTAGGTTTGGTGAAATGAGGCCGTTTATGTTTTTGTTTTTTCTTTCTTGAGCATCAATCCAATAAAACAATACAAAAGCTTAGTTTAAGCAACTTTCTGGTGAGCTATATCTTTCAAAGTTAAAGCAACCATAATAACCATTTTTGCTATTGGGATATATCGTTGCCGGTCCCATACATGAATCACCTTCATTATCTTATCGTTTTTCTTGCCCTGGAAGTCACAGAAACTCTATTGTCCATTCCATCAACATTGCATCAATTTAATATATTTGTCAAGATATATGTCGTAACCGTCTTTCGGTTGGACCCTGAATTGGGCTTCGACTTGAAATAATTGGGTTGAGAGTCGCCACCGACCACTTTAAAACGAATTTAGGTGGGTCGGACACCATCTTACATGATCTGCGTTTTTACCAGAAATGTGTCGGGTTCGGGAGTCGGTTACGGTCAAGGAAGGATTAGCACCCTTAAACCGCCCTTTCGGTACCAATTAATTTGCTGGTTGTCTTAAATTAAGAAAATTGTAATTTAAAATTCAAAGGTAAAAATACGATCACAATTACTTACCTTAGATAGTTTTAAAGGTGTGGTCTTAAGAAAGTAAAAAAATCATGTTAGATAAAAAGGTAAGAAATAAATAAATAAATTAAATTAAAATGAAGAAAAAAATAAATTAAATAAAAGATAAGATAAAGAAAACAAAGATAAAATAGTAAGTAAAATAAATATAAAAAAATAAAAAAAGAAAGAAAGAAAATATATAAATAAAACAAATAATAATAATAATAATAAAAAAGTAAAAATAATATATATATATAATAAATAAATAAAATAAAAAATAGTAAATATATATATATAAATTAATAAAACTGATAATAAAAAATAATATATATATATATATATATATATAATCTAAAAAAATAAAAATATATACTAAAGTAAAAAAGAAAATGCATAAAATGTAAAAAATATTACATGAAAAAAAAGAAAATAAATAAATAAAATGAGTAACAAGGGAAATGTGCGTATAAATAAAGTTAAATAAATAAAATAATAATAATTAAAACGTAAATGTAAGAGACCGAATCAAAAGTAAAAAAGATGATACCTTTTATTTCCTTTTCGAATCGTTTACAATAGCTTTGTTTTTGTATTTTCCGTGATTTCCTCTGTATTTTGTATGTAAATCGTGTCTTACAAATGGAGAGGATTACATGTATTTATAGTGAAAAAAACTAACTATTTTTTAGAATTCTATTAACAATAGAATCGTAATGCAACTAGACTCCTTGCTCAGTTGTTGCACGTTTGTTGGTGTGGTTGTTGCTTTAAAAGATAGAGAAAATAACCTCAGTGACCGAAAATGCCTTATAAATATACGATTTTAACCAACTTTTTTTGGATTTGCCAAAATGACCAACAAAATCGCAACGCGAACTCTAATTTTTCAACTCAGTTTCCATATTCGCAACGCGAATATCCAGATTCGCAACGCGATTTTGAAAAATGTGTTGCGATAGTTAAAATGTGTTGCAAGAGTTTGAAAAACGTATTGTTGCGATAGTGAAAAAGTGTTGCGATAGTGAAAAATCCAAAATAAGTTTACATTTTAACTATTCCAAATTCACGTAGAGTTTGAAACAATAAAGAATGTGTTGCGATAGTGTAAAAGATTCCCAAGCCATTTGTAAGATCTTAGTTTGAAACAATAAAGAATGTGTTGCGATAGTGTAAAAGATTCCCAAGTGTTTGTAATGCTCAATCCCACATAGTATTGGAAACACTATTGGGAATGGGTATTTAAGGCTTGGATTTCCCACTTCCTTGTTGAGTGGAAGAGAACAAGGGGGACTCTCGCGCACCGCCGCCGTCCCGTCCCGTCTCGGGTCGGGTCGTGGTCGTGGTAATACGTGTCTTCGACACGTCCGCGCGGATACTATCTTTTTAGAGAAAATTCTTAAGAAACAAATGCAATACCACCAGTCGTTAAGAAACAAATGCAACGTGAACTTGGACTATCGCAACGAATTTGGAAAATCGTATTGCGATTTGTATTATCGCATTGCGATTTTATATTATCGCATTGCGATTTACATATTCACATTGCGATATTATAAAATCGCATTGCGATAGTCAGAATCGCGTTGCTATTTACATATTCGCATTGCGATAGTCAAAATCGCGTTGCGAATCTAGAAACTGATTTGCGATACTGGAGATCGCGTTGCGATTTAGAGATCGTATTGCGATTTTGTTGGTCATTTTGGCAAATCGAAAAAAAGTTGGTCAAAATCGTATATTATAAGGCATTTTCGGTCACTAAGGTTATTTTCTCTAAAAGATATGGTGGTGGAAGAGTCCTCATAGGAGAGAAACTCTTGATAGTTCTATCTTTTAAGAAAATGGGTGTCTACAGCTGCCCCTCTTTTTCCTTTTTCGTGGTACAAAAAATAGGACAAAGATAAAAAGACACAAATTTTCGTTCAGTGGAGTTGAAGAATAACTCCTTGTCGAATTGAATTGCGGATGGCTCCTCCGTCGCGAAGTCGAGTCCATCTTGAAATGATTTGAATCAAAATGTGGCTTCTCGTTGTAGTCCACTTTGGTCTTCTTCTCGGTTTAAAGACCTTGGCTAAAAATTTGACTGGAAAGTAATCTCTTGACTCCACAATGTGGTTGATATGCCCTTGAGCTGAATGAAACCGAACTCGAAAAGTCTTTGCTAACAGATAGCTTTACTCGACTTAAGTTATGCTGAAGAAAAAAGGCTTCTTGCTACTAAGGCACGACTAACCCAGACCTTCTTCTCGGCTTGAAAAACCTCGATTACAGCCGAACAATAATGTGATTGAGGTGTCATCGAGCTGAATGGAATCGAACTCGATAATTTTATTGATAGATAGCCCTTCTTGCCTTGAGCTAAACTGTAAATAATGTGCCTTAGAGCTGAACATAGTCGAACTCGAAGGTCTTTTGGTGACAGATAACCCTTCTAGCCTTGAGTTATGTTGTAAATGATGTGCCCTCGAAGCTGAGTGTAATCGAACTCGAGGGTTTGGTGTTTGAAGAGAAACATTTTCAAAGGTTTTTTGTGTTTCAAGAGAAACAATTTCAAAGATTGAAGTTTCAAGGGAAACTGTCTCAAGAGAGACAAAATTTGTTTCAAGAGAAACTATCTCAAGAGAGACAAAAACTTCCAAAAGAAACTGTCTCAAGGGAGACGATATTTGTTACACGTAAAACATATTCAAAGATTTTGTTTCAAAGAAAACTGTTTTCAAAGTTTATGCTTTAAGAGAAACTGTCTCAAGGGAGACAAAATTTGTTTCAAGGGAAACTATCTCATGAGTGACAAAATTCATTTCAATGGAAATGTTTTCAATGTTTATGTTTCAAGAGAAACTGTCTCAATGGAGACAAAATTTTGTTTCAATGGAACCTATCTCAAGAGAGACAAAATTCAACTCAAGAGAAATGTTTTCAATGTTTATGTTTCAAGAGAAACTATATCAAGAGAGACAAAACTTAGTTCCAAAAGAAAATGTCTCAAGGGAGACGAAATTTGTTTCAAGGGAAACAGATTCAAAGATTTTGTTTCAAGAGAAACTATCTCAAGAGAGACAAAATTCATTTCAAGGGAAATGCTATCAATGTTTATGTTTCAAGAGAAACTATCTCAAGAGAGACAAAACTTAGTTCCAAAAGAAAATGTCTCAAGGGAGACGAAATTTGTTTCAAGGGAAACATATTCAAAGATTTTGTTTCAAGAGAAACTATCTCAAGAGAGACAAAATTCATTTCAAGGGAAATGTTTAAATGTTTATGTTTTAAGAGAAACTGTCTCAAGGGAGACAAAATTTAGTTCCAAAAGAAAATGTCTCAAAGGAGACGAAATTAGTTTCAATGAAAACAAATTTAAATATTTTGTTTCAAGGGAAACTTGGAAACTGTCTCAAGAGAGACAATGGTGAGCATGATTCCCTTCGTCGTGAAGTTGAAACCGTGGATGACCCATTCGTTGTGAAGTTGTGCCTTGGAATTGGATATCATTCGTCGTGAAGTTAAAAGCCAAGTAAGTTGTATTGTTCCGAGTCCAATATCCTCCGATATCCAATTGTTTGTTGACAGCCAGTCGGCCATTTGCTGTGAAGTTGAGCTTGTGCTGTCTCGAGTCCAATATCATTCGCTGTGAAGTTGAAATTGGCTCCGAAATTGGGAAATTGTTTGTTGACAACCAGCCATCCTTTCGTTGTGAAGTTGAACTTGTGTTGTCTCGAGTCCAATATCATTCGCTGTGAAGTTGAAATTGGCTCTAAAATTGGGAAATTGTTTGTTGACAACCAGTCGTCCCTTAGTTGTGGAGTTGAACTTGTGTTGTCTCGAATGGCACGATATCCTTCGTCGTGGAGTTGAAATCGCAGGTGGCCCTTTCATCGTGAAGTTGAGCCTTGACTTGGATATCATTCGTTGTGAAGTTGAAATCCAAGTATTGTATGTTGCGGGTAGACACGATTCCCTTCACCGTGAAGTCGAAACCGTGGATGACCCCTTTATTGTGAAGTTTGGCTTCGAGCTAGATATCTTTCTTCGTGAAGTTGAAATCTACTCTCGAGCGAATTGTGTCACTTTGAGTTCAATATCCTTCGCCATGAAGTTGCAATTGACTCTGACTGAAACTGGAAAGTTGTTTTGTTGTCAGACAGTCGCCCATTCGCTGTGAGGTAGAGCAACCACCATGTTCTTTTGAATCGAGCATCCTTCATCTTGAAGTTGAAACTTAACTCTAAAAGCTGAAAAAACGTATGCATACAAAAAATGATAAATGCGATGCTATTATGTATGTCTAAGATGCATGTAACATGAATTAGTTCTGTTTTACCCCTGAATGGAGTCTCGTGCTTTGTGTGATTGTTCCTGTATATGGAGGAAATACCTTCAAAAGGTCTGATAATTTGCATCAGGATGTTGAATTCCTAAAGATGTCCCAATATTCGATGTTGAATCTCAAAAAATGCCCCAACATTTGATGTTAAATCTAAAAAAATGCCCCAACATTTGATGTTGAATCTTCAAAGATGCCCTCATTGTTCCTGATTTCTTGCTTCAGTATTGATTCAAAGCATGAGTTTTGTGTTTGAGAGACACATGTCATTTACCAAGATCCACTCTAGAGAGATTGTCTTGTTTTGAAAAAAAAATGTTTTTCTTTCTTTTTTATTTTCAAAGTTATGAAATTATCAAAAAAGAGTTTCGAAAAATGTTTAACCAAAAGTTTTGAAAATATTGCCCCTTTCACGGTTTTACAATTGAGACAAATCATAAAACTAGAGTTCATTGGATATCAAAGAATTAATTACATTGTTAATCCTTTAATAAATTATAGTCGTTTGACACATGCCAAGATCAAATCTATTTTTGGGAAATGGTTAAGTAAGGAAAGGATAAAAATGTTTCAGGTTATTGTGTTTGGTAAAAGGTTTGACATTTTTGTTTATTTGATGCTTAAAGGTTTGATGGGGTATCTTGCATGCTCCTCTATTGGAAGTGTTCTCCGATTCCCAGCTTTCATGGTCAAGCTCGAATTGTACGATGCCTTATCAAGGAATTCGTGCGATCGCCTCAGCTAACCAATTTTTGTATTCGAGTCGCCTTTTTAGGTTTTCAACTCGAATCCTCCTTTGGTTTCAAGACGTCATTCGTAATTTACGTCTTGAACCCCCTTTTATTATTTTTCTCTATCATGTATTAATTACATTATTTTTTGCAAATAAAGATTAATCCTGATGGGCGGGATGAAATATGAAGATAGTCTCTTCTGTTCAGAACTTCATGTATGATTAGAAGAGACTTTTAAGGCACGTAATGTAGGCCATGGTTCATGGTTATGAAAGAAAGGGATAAATAGGCCCAAACAAGTGTTTCAGGGTATTGAACCAAGAATCAATTCATTCTGATGTCTTCAATCATATCTTGCTCAATTTGAATCTGTTTGTATGTCTCTATCTCTTGATGCTCTATGATCTTCGAGTGAAGTGATTCAGTGATTCGAAAATGATTGTGCTTGATCAATCTCATTTGATGCTTTATGATCTTCGAGTGAAGTGATTCAGTGATTCAAAAATGATTGTGCTTGATCAATCTCATAGTTTGAATCTCGATGCGTCGTTTGAATCGAGAGAATCTTTGCATATGCATATTGTCTTCTTTTTTCTTCAATTTTCCTTTGTTTTTTTATTTTCTCTTTGTTTTTTTTCTCTTTTTTCTTTTTGTTCTGATTGAATCTTTGCACTTAGCATTTGGTTCACCTTTCGGTACCTCATCTGAATCAATGTCTTCACTCATGCGAGCAGATTTTCTCCACCTTGCCCCCCAGTGTGGAGGGTGATCCTTGGTTAGGGTTGAATCAGAAGAAGAAAAAATACTATAGGCTCAAAAGGTGACACAAGGGATATATATTTTCTCCTGTTATGAAGGGGTAAAAAAAGAAAGTCGTTCATCATTTTATACATGGAAGCTTTCACATAAGAGGTATACCCAGGGGGATAGATTTTCAGGATTATTTTTATTCACATGAAAACAGTGTAATTAATGCATGGTAGAATTATTTCGAGTGAATTCTTCTTTCTGCTTCATGCCCCCAACATGTCTCAATGCTCATGCTCCCTGCGAGATGCCCCAAGTTGTGTCTTAAAAGAAGGCTCGTGAAAAAACTCAATGCCTTGGGTTTTAATGGCATAAAAATGTCAATTTTGAGTCTAAAAAGACAATGGTGTTACTTTATTTGACTCAAAGAAAGGTATGGGTGTATCAAAAGATAAAGGCAATGTTCAAAAGTTTCAAAGGGAGGTAATGTCAAAATTTGGTCTTTTTGGTAATGACCATGAGTTATTTTGGGTAAAGAATCAAGGTATTTTATTTTAGGGTTTGAGACAAGATAAAAAAGGTCTAATCTTGCCATATGTCAAAAATCTATAATTCTTGAAGAATTAAAAGAATCCTTAATTCATTTAATATTCGAAGAACTAAAGATTAAAATTTGTTCAATTGCTCCACCTTAGAAAGTAGCATAAATTCAATTGTTTAAAAGATTAAGCAAACATGAAAGATCAAAGACGTCTTCAAAGAAAACAATCCTCTAAGTGCAAATGATATATGCAATGTCCCCTTCTTCGGCTGTCCATGCCCCTGAAGCCATCAAGTTTTGGATCTTGCGCTTCAGTGCCTTACAGTTCTTAGAGGACTGTTTGGGGGTTTCTATGTGGTAACCGCAAACAGCTTCAACATCGTAGCCCTTAGGAGATGGGGACTCTTTTATCAGATCATCCTCGCAGGCTTAGTCCTACAATCAACTGATCAAGCTCCCACTGTACTGATTTCAATTTTTTCTTTAATTGTTAAAATCTTGCTTCCATGTGGTGTTATGTGGTTAAGACCACTTCATCGAATCCTCAATGAAGAAATTTCTTGTTTATGAAAATGTTTAAAAATGAAATGTAGATGCAAAATACAAAAATGCATGAAATGTTCGAGGCATTGATCCAAAAACATGTATGTTATTATAAATAATCTCTATTGGGACAAAAGTGTTTTATCTTTTAGGAGACAATAAACATATTTAAAAGTACATCCGGACTAAATCCTCTAGACCCAGAACAGGTTGACTAGTCATTTGTCTTCGTCTTTCGCCGGTTGAATAACCTGCTGAACCGCTCCGATCTCTCTGGATGAACCGTGAAAATGTTGAGTTGTTTTTTGTACTGGTTCCCAAAAGTATCGAATGACTGCATCTTTGGCCTCATCCTTTGCTGAATCAGAAACTCCATTGAAATCCTCCATCAAAGGGATTATCCGAAGCTCATTTGCTTGTTTCTTGAATTTGTCGACAATGACTTGCCATCTTGTTCTTGTTGTCTTTGAATGGATTCTTGAGGTTAGTAATCTTTTTCTCATCTTGCCCCTACCACCTTTGTCAACCCGTTTTTGAAAAGTTAACTTTTGATGTATTTGATTATGGGCACCACGTCTTCTTGATCGAATGTGACACATAGTTGCCTTGCAGATTGTCCTCATTTTCTTTCTGAGTCTTTTCTGACCATAGTTGGACCCCTGCGTTATTCATCTCTTGTATTACAACCCTTTGTCCATTAATACAGATTATTCATGTTTAACAAACATTTTTTAGTGGATTAACACTTCTTTTAAATGATGCGAATGATGAGAACAAAATAAAAGAGAACAAAAAATAAAAAGAGTTAGTGAGGTAAATCAAAACAATAATAAAAATGAAAAATCCTACCCCACATGATATCTACCCCACATGCTTTAATTCCTACCTAGACATGATCTCTTTCCCGCATGTTAATTTTAAACAAATCCTAACCGCATATTTGTCTAGTTCGCATTCTTTGAACAGAAAATAAAGCATGAAACAAAGCAATCTAGGGTTTGTAATGAGGTTTTAGGGTGGGCTCTAATTCTCCATGGTCTCTCAGTTTTGGTTCTATAGAAAGGTATCCGAGTTCTCCTTGCTGGTGCCCCCTTGGGCTTGCCAGACCCTTAGTCCTAAACCCATCACAGGCTTGTGTGGACTAAGTTAAACTCGAGAGGATACATTCCCTTATGTCTATACGGAGAATAAATTCACACGAAGACATAAGGTATATGAATCCCGAAGGTTACTTGCTAGGCCCATACGGAGAATAAATTCCCACGAAGGCGTCGCTTTCACCCCACTTAAAAGGGTTCAGAGCTCAGATATAGAGCATGAGATGAACACTTTTGAAAAATCTGAAATCATTTAAAAACGTCAATACAACTATTTATTTAAAAAAATATAATCAAAAGTAAGTAATAAAGATAAAAAAAGTTACCTTAAAATCAACTTACCCTTTTAGTTAAAAAGACAACGAAGACATAAGGTATATGAATCCCGAAGGTTACTTGCTAGGCCCATACGGAGAATAAATTCCCACGAAGGCGTCGCTTTCACCCCACTTAAAAGGGTTCAGATCTCAGGTATAGAGCATGAGATGAACACTTTTGAAAAATCTGAAATCATTTAAAAACGTCAATACAACTATTTATTTAAAAAAATATAATCAAAAGTAAGTAATAAAGATAAAAAAAGTTACCTTAAAATTCAAACTTACCCTTTTAGTTAAAAAGACAACTGAAAATTACCTTAGCCTGACTCGCTTACCTGTCCCCAGTGGAGTCATCAAGCTGTCGTAATCGTCTTTCGGTTGGGCCCCGAATTGGGTTTCGACTTGAAATAATTGGGTTGGGAGTCGTCACCGACCACTTTAAAACGAATTTAGGTGGGTCGGACACCATCTTACATGATCTGCGTTTTTACCAGAAATGTGTCGAGTTCGGGAGTCGGTTACAGTCAAGGAAGGATTAGCACCCTTGAACCGCCCTTTCGGTACCAATTAATTTGCCGGTTGTCTTAAATTAAGAAAATTGAAATTTAATATTCAAAGGTAAAAATACGATGACAATTACTTACCTTAGATAGTTTTAAAGGTGTGGCCTTAAGAAAGTCAAAATCATGTTAGATAAAAAGGTAAAAATAAATAATAATTAAAATAAAATAAAAAAAAATAATTAAATAAGATAAGATAAAGAAAGCAAAGATAAAATAATAAGTAAAATAAATAAAAAAAGAAAAAATATAATAAACAATAAATAAAATAATATAAAAAGTAAAAATAATATAATATATATATAATAAAAAAATAAAAAATAGTAAATAAATATATATATATATAAATGATAATAAAAAAATAATATATATATATATATATACTAAAGTAAAAAAGAAAATGCATAAAATGTAAAAAATATTACATGAAAAAAAGAAAAAAAAAGAAAAAAAAAAAAAATAACAAATAAATAAAATGAGTACAATGAAAATGTGCGTATAAATAAAGTTAATAATAAAATAATAATAATTAAAACGTAAATGTAAGAGACCGAATCAAAAATAAAAAATATGCTACCTTTTATTTCCTTTTCGAATAGTTTACAATAGTTTTGCTTTTGTATTTTCCGTGCTTTCCTTTGTATTTTGTATGTAAATCGTGTCTTACAAATGAGGAGGATTACATGTATTTATAGTGAAAAAAATTAACTATTTTTAGAATCCTATTAACAATAGAATCTTAATGCAACTAGACTCCTTGCTCGGTTGTTGCACATTTGATAGTGTGGTTGTTGCTTTAAAAGATATGGTGGTGGAAGAGTCCTCCTAGAAGAGAAACTCTTGCTAGTTCTATCTTTTAAGAAAATGGGTGTCTACTTTAATCACATGTTTTGATGTACCGGTCGCAGTGCATGATCTCTCTGGCCATATGCCTCAGATAGCTACTTGAAATCAAACCAGTCTTCCAGTGCTGGCTCCACACACTACAGTGGTCTTTATCATGCTTGCTCAATCGTGGTCATTATTAATAGATTTTCTTTTTTTCAAATCTAGTTATTTGAAATTGGATTAAGACGTGTGATTAGAAGATTTATCTTTATGCCATTAGCTTGTATGCAACACTCAGCAGTCTTATTAGGTAATGAAATGCAATATAGGGTGAGTAGAAAGCTAAGAAATTTTAACCCTTAAAAGAAAACTTTGTAATCGTTCACTAGTGTGAATGATTTAAAACATATCCATTAGGAAATGAGATCCAAATGTATCCATCAAACCCATATTTGCAACTCCCCATATTCTGTATTTTTACCCCATTTTAGCTAACTGATGTGGATTATTTTTGTTTTTTGGTCTTCTTTACCTTTCTCTTTGAAGCAAAGGTATTTTGTAATGTCGTATTTGTTTAGAATTTTTCTCTTGTGCCCTACTCAAAGGTGTGCTAAGATCATCACTCTTGCTTTTAGCACACAGTTAATGTAATGTACCTAACGCCTCCGTTGGCATTAAACATCAAACACGGTATAGGGTTTTAGGCCTTTTATGCAGCGTAGCTCCACAACAGCTCCAACAATGGAATAAAGAAAAGCACTTTACAACTAACACACGAAACTAATGAACGAAAATGCCCATCATTACATTGCAATTGCAAATCCCATAATGTGGTGACAAAACTAGGAAAGCTTTTTTCCGAAACTGTAAGAAAAAGCTTAAGAAACCGATCTATGTATGTTAACCGAATTTGCTCATTGGATCTTGGAGACAAATAATGAGTAGCTAGGCAGGAGAAATAACCAGTCCCAGCTGAGATAAGGCTGGTGAATATGCAAGCACTCGACGGATTTGACAAACATGAGGTCCCATAGGTGATGGATTGAGGCCATGTGCGTAGCCAATTATGCTGTTAAAAGGAGATGAAGATCAACCATTGCCGGGGTGCAGCAACATTCAGGTTTTAACGGAGCTTGCGGATTCCCTTTGCTGGTTAAAAGAAAAAACCCATCTTTCTTTTACTGTTCGTCAATTGATAATCATATCAATCCTAAAAGATTTGTGGTTGTAAAACCTTAGTAGTTGTGTAAAGATTTCGTAAAATATTCATCCGTGACTCGCACAATAATGAGGCATTTTGTCTGGGAATACATCCAAAAAACATTTCATTTGTCTTGTTCCATAGGTTTTTTTTTTGTAAGAACAGCTGCCCTAAATTCTTCTTTATCTACAAACTTTAATCCATTTTAATGAAAGGGGTCAATCCCCTTTAGGTTCGCTTTTTGCATAATTTCTTAATTTTCTCTAAAGAACCTAAACCAAATCAACCCTAAAATAAGGTTTAAAAGAAGAAAGGTACGCGACTGCTGGCTCAAGGCATCTAACAGAGGCCTTCACATGGTTTGTAGTGGTCGAGTGCTTTTCCCTGCTGAGAAAATTGAAAGCTTTATTTTCTCTTTGCACCAAATAGAAAGGCAATCCTCAGCAATTGGGTGTTCCATCAGGGCTTTGTTTCTCTCTCTCTCTCTCTCTTGAATTAGACGCAATGTTTATTAGTATTTCTTTCATTATGATGGATTTAGAACGACGTTCATTAAAATTAGTTATCATGATGTATTAAATATAATAAGCCTCTCTCATTCAACGACCCAATTTAATCTTAAAAGTCATTGTTTAAACTATAAAATTATCAGTATAGAAATTGAGGACTGTATGAACGAAGTTGTTGAGGTACATATGCTGAAAGTAACGGTTACCTAATACCTAGAAAAGTGAAATTGAGTGCTAATTACTGCACCTTATGATGCATTTGCTGCCTCTGGAATGTGATTCTAGTGACCAGCTAAGGTCATTTCCTGGTATATATTTTTTTCTATGGTAAATTAAAAGCTATATTCACAAGAAAGGGCTCTGTTTGGAGAATAAAATCCCCCTTTCTACTAAGTAGTTACTGCCCCATTTTTATGGCGGGTCCAAGATTTTGCTAAAATTTTATTCTCAAATAGAGAAAACCCAGAGGTAGAGCTACCCAAAGTAAACTCACTCATATACAACCAGCAGAACATATTAAAGCTTTCATGCTCTTTGTGTCCCCCACACAGACACCTGTCCCTTTAACCATGCATCTTCCATCTGTTTATCACTTCTCAGTTCTTTAAATGTGATTCCAACTTCCAACAGTCTGAGCTTCAGCCACCATTTTAACAATGCCTATTGTGACAGGAATGCCCTTATTTTCATCCTATTGACTCGTCACTGTTATACAATGTTACAAAAAGTCTGCAAACATAACGATAACTGCGGATATGGTGTCACTGCCCCTGTTTCTCTCTTCTCTCTCGCCTTCTGATAAGTTCATTTGTTCTTCTCAGATTCCTTTCTTCAAAGCGATATCCTTTTGAAAAAGAAAATGAAGTAAGCTTGCTTCAAAGTTTGCGTTAAAGGAGACAGCAAAATGGGGGAAGAAGAGCAAAACCAGAATTCAACGGAATCTATCACGGCAATGAAATCCAGTCTAAGGCAGGCCATTGAGGATATATTTTCTTTGATTTCTCTCTCTCATTCGATCAAAGTTTTCACCGTTAAATGGCTACTTATTCGGAAGAAGCTAGAAGAGTTAAGTTCTGGCTTAATGGCAGTCGAAAACTGTGATTCAAGCCAAAACACAACAGTCTCTTCTGGCTTGATCCCTTCCGTCTTGGCCACTGTAAATGAGTGTCACAATCTTGCAAGAAGTTGTGTGGATCTTTCCTACAGCGGCAAGCTCTTGATGCAAAGCGACCTTGATGCGATGATTGCAAAATTTGAAGGCCATTTAAAGAATCTTTCCGGGATGTACACTGCCGGGATTTTGAGTCAGGGTTTTGCGATTGTGGTTTCAAGGCCCGGTCTTGGTGCTTGCAAAGATGAAATGAGGTTTTACATAGGAGATTTGTTGACGAGAATGAAGATAGGCGATATAGAAATGAAAAGACAAGCCTTGGTTAATTTATACCAAGTTGTGGATGAAGATGAGCGCTATGGTAAACTTGTAGTAGAAGTTGGTGACCTTGTGAATGTTCTGGTAGGCTTTCTTGATTCACCAGAGATGGAGATTCAAGAAGAGGCTTCAAAGATTGTATCTTTATTATCTGGGTTTGATTTGTACAAGGGGGTTTTGGTCGGTGCAGGGATTATCGGGCCTTTGGTTCGAGTTCTTGAAAATGGCAGTGAATTGGGTAAAGGAGCTGCTGCTAGGTGCCTTCAGAGATTGACTGTTAATTCAGAAAATGCATGGTCTGTTTCAGCTCATGGCGGGGTGACTGCCCTTTTGAAAATATGTTCAAGCGGTGAATTTAGAGGGGAATTAATTGGTCTTGCTTGTGCGTTGTTGAGAAATCTTGTAGGTGTGGAAGAGATTAAGAGGTTCATTGTTGAAGAAGGTGTCATTTCAACGTTCATCAAGCTTGCAAGATCGAGAGAAGAAATTGTGCAGATAAATTCAATGGAGTTCCTTCAAAATATAGCTTCTGCGGATGACCCGGTTCGTGAAATGGTGATTAGAGAAGGAGGAATCCGTGCATTGGTACGTGTTTTGGATCCGAGATTGTCGACCTCTTCAAAGACTAGAGAAGTAGCATTGAGGGCAATTGAGAAGCTATGTTTCTCTTCACAGAATTGCGTAAATATGTTGATGAATTATGGGTTCATTGATTATCTATTCTTCTTCCTACGCAATGGTGAGGTTTCGGTTCAAGAATTAGCGCTCAAGGTAACAGTCAGGCTTTGTGGCACATCAGAAGAGGCTAAAAAGGCAATGGGGGATGCTGGTTTCTTGCCTGAGCTTGTTAAATTGCTCGATGCAAAGTCGTATGAAGTGCGCGAAATGGCAACTGAAGCACTCTCCAGCTTGGTCTCAATTCCGAAAAATCGAAAACGATTTGTTCAAGATGATGATCGAAACATAGGGTATCTCCTTCAGTTGCTTGATCAGGGGGAAGGCATATCAGGTAACAAAAAGCTCCTACTCTCTATATTAATGTCATTGACAAGTTGCAGTAGTGGAAGAAGAAAAATTGCCAGTTCCGGATATCTAAAGAACATAGAAAAACTTGCCGAAGCTGAAGTTACTGATGCAAAAAGACTTGTCAGGAAGTTATCAGCCAACAGATTTCGTAGTATTCTAAGTGGATTCTGGCATTCTTGAAAATACTTTTTTTGGTTTTGCTTACTGTATATCTGCATAAGTGTTTTGCAAGTCCCATTAACTTGTTTTTACAAATCTTTAAAATGTCACTGTATCCTCAATCCTTCTCCTCGTTAAAAAACAGCTTTTTTTTACTTGTAATCGTCAGTAGTAATCTAATAAAAGCTGTTCTTATATAAAATTAATGATGCAATGGCAGTTACATAGGTTAATATATGCTTCCATAATTAATGCTTATGTTAATAGTAATATAGATTATTTTGGAAGCACATGACATGCTTGCACATGGGAAAGGCATGAAAACACAGAAATGGCATGTGAACAGTGGCAATCAAGTTTTTGTCAGCTGCCATTATGGACAGAGGGAATAGTGATAGATGAACGGTCCTTCTCCAATTGCTTGTCCTTTTTCCAGCACTGTCATTCTCTTATCACAATTTTTTAATTCATAAGAATCAGTTTAATGTTGTGATATAAAAGCGTAGGGATTAGATTGGCAGATATCACTTTAGTATTGGCTTCAAATTTTAGATAGGATATTTAGGCATGATAATTGAGAAACACAACTGTTATTGACTCCATTTGCTTAGATCTATTATCAGCTGTACTGAAAGGGGTTTTGATGGCATAATGTTGGGGGCCTAACCATTTGTAGAGTACACAAATTTAATACTATTGAATTAGCCAATTTGCCAGTGGAGAGTGGACCATGAACCAAAGCTGGAAGTTTGAGCCGCATATGTGCCCACTTACACTGCTGCTGCCACCAAGTGAATTGTTTCTTTTTACGGTTCTGAAAGATGATTTCAATTGCTTTGTGAAGCTGAATCAATGAGCAATGATGTCCACCAGAATCCAATGCCTAAAGGCATTGCAATCTTGAAACTTGACTGCTTCCATTTTGATTTAAACAAATGTCGGTTAATTTGAAACAAAAACAAGAGGAAAAATCCAATGAACAAGACATTATGAATCCATGATGCTATACTGCAAATACTCACACGTACATACTACATACATGTAAATTTTAAACGTATCTGCTAAAAGAACTGTTGATAAAGAGAGATAACATGCAAGTATTTATTGGCATTTAGATGAATGAAAAGAAGGGCATCAGACTTTCTTCTCTGGGGCGGTGCACCACAAGCTGCTTGCTGCTTTTAATTATTACCATAAAAAAATTTCCCACTCACGCCTTCCTTATTTTACTGGCCTCCAGTTTTTAGCACCGGACATGATCCGACTTCACTTGCCATTTGTATCTAATGCAAAAGTTTGAGAAGCCTAATCTATGATTTGGGCTATTCTATCAATAATCTTTTATACAAATAAAACATCAAAAGATGAATTAAAACTATTGGCCCAAAAGTGTTGGATTCTACTGAACACCCCAGTATTTTTTTTTTGTTCCGAATGGTCCATTTTTTTGGAGTCAAGTCCTTCATTATTATAAATGCCCTTGGCTCTACTGATGAGAGTCTTAGTTGTATTTCTGATTAAGTTTTGGAAGACTTTATAGGCACTAAGAGTCCTGAGGACACGAAGAGTGAGTTAATTGCTCCTATACAGATGAGGAGGTTAAGACAAATAAAACATCAAAGATGAATAAAACTATTGGCCCAAAAGTTGGATTCTACTGAACCCCAGTATTTTTTTTTGTTCCGATGGTCCATTTTTTTGGAGTCAAGTCCTTCATTATTATAAATGCCCTTGGCTCTACTGATGAGAGTCTTAGTTGTATTTCTGATTAAGTTTTGGAAGACTTTATAGGCACTAAGAGTCCTGAGGACACGAAGAGTGAGTTAATTGCTCCTATTACAGATGAGGAGGTTAAGAATGTTATGCTTTGGATACATGGAAATAAAAGTCCGGTCCTGATGTTTTAATGCAAAGTTCTTCCAAGTTTGCTGAGGAATGGTTAGTAAGATGTCATTGAGACTGAAGTATTTTTAGTACAGGAGAAATGATTCATGCTTTCAATTATACAACTCTGGCTTTGGTCCCTAAAGTCCGCAGTCCAATGAAATTGACCGATTTTCGGCCAATATTTTGCTGCACCACCGTTTATAAGTGCATTTCGGAGCTCTTTGTAACCAAGAATCACTTTGAAAATGGACTTGAGGAAGGCTTTTGACTCCGTTAGCTGCAGTTTCATTTTGCAGATTTTGAAGGTTATTGATTTCCCTGTGGTTTTGATTGAGTGGAGAAGTAGGTTATTGATTTCCCTATGGTTTATCCCCATACATCTTTATTATTGTCACGAATTTGCTCTCATGTCTTATAAACCAAGCTAGCTGTCAGAAGGTCTTTGGCTACCATCCCAAGTGCAAGAGAGTGCAACTAACTCATGTATGTTTTGCTCACCAATGAAGCTGCTACTATTGTATTGAGAGTGAAAAGTGCTGTAGATTTTTTTCTACACCATTTCAGGGTTGCAGATGAGTAGCTCCAAAAGTGAGTTATTCAACTCAGGAGTATATCAAACTGAGTTGGAAGATATTGTTAAGCAGACTGGTATTTCTTTGGGGAGTCTGCCCGTTGGGTACTGAGGTTAGGCGTGCCCCTAATAACAAGAAGCCTAAGAGAAAGTGATTTGCAAAGCTCTTGTAGAGAAAATTACAGGGATAATTCGAGGCTGGGCTGTTAGATCCTAGCAGACTGCAATTATTACAATATACTATGATTTTTAACATAACTAATTATTGGTGTAGAGTGTTTATTCTCACTGCAAAGGTTATCAAGAAGGTGATTCAGGACCTCAGGTTTGTAATGCTTTTCTCTATAAGGATAAGGAAGGTTTTGCCATGGGAGCTTCAGTAGGGGGTAATTTTATCTGCCGGAAGGCCGAGGGTGGATAAGGTAGTGCTTGCTGTTTATCTGTGGTGCACATAACATAGAAGGAGATGATTCAGTGGGTGATTGTCCATGGAAAAGGGATGAGTGTCTAACCCACTATTATCGACTTCCTTGGAACTCTTCATATATTTATTTGTTTATCTATCAAATGGTGACTACGGACTTAAAACTTCAAGTCGTGGTTATATCGATACAAACCTGCCTTTTAGTGTGACAAGATAATGGATGATTAAACAGTGAATATTAAACAAGATCACTTTGTTGGCGTGCACAAAAACAGGTGGATTAGCACAAAAGTTCCAATAAATTAATCTTAGTACTAGAAGCATTGACAGAGACACATAGTTGATTAGTTATGGTAATGAACAGGTGAAGCATTCTCATGCATGAAGATATCATGGACCTGAAGAAATTAGGTTGAAGGAAATAGAAGAAATAGAGAATAGAAATAGAAGAAATAGAGAATAAAGATAGAAGGTGAGAGAAAAGTAGAAAGCCTGTATTTTAATTACAAAAAATAACAAAAAAAGGAGTGTGATTTGATATTTTTATCCCTCTAAGAGGATGTCGAACTGTGGTATGTTAATAAACATACCTGTTTTTTTAAATGGGAGATTAAATCTCTATTTTAAAATCTAATCAATGAAGATCAAATGACCCGACATGGTTATTAAATTTTAATTTGGTATTGGTTGGATTTGAAGAAGCATCATCGTCAATTCATTTGATGGCCATAAAATTTGAAGCCGAGAAAACCATGGGCACCACAAGCCGCAGAAATTAGTAGTGGAGCAAGTTGACAGCTGAGATGGGTCAAAAAACAAGAGTTCAATATATTAGATTAAAGCTAGTTAAGAGAATAAAGATGATTAGATTTGCGCTTTTAATTCAATATTATGTAAGAGTAGCCGAGGAAGATTAGATAGAAAATCCAAATTCACCTGAACAAGATGAGACGGGACAGAAAGACACAACGCGTGAGAACACAAATCGTGGTCCATTGGAGTTACATTCTCACAAAGAAAAAAATAACCCTGGAAACTGAACCTAATACCAGTTCCCAACAACTTGGACGCCTCCTCTACATGTTTTTCATTTATTCTTACTCTTTCTTGGGTGAAACCAACCTTATTAGAATGCCATCCAAACCATAGGAGAAGATTTATAATATCTACATTTAACATTTAAATTTTTTTTTGGTTACAAAGGGAAGAAAAGCAAAGGCTGAGGGCATATGTTGAATTTTTCAGGTAGGTTTATCTCTAGTAGCTGGAGGAGAGATTGTGTAGGCTGTCATGGGCTGCCCTAACTGGGTTGTAGATATTTCTTACAAGTCTACCACAGATGCCCAAGGTTATGAAAATAGTTCTCCTGGACTGGGTATCATTATGGCTGCTAACGTTGGCTGTAGAACTTGGATAAAGTTAAAGAGTATGCTTGATAGCTTAACTAAAATTTCATCTGATTGGAGAAGATGCTTTGATGATGGTTGTTGTTCGGTATCCGATGCCTGCTTCTGTATTCCAGAGAGTCAATCATTGCCATTATAAGTTTTGTACAAAGCAAGAATTGATGATGACGATGACTTAGGGGATAAGGAAATTCATCTTTTGACTGCATGTTGTGGAAGGTTTTGGTGTTTTTCCATGCCTAGTTTGATGTTTTCCTACTTGTATGATATTTCATTCAGCTTTCACCTGTTATCTAAACAACACTATTCTTTTTCTGCTATTTATTTGTTTTCTTGGTGATTAGTCTTCCTGTTTTGAAAGTATTTATTGCACGTGCATGATATTCGCATCTTCATTGTTCGCAGCTAATGAAAGTACTTAATGGTGGCTTCAGTTCAGGCATTTGTTTTCATTCTTTGAGCCAGATCTGAAAAATTAATCAGGGTGTAATCGTGGTTATTTGTTAATTGAACACATAAATCAAGTGTGATGGTCAGCTTATCTTCTTCGTGACAATATAGGCTTGCGACCAGCTGGGGGAAGGGTAAGTGTTAGATCTTGCCGCAGATCAAGTTAAAAGGAGGAGCATATACGCTGCAGGTGAGATTCTTGTGACCAATGGGAACATCCATGATCAGATATTGCATCACTAGGATTTTGCAACGTAATGACACTTTATAAACACATTTATAATAAAATATAAACCATGCATATCGCGAGTAGTTTATTATGAATATATTATGTTTTTGATTCATTACATTTGTCAATAGTGTGACGTCTCCATGTTTGAGTCATGGGAACATAAGCTTTAGTCAGGTCATATTAGATATTAAAAGAAGTCAGATTATATCAGTCGTTATTAGGGTGCATCAAAAATTATATGTGAGCGGTTTTGAAACGTAGATGGTTTATACAGAATGAACAGAAATGAGATTAATCATATTTAAACAAGAAAGTCATTTGTCAAATTATTAACTCTACGGTTTATGACGTACACTGCTATTAGAAAAAAAAATTGCTCAAATAGAGCGCCGGAAATTTTAGATTTTTCACGTGAAGGATTTGTTACGGTGTTTCTTGAAAGATACGGGAAATATTTAGCGTCTTTTAAAAGACGTCAGGAGACATAATATCTTTAATAGAAGTCGTATGAAAGATATAATATTTTTTTTAAATCGTTAAATTATTTAACACTTGTTAAAAATGTCAGTTGCTCCTCACGTCTTTTTAATCATTATAATAAATATCATATTTGAGACAATAAGTTTTCTATTGCCACATTGGACGTATTTTTTTCCGCTGCACTATCTAAGAATTTCATAATAAATAATTCACTCGTGATATACTTAACAAAAATAGTATTTAATGCATTGATAATTTTATAAGTTATTAATAAAAAATAAATAAAAATATAAATTTTATAATAATATATTACCATTTAATTCGCTACTGATATATAAATTTTACATTAAATAAAATTGCAAATCAAAGCTTACCTTGGATATTACACTTTTTTCAATGGTCTATGAAGCATCATAAATGTTCATATGTTTGGGCAAACACCGAGCTATATAATTGGCATCCCTCCAATTAAATGCTCCCCACGCATTTGGTATTTAATAATAATATAATAAAGCATTTGATCAAATTGGTCAGAATCCCGAAAATGACCGTACAAAAATACTATTCAAATGGGGAAAATAATGTTACTACCCTTTATTGGTGGGAACAGAATTGGTCCAGCAAAGCTGCTTCCGTGGGCAAAACAGTCTTTTGAATCAGACTGTTAAGTCACAATTCAGAAGAAGTCGAGCCATGAAAAAAAGAGTCACGTGGCAATTTCCTGTTGGTGACAGCTAACATTGGTGTGTGTAAACGCAACTTTGATATATTAGTAACACGCATGAAAGATGTAGATCTCTAAAACTCTTACCGCCGGCGAAATTAAGTTTCTTTTGTTACACCTCAAAAGGGAGGAGGGACACGTTCCCACAGTGATAAACAGTGGACGGTACCGAATCCTTTTTTGAGTTAGCTTTGTGCTTTATTACCCTTCCCTTATTGCTATTTATACAAGTACGTTCCCCATACGGACCCTACGTCTCTTTGCTGCATTTTCTCCCCTCTCTCTAACCCATATTACTGCAGTATTATAACCAAAAGCCACAGCCTTTTTTGTTGGCAAACCATGGGAAGATCACCTTGCTGTGATAAAAATGGGCTCAAGAAAGGGCCATGGATGCAGGAGGAAGATCACAAGTTGATTGATTATATTAAAAAACATGGGTATGGAAATTGGAGAACACTCCCAAAGAATGCCGGTAACTATTACCTACTGTTTTGCTTTCTGATTTTTTTTAATCGTAATGGTCTTTATGCTAATTGGTTTCTGCTTTTTTTCATGGTTAATATTACGAAAGGTCTTCAAAGATGTGGGAAGAGTTGCCGTCTTCGATGGACCAATTACTTGAGGCCTGATATCAAGAGAGGGAAATTTTCTTTCGAAGAAGAAGAAAAAATAATTCAGCTGCACAGTATGTTGGGCAATAAGTAAGTTCATTTTTGCATTTCCCTTGGATGTTGTTCAGTGTTAGCTTTCTTTATTTGCTTAGGATGTTTCTGTATATTTATAGGTGGTCTGTCATTGCTGCTCGGTTGCCCGGAAGGACAGACAATGAAATAAAAAACTATTGGAACACTCACATTAGAAAGAGGCTTCTTCGCATGGGGATCGATCCGGTCACTCATGGTCCTAGACTGGATCTCCTTAATCTCTCCTCGATTCTAAGGCCCTCTCTATACAACCAATCCCAGATGAACATTTCAAGGTTAATAGGAGTCAATTCATTGGTCAACCCTGAGCTTCTGAAGCTCGCCACTTCTTTCATGTCATCTAAGCGTCAAAACCAGAACCAGAACTTCCTTCTTACCAATGTTGATCAAAACCAGCTCTGCAGTTTCCATGTCCAAAACCAATACCAACAATTAATGCAATCCAGCCTTGATCTACCAACGCAAGCCCAACAACTCCCAGCCTGCACCTCGTTGAATACTAGTCCTTGTAGTATTCCATTTTCCAATGAAGCACAACTCATGAATATGGACCAATTCCCATCAAATTTCTCGGACTTTAATGACTGGCTAGGCAATGCGTTGCCTTCAAATTTGACGGAAGATTACGCGCCGGTACCGCCAAACTATGACTATTACGGCTCTGATCAACATCGCCAAACCGTCATTGATCCTTCATTATCCGATACCTCAAATTTCCAGTCAAACAACAGCAACCCAAGTTTCGGTTTCGCCGCGTCAGTTTTGTCGTCGCCTTCGTCAAGTCCAACTCCATTGAATTCGAATTCGACACACATCAACGGCAGCAGCAACGAAGACGAAAGAGATAGCTATTGCAGCAACTTTTTGAAGTTTGAAATCCCACACTTTTTGGATGTTAATGATTTCATATAGGTCCATAGTCAAAACTCACAAAAAGGAGTTTCCCTTTGTATCAGGGAACAAGATCCTAACTTTTCCAAGATTTTCTTATTTACATTGATCTTTTAGTATGATGGGAAGTTGCCATTATTGATATTTCACGTTTCACTTCATTTTTTTTATTTTTTTCCTCACTTTCTATTGGCTGAATTTCTCAAATAATGCAGTTGGAAAAAAATGTTCGAATAGGACACTCTCGAAATTATTTCATGAAATAGAGTGAATACTACAGTAAATCCGAAGACGCATTGGAGTCCAAGCGACTTACTGGGGGAGACACATGGAGTGCAATGCGTCTCCCATATTTTTTCACTATGTAAATGTACAAAGGGTAAATTACACAATTAATCATTCATATTTTTATGTTAGTCTTTTAAATATATATATATATAAACTTTATATCTACTAAATATTCAATTTAAATTGGTATTATGAATATATTCGACATTAATTTAATTATAAAACTATTTTTATTTAAAATACACGAGATATTATCATAATGATATTATTTTGGACAACAATTTCAATTAGAAATTATGTAAGTACGATGTTAGTTTCTTTAGTACACAAATTCAATGCTTTGACTCAAAAAAAATTACCCTTTGTACATTTATGAAAAAGTGAAAAAATTACATATTGTTTAAGCTAAATTACATATTAATCATTCAACTTTACTCTCTCCAAATTCACTCACTATATTTTAATTTTTTCAATTTAATCACTCAACTTTAGTTTTACTCCTATTTTGATCACTCATCGACCATTGTTCAAGTTGTTATATGGAAGCCAATTTAATCCATCAGCTCTAGCATTGAATTTGTGTACTAAAGAAACCAACATCGTGCTTACATAATTTCTAATTGAAATTGTTGTCCAAAACAGTGCAATTGTATTTAATTAATTTGGAGAGAGAATAAAGTTAATGATTAATTGTGTAATTTACCCTTTGTACATTTACATGAGAATGAAATTGGTGAAAAAATATGGGAGACGCTCCATGCGTCTCCCCCAAATTTATGTATAAGTCGCTTTGACTCCAATACGTCTTCGGATTTACTGTAGCATTCACTCTATTTCATAAAATAATTTATACGCCATATCTTATTTTAATGACTAATCTTACAAATTTAATAACTAACGGTATATTTATGGATTGAAATTTATTATAATAGTAGATTAAATACAAATTATATATATAAACAAATTATTGGTATTAACAACCAGTTGGTCTAGTGGGATGATACATTATATCTCTTAAGCAAGGTCTGAGGTTCGAATCTTGACGATTGTGAATGAAGAAAATTAGGTTGAGAGGGTTGTCCTTACCTATACAATATCCGATCCGATTGAATACATGTGATTATAAAAAAACAAATGATTGGTGTTGAAAATATTTTTTTTTTTAGGAATTTGAAAATATATATTTGTTCAAATCACCTCGGGACAAATATCTACCTCTCAAAATATATTTTAAATAAAGGACAATATATTAATCAAATCATAGGCTTTGCTCACAAGAGTTATGGGCTTATGGCACACTAAGTAAATAAAAAGCAACGTCTAAGTTTTGGCCCTTTCCTAAAATAGGGAATCTTTTGCCTATAACTAGAAAGCTTTTCGAGCAGCAAAAACAAGAAAAATATTAACCAAGAGAGCTGGTATTAATCAGTACTATGATCAAAAGCAAAAGGATAAACAATTAATCATAAGAAGGAAAGATGCTGGGTTCAAAGATCCACACAAGAAGTCAGATTCCGGCAGGATTTTAGGCGACGAACTCGTCACGATAGGACACGTCTCCATGCCACCTGTGAAGGAAAGTGTCTTTTTCGGGCGAAGTAAATTTTGCATGAGGGGATTAAGATAATGCCCGAGGTTTGACCTCAAAATAGTAAAGAAAAAAAGGAAAGCGCCACTTTTCGATGTACTAGCGGCCACCCTAACCATGGGGGTGGAGGTTGGGACCACCACTGAAGAGAAGAGATTGCTTTTTATCGAAACCCACGGCGTGGCTCTTGTGCTGTTTTGTCCCGTCCCTTTTATCTCTCTTTAGTCTTTACACCCATGACCCATCATCTCAAGCTCCAGTTGTCAAACCATGAGCTTAATGTTTCAATCACGGCGGCATTCCGGTGGACACGTGGACTCAATCATTCATTAACTTCATCTAAGAAATGAAAGTCGATAAGGTATTATTAACTGAGCATGGACTTTGTTAGCTTCTGTTTAAATTATAGATCAGGTTTTGAGATTCCTAGAAAAATGAAATGGACTGATGAAGTTCTTGCAAGATAAACCTAAATTTAAGGACCGGTAGAGTTTGTGTTTAAGACATTTCAGTGAATCCACAACTTTTATAATAGAGAAAATGACAGATATATGGCTAAAATCACACTTAAAGAAGAGTGATTCTGAATTCATTGAGTAATTTAAACAATAAAGAGAGTAATATTATCTCTAAGATCATAGATACGAGTAATTACAATTTGAAGTATGTACATATTATTAATAATTGAAAAAATTCTACTTAAATATTATATTATAATCACGATAAAAAAATAAAAAAAAAATATGCCTCTAAGTGAGAAGGTCATACACGTGACATATCTCTTGTGTTTAAGACAACTCGTTATTTATTCTCGACCTCTATGTATCCTGACATAATGGCCGTGATTTATTGAGTTGTACTATGTTTGTTGGCCTCATTAATGTTTACCGGTCACCATGACAATATATTGACTTAACATTTATAAATAAAAAGGTTTAACAACAAATTAAAAAAAATGAATTTATACATAATGATTATTCATAAAAATAACACGATTTAAATAATAAATATTCGATAATTAATTATTATGTACAATTAATTTAAAGTTTATGATGGGTTGATGTCATTTATCAATGTAACATTTTTCTAGTTGAACAAAGTAGAGTCGATTACTATTTTCTTTGTTTGACTCAACTTCTTGGATATAGGTTGATGCCATTTATGTTATGGTATTATTTATTAATATCATTATAGTAAGTATGATTATACTTTAAAAAAAAGGAAATAAATTATTAAATTTATTTTCTTAAGAATCAAGTATAATTTTATTTTGTAATAAAGAAATAAATCGTTAAATTTATTTCTTGAAAATCTCGATATGTTTGTAAAGTGAGATATTAAAAGTAAATTTATTTTATAAATTTAATTTATGTCGTTTTAATGGATATATTTGATTTAGTTTTACAAACAAGTAGAAATAAATATTTTATTACCTTCGTTGATGATAAAAAAATATTGATATATATTTCATAGAGAGCAAAAGTGAATCTATGGAGAAATTTATTCTCTATAAACTCAAAGTTGAAAACTAACTTAATAAAAATATGAAGTTGGTAAGAAGTGATTATGACAGTGAATAAATTGAACCATTAATTGGTCAATAGTGAGCACAACATGATATATTCATAAAGTGACACCATCAAAATTAAATGGAACAGCGAAGCGAAAGAATCAAGTCTAAAAGGAAATGATGAACGTAATGCTAAGAAGTTCTGTGTTATCACAAAACATGTTGGAGAAGCTATTAATTCAACAAATTACCTTTTATTTAAGATTCTCCGAAAAGGAAAATGACAAGTTACTATATGAATTATGAAAATATATAAAATCTATCCACAATTACTTAAAAATGTGAGGTGTCTAGATATCCAACAAAAAGTTGAAATAAAGACATTGTCATGATGACAGATGAGTGTGAAATATATGTGACATTGTTATAAGTAACAATAGAATGGTAAAGCGTACCAAAGACATGTTAAATTCAAGATTTGACATGGAAAATATGAGGCTGACTGATATGATTTTGGACATCCAAAACCTAATACCTTTCTGAGGGTTTCATTTTGATGAAGTAACACTACGTGGAAAAAAGAAGTTTGGCAAGTACATCTTCGACATAGCCAGAACTCCAATGAATACGAGTCAACATTTGTCCAGAAATAAAGGTTAAAATATTAACCGAATGGAATATACAAAGGTCATAAAATATCTAACTGAATTGTATTAAACTATATATTGCTTTTAATGTGAGCAATTAAAGTAGATTTATAAGTTATTCAGGGTTAAACTTCTAAAAACGATTGCACGAGAATTGAGATATCTCAAATATGCTCAAGATCATGAATTGCATTATTCCATAAGAATACTTGTATGTATATTGAATATCTTATATTCAAGATATCAAAGGCACAAGTGAATATGTTTCATATTAGGAACACAAGTTGTGTCATAGAATTCCTCAAGAAAACGGTTATAACTAGATTCACAATAAAATATGAGTTTGTATCTCTAGACAAATCTAGAAAATAAGTTGAATGAATTTAGAATTTCTTAGAGGATATTCTTGAATGATCAAATTTTGTGCCCATAATATTCATCGATATAATACCATTAGATAATTGATCTCAAATAGAGTTATTTCTATTGATTTTATAAATCAAAGGATAACATTGTGGATCCACTAACTGAAGGGTTAAATTGAGATCAAGTTGAGAAAACATCTAAAGGAATGAGAACAAAGCCCATGGAAAATTAAAAGTGTTAGGTGAAGGAAAACCCTATATAGTTGAGAGGGGATCCCAATATCTGGGTTCAAAGAGACAACCTAATTGCATATACCGTGTGCAATCACTGTGAAGGTTTCTTATATCAAGTCCATTACTGTGATGAAATAATGATCAAATTGGTATAGGCTAAGCAAAGCTTTTAATGACCATTGGGTGCTTCGATGAGTCGAGCAATATAAGTCACTTATGTGAGAGTGGAGTGGGGCTACTTCAAGGAGAATATTGGGCATGGTTCTTTCAAACTCTTGTTGAACCAGGTAATGTTCAAGGCTATATAGACATATTCATCAGAACTAATATTCTTGTCAAAGGGGTAGTTGTGTAAAGTTATCATCGTTTACACAAATAACAGAACAATTCAAGGACATCACGTATACTGGTCAGATAGTAAAGTAAATATGTTGTCACAAGGGAAGGTTCAAATAAGAACACCTACCTATCCTATACAATTATCGATTGTACAACCTATCAGCACAACTAGTCAAGATGGTTTTGATCAAATGATCAATTTCATTCATGTGGGGGATTGTTAGAAAAATACGATAATTTTGGATCTTTAAATGAGAAATTGATCCCAAACTTTGTTAAGGGAAATGTGAAACCAATTGTTGGTTCGTATATGTGCAGACGTGCACGATGTTGGTATCGTGAATGTTTGAACCGGTCGATCTCTTTGTGGGCTTGTAGATATGTTAACCCAAATGTGAAATATTTTTCCTCAAATAGATCATATATTTTCAAAATTTGTTTTGAAATTAAAAGGATAAATATTAAAAGGTTCCTTTAATCAAAATAATAATTTTAGAAATTGATTGATTCTCATTAATGTTTCATTAGGTTAAAAATTTTCAATTGTTCACAATATGAAATCCATATAAATTTCATGTAAACCTACTAGGTTAAACACAATTAAAATAACTCAAAAACAATTCAAAGGAAATTGTTTTCTTCTCATGTAGTTTTTTTAGTGATAAACGAAGGTAAGAAATAGTTTGTGATCTCTAAAGAAGTATAATTGTAGTTGATCATCTAATTGTTGTATACTGTGAAATAGACGACCAATTATCTCAAACACCATAGGAGTGACTAAAAATATGTCTTAAGGAAATTGCGTAGTTGCAGGCCTCAACACTTTTCCAATCGGTTATTCCGATTCTACTCGTGTATTTGTTTTATACTTTTTTCGATTATTTAATAGAATAATTTTTCCATGTTATTAATCGTTTTGTTTTATTCTTGATTCATGTACACGAACTTTGCGACAATATCATGTCGTGAAATTGAATGTTATTTACATCGACTTGTGTGAATCACCATAGAAACAAATTATGAATCTACTAATGGGGATTACATGGTTTTGTCCTCACATATAATTTACTTGGCTTTGTTATAATCCATGCAAATTAATTGTTGTTGCATGGGATGAAAGGTGACGTGTCAATTATTTTTTATTAATATATTTTTATTTTATTTTTATCATCTCAAATTGTTATACTTCTAACATAAAACACATCATTACTGTTATATCCATTTCATATTTTGAGTTGAAAAGTTTTTACTGGTCGGTTGCTTAGTGTCTAGTTAATGGACGAGATTTTAGATGTATAAATTCATATTTAATATCAGAAGAATATATTTTAAGTTATTTTCGATAAATGAAACTTATCCTAAGAAAGAAATTAAAATTCTTTAATTTGAAACAAAGTATATATCATGTCTCTCACATAAAACTCGTGCATGGCCGTGCTTCTTTACTTTGTACACTCGTTTACTTGCATTGCGCACGTTGTTTCAAGTTCCACGTTTCAACCTGATTTTGTGCTTCTGTTTCACTTTTAAGAAATGATTTTTATTAAATATTACTGCAGAAAAAAATGTCAGTAAATGTTACATTTAGGGGCTGTTTGTTTAATACAGAATGATTAAGCGTTGAATGATTCAAATGTTGAATGATTTAAAGGCTCTGAATGAATTAGCTCTGAATATGACGTGCTGTTTGATAATGGCTCTGAATCTTTCAGAATGTACTTCTGTGCTGAATCATTCAGCACTGTTTTGTTGAATCAGTCAGCACTGAATCATTCAGAGGTGCAAAAAAACGCGCTGAATGCTGAACGGTTCAGCATTCAACACTGAATGGTTTCATTAAGAGGCAAACAAACAGCCCCTTAGTCGCCATTTTATAAGCATACCAACTTCCCTATCTTCTAGTGGTACGGTCAGAAAGGGATTGTCTCAGGAAAGACAGACTAATATACGGCTAATAGACGGCGTTACCGGATACATTAAAAGATATTTGATAAATTTGGTTTAGCGCTACTAGAAATATCGAGTAATAATAATGTAATAGGTGGAAATCATGAAGAAATATTAAAAAATTTGGCGGTTTGTGCCGATACTTTATTAAAATAATTTGATCTATAACAATATAATAGGTAAAAAAATGACAAAACCGGTCTATAAATGACAAAACATGTAAAGTGCTACCGGATATATTGAAAGTGTCGATACTTTATAAAAATGTATCGATCCATAACAATATAACAGGTAAAAAAAATGACAAAACAGGTAAAGCGCTACCGGATATATTGAAAGTGTCGATACTTTATAAAAATGTATCGATCCATAACAATATAACAGGTAAAAAAATGACAAAACCGGTCTATAAATGACAAAACATGTAAAACTCTACTAGATATATTGAAAGTGTCGATACTTTATAAAAATGTATCGATCCATAACAAAATAACAGGTAAAAAATGACAAAACCGGTCTATAAATGACAAAACAGGTAAAGAGCTACCGGATATATTGAAAGTGTCGATACTTTATAAAAATGTATCGATCCATAACAATATAACAGGTAAAAAAATGACAAAACCGGTTTATAAATGACAAAACAGGTAAAGCGCTACCGGATATCTTGAAAGTGACGATACTTTATAAAAATGTATCGATCCATAACAATATAACAGGTAAAAAATGACAAAACCGATCTATAAATGACAAAACAAGTAAAGCGCTACCAGATATGTTGATAGTGTCGATACTTTATTATAAGTTTCGACACTTTTAGAATTTAAAAGAGAATAAGTTATAGCGGTATATAAAGTGTTGATACTTTATAAAAATGTATCGATCCATAACAATATAACAGGTAAAAATATGACAAAACCGGTCTCGAAATGACAAAACCGGTAAAGAGCTACCGGATATGTTGAAAGTGTCGATACTTTATTATAAGTATCGACACTTTTAGAATTTAAAAGAAAAGAAGTTATAGCGCCAATAAAGTGTCGATACTTTATAAAAATATATCGATCCATAAAAATATAACAGGTAAAAATATATTGGTTAATTAGCAAATAGGTTTACATTATGTATCGACACTCTTTAAATATGTGTCGACACTCTTTATTATGTCAATATTATTATTAAAATATTATATCTATAATTTTATAAATAAAAAATTATGATTATTATATTTTATTAAAATAAAATTATTATAAATTATATTTATTATTTATTATAATAAGAATAATATATCATTAATTATATTATAATGAGAAAATAGTTAAACATATGTGTCGATACATTTTCTAAAAGTATCGACACATATATTCCATCGAAACCGATATTTATAATGTAATAAGTAAATGTACAATGTTATTGGTTTAAATATACATGTTTAGTTAGAAAATTTGTCAATATAAGCGCTACCTAATATATTATTGTACTTGAAAATATTTTCGGTTAAATGATATAATATAACCGGTAACTTTTTTAACAGGTCACACCGTTTTTTAGCTGTTTTTTTAGGTGTCGCACAGCAGAAGTTATCGGTGAGAAACTTTAATTACTTTTGACTTTAAAATCCCCACTCCCCTAGTAACGTAAGCTCTACGTCATTTATACGTAAAAAATAATTTTTTATGGGTCAAGATTTAAATACTCTTGTATTTAATTTCATCTTTTACCTTAGAAATTGTGGTGATTGAATTTAAATTTTTAACGACCATATTTATTTTCACTAAAATCGCATTGATGTATCTTAAAAACTTTTAACAAAGATACTAAAAAGTATAAATATGATATTTAAGGGTCGACGTGTCCATTGATTGAGGTATAAAAGGTAGGGTAGGGTCCTTGTTTGACTATGAAGAATGAGCCGACCAGTGCCGGAGAAAAGGACGCCCTCACATTGTGGCGTTTCCATTTTCTCGACCGCCCAAGGAAACTTTGTTCTTTGAAACATTTTGAACAACCGACTACCCTCTCTAAAGTGGGTTTCTGTCTTAACTTGCCTGTGTGTTTTTTCATGTTTTTTCTTTTTCGTTGCCTTTGAAACGACAGTGAGCGCAAGAAAATGTGATGCGTCCGAAACATAGACAAAACTAGGATCAAATATTAAGATGAACAAAATAATTTCATACAAAAATAATAATAATTTATTAAGTATTTAAATTTAATAATTAGGAGAGAAAAACTTTTATTTGATTAATATTTAAATTTTAAAAAAAATCTAAAACATAACTATAACAAAAAATTAAGGGATAGCAACAGTCCCTCCCAAGCACCATGTAGATCCGTACTTGGTAAAAATGCAAATGAGAGATGATGGAAAGTATTACCCGTTTGTGGACTTTTTTAAAAAAAAAATGGGATTGTTGACTAATAATTCACTTTGTTGGGATGTTTGAATGTTGATTTCTGGGCTGTTTGGGGGGTTAAAAGGCTTTGCTGTAACCTTAACCGATGATTGCTTCAAGCTTTACTTCATTGACGAGGGTAAAGTTCAATATAGATTCTGTAGCTTTATCCTTTTACATTACGTATTAAAGGTAAAAATGAAATAGCTTTATCCTTAATTTCGTTTTCTAAGTCGTCTCTATGGCTATTGTTTGTTGAAAACTAGGCCAGTTGCTGTTGAATTGTTATTTGTTCGCTTATAGGAGAAATACAGGAATGGACCAATAGGGAGTATGCAAAAGTTTGAAAGTGTCAGCGGGTAGGGATGATTAGGACATTAACACCCTATTTGCAAATTTAATTCAAGTCAAAGAGAAACTTTATTTCACGGTAAGAAGACGTCGGCCGATATACACGTGGCGATTGGGGCTCATTAATCATTACTGCCTTGCTTGCTTCATGGAATAATATTATGACTTTTGTTTTGTGATTTAAACACTGGTTTTACATAATGCTAACTCTAACCCATTTGATTTCTTATATGACTATGAATCAGTTCCGAGCATGTCGTGTGCTATCAGATACAGAATAAGTTATGCAATGAGAATGCGAATTTGGTTTTAAAAAATATTTTTAATTTTTAATTTTTAAAAAATTATTTTTATTTTCAATTTTTTGAAAATTAAAAAAATGTTTGGTTATTATAAATAAAAAATTGAATCCGATAGATCATTTGTCTTGACGGTGAACAAATCAAAATCAAAGTCATTTTCTTTGACGGTATTACATATGACGGTGAGCAAATCAAAATCATTTGTTTTGACGGTGAAGAAAGTCCTGTTTTGTGTGGGATTAATGGGCTCAGACCTCTACTCTGCAGAGTAATGAAATCTTTTTCTTTTTCTTTTCTATTATACCCAAAAGATCATATGTCTCCAATCAAATCAATATAGAATGGCTTACATATGAAACAGCCCAAAGCGAAGCCATAGATACCTCATGGGTCGAGTAACAAACAACTGAATATGAATCATTTGCATGAACCCGGTGGTGTTAGTAATCCTTATGAGATATAAAAATATATATTTCATATTAAGAAAAGAAATATTTTCTGGATGAATTAATATATAAAAGAGGAATTCATTGCTGACTTTTAGGTAGAATTTTAATATGGATTCAAGTTTTGTGTTAACTTGAAAAAACATCTTTCATTTAACGGTTATATCACTCAACACAAATTTACTTTTTAGGACAATATTTCATATACAGTTTACCCCTTGTTATTTTATGGTCTTGTTAATGTCTTATTTTATGGTTTTTCTGGGATTTTGGGTTAGCGATCTATACAAACTTTTTCTTGTTAAGGATTTACTTATTTTATTAATTAATAATATTTTTATAAGCATTTAAAAATTTACCTCAATCAGTATTTAAAAGGTCAAATTATCAACTTAACAGCAATAATTAATGGCTTATGGAGTAATTATTTAAAAGACTAAATAATGGTCCCCGGAAGCGTCCAAAACGATGCATCAGTTATCCAATCGACTAAGCCCGATACGGGCGTCTGATTGTGCCACCTAATTATGTGTTTTGGCATTAAATATAAAGGTACAACTGTGGACGAATAGGAACTCCCCACTTACCCTTTAGTGCAGTTTGATTGTAGCTTTTTTTTCCTGGTATTTTCACACTTGAACCCAAGTCTTTGTTAATAGTTTACGACCTAAAGCTTTAAGGGCCCGGTAACGATGAGATGTCTATCTTGACCCTTGAGATCTTCGCATAAAACATGAAAACAAGTGTTGTTATTAAGACATGAATTCGAGGATATTTAAGTCAAATCAAAGAATTTGGCAGCCGGCAACTGACCCGATTACCAACACGTGTCCACTTGGCACTTTCCATAGTGAACAGGGGCGACGTGCAAAGTTCACCAGAGTTGTCATCAACGTGTCAGTCTTCGACAAAGCACAACTGGCCAATTTCACTTCGTCACTTAGCATTACCCCCAAAAGGTCTAAAAAGTTCCAAAACCATATAAATTTGACTAATTCAATCAAAAGACAAAACACAAATATCTAGTATAGGACACTATGGCTCGGTCCGTTGAGACGCTGGTTGTTGGCGGAGTGATCGGAGATGTGCTCGACATGTTCACTCCGGCATCGGAGTTCAACGTCCAGTATGGCAGCAAGCAAGTAACCAATGGCTGTAACATCAAGCCATCTGCTGCTGCTGACAAACCTCATGTCCAAATCCTTTGCCATTCAATCTCTTCGAATTTATACACACTCGTATGTATTTTTTTCAGTTTTTTCTTCAATTTTCTTGCACAGTACTTTGTTAGTGATTTAAAGATAGTACTTACCGTTGGCAATAATACGTAGGTTATGGTTGATCCTGATGCTCCAAGTCCGAGTGAACCACGGTTGAGGGAGTGGCTCCATTGGTAAATATAAGCCATTTTATGCGTATCTCTGCTACTGCATCTGTAAGAGTGGGAGAGTTTTAGGTTTTTACAACGTAAATTTTGGTAAAAAAGTAATGTTTATGCTGCAGGATTGTAGTAGATATTCCTGAGGGACATGATGCTACCAAAGGTGTTACCTTTGCCATTGATCTATTTCTTACATATGAATCATTTTCAAGGAATCGAGAACCAAATTCATTTAAAACTATAACATCTCTAATACAGGACGAGAGTTGGTGGCTTACGTGGGACCACAACCTCCTACAGGGATTCACCGCTATATTTTGGCACTCTTTAAGCAGGAAGGAGCAATGGAAGGAAGGATTCAGGCGACGGATGTGCGTGCCAATTTCAGCACTCGCCGATTCGCTGAACGAAACAGGCTGGGGCTTCCCGTTGCTGCAGTGTATTTCAATTCGCAGAAGGAACCGGCCGTGAAGAAACGTTAGCTCATAGCTTAGGTGATACATTATTTTAAGGGATACAGGAATAGGTTGATATAGGGGTTCAAGCAGATGGATGTTTGTTGCCTGCCTGTGTGTATGTAATTTCATTAATTTTGTTTGAATTTGATTGAAGTGAGAATCATAAAATACTGAATTTTGTGTCTGCTTGTATTGACTTTATACATCCATTGTATCGCTTATGCTAAAAGAATAAATGACATATCAGCCGTAATTGCATGTAGACCCACAGGTCAGGGGAATGAAAGCAGAAACCATCCATCCGTTTGCAAAATCTCATCTAAATTTCATGAATTACTATTACAAGTCCGACACGCTTGCAACTACAGCATAACTTCTTGGTTTTGAACTGGAAAACCAATCCGTCACCTCAACACAGGGACAGGGGCGATGATAAAATACGGGAAACAAAATCATATTGAGTGCAGGGCCGTGTTATACGGCGGTGGCAACGCACAGAGAACTAGCTCAGGCCACCGTAGAAGGCAAACTACTGAGTAGATAAGAAACCGATTCGGTCTAAAGTCCTGCTGAGGCCTAATTTTATTTTAAATATTATACTGGAACCATCAATTTTGTACTGCCTTTAACCCCCCACATCCAACTATCGATTTCATTGACTTGTTTACCATGATTTTCTTTAATTACAACTTCAGGTTCCAGCTACGGACCACTTGAATGGCAGGTTCTTAACTGAAATCTCAAAAGGTATAACTTAATTTCACAATTCTCCATCGACCAGCTTTTTCATGAATAATGAGCTACTTAGATAATAACACCTGGTTTTATTTTTGGCATTAAAACCTGAAATTGATTACATATATACAGCGAAGTTACATGTGGAAAAGGGGATACGTTGACTAGATTTAGCATATTTGACAACAAGAAAAATTGCAGACTACCAGTTACTGACAAATAGTTAAACGTACAAATATATTACAAATAGAATTGGTTTATCGTCTGCGAATAATCATCTTACCCTCAGCGTCTTCCTCCACAATACGTACAACTTCATTCGGAGGAACGTGCCACCAAATTCGAGGCTTCTCTAGCTGATGTCCGATTTGAGCAAACATATCAGCAGCTCTATTGCCTTCCCTATAGATATGTGTCAGGACGCAATTGTTAAGCTCCGGTATGATCAAGTTTATGTGGCTAACATATCTTTGTACTTCGGCACATTTAACCTGCCTCCGACGGACAATGACATCAATCAATGTCCTGGCATCGCCTTCAAGCCATAGATCGGTCCAACCATTTTCCAATACCAACTCGAGGCCTCTTCGTAACGCAGATAGTTCGGCGATAGTGCTAGTGGTTCTCCCTATGGATTCAGCATATCCGAGTAAGAATTCAGCCTTGTGGTTCCTGATGATCCCTCCAATGCTTCCTTTCCCTCCTCTACCCTTACAAGATCCATCAAAGTTTAATTTAGTCCATCCGATTTCGGGCTTTTTCCACGACACTGGAATAGGTTCTTTGTGCCAGCTCCTAAGCAGCAACCGAACCGGGTTCTGTATCAGCCTATGGCATCTAAAGATATTGTTGAAGACCAACATTTTTTTTCCTAATATTTCCTTTGTCCTGGTTGAAATATTTGAGAAAATCAAGAGTACAAAGAATCGGTGAAAAATGTCGAGAAAGCAAAAAGTTGAAGAAAAACCAGAGGTGTTCGGCTCATACAAGTTCATTTCGTTTACTTTGGCATTGAATAACAAAAGCTGAAGTGGAGATGAAGCAAAGAACATTCAAATTCTTAGCGCAAGAAGGCAACATTTTGATATTCAAATGGAAGCAAATGGGCAGAGAGATTTCTTGAAAAACTCTCAAGCATCTTCTCTTAATTGGATTCTAAAGGAAACCCTGCGTGCTTCCTTGGTTACTTCACATGATGGCCACCATCAAACTATAACTGTAAATTTAATTAGCAGCTTCCATTGTTTTTTAACTACATCAATAGCCAAAAATTTAATGGCTTGGAGGGGGTTTACTTAATTTAGTTGACTTTGAATGGAATGTATTTATTTGCCACCTTTTGATCTTATTTATGCATGAGAAATTACTGCAAGCTGGTTTGAGTCCTCTTATTTTCTTACAATATTATCGTATATGCTGAGCTTTGGCCTTTGGGGATCTTTGTCACATACTATATATAACTGCCGTAAACTCTCCAAATGTCTTAGGTTAACATGATGCATGTACAATTTATCATAATGGAAACAGATACTTTATCCGGATGAGCTTAGGTGTAAGATTTCAAACTTGTTTGCATGTACAATTTATTTTGACTAGTAACCCCACTGTTCGAATAAGCGGGCTACTGGTTAAAGACTTATTTTGTTTTTCTTTCGAACCACCACTAAGCGGTTTTGACAAGCAGCAACTTGAATCTTATTGGGCCGATCATTCTTCCCAGTTCCGGCCGTATGGGACCGGTTAGGCAGCTTTCCAAATACATACATAAACCATTTTCACCTCATATATACAATAATGCGTAAGATTTTGCATCTAATTCAACCTGCCCTCGATGGCAGATCTAGAAATATTTTTTAGGATGGACACCTATACATTAACAACATAAAATTTTAAAATGAGATAACTACAAGTAAAATTTCAGGATGGGCGTATAAAATAAATAACTAATCGAATAAAAACCCAGATTTTATGATGGACACGAAAAAAATTTAGGATGGGAACCCTCGCTAAAATAGTAAATAATCGAAGAAAATTCGAATTTGAGGGTCCACCGTGCCCATCTCACCAAGTTGTGGCTCCGGCATTGCTCCGGAGAATGTGAGAACCCGACCACGCTTAGGGCGGTCCAATTCAAAGCCTCGTCCACTCATCTGCGACCTTCATACAACAAAGAGTTATTGTTAACTGCGGCCATGGCATGCATGGTTATGTACATTGTCTGAGCCCTGATCCAAAGGGCGGGTATGCTAGCAGCCTCAATAAGATTGGAACCCAATTTAATTAACCACTCGTTGGTCCTCTTCCGAAGTTTCATGCAGCAGATCAAAGGGGTCGAATTGATGCTGATGCCGACTACTGCGCCAATCCCCCTCTTTGTTTTTGGGTTTTATTATTGCATTAAATTTGGTTGGACCAATTCCCAGTTTAAGTTCCAGAGGGTAAAACTCTCAGTTTTCTCTTACTACAAACGCTCCTTATTGTTCTCAAATTTGTAAGGCCATCGCCCATCGAAACATACATTCTCTCACCTACACTGCCTTGACTCATGGGTGACGATGATTGATCATGAATCCATGACAACATAAACATCGCTGAATAATAGAAAATGTAAGTATACATATGTGTAACAATGATATTGTCTTTATATTTGAGCCCTACTAGTCTGATATCATAGTCATCGCTGCCTTGGGACTTTGGACGATATGATGTTGTCTGCATGGAGTGAAAGGTGAACATGCATGCATGCACTCGTATCTTCAAATGCTTTATATTATATCTATGTCTTCCATTCAAAGCCCTCCCCTGTAAATTATGTACATATTTCCATTATTAACGATACTTAATTAATAATTTAACCCACATTGTACAAATCAAACGATATTCTAAGAGCACTTGATTACTAACAAAATTTACATTTAAAATAATTAATTGTAATTGACTATTTGGATAAGTTATATATGTAGAATATGAAAAATAAAAGGCAGAAGCTTATCCGTCACCAGTTGCCCAACTAATGGAAATGGATCTGTAGGAGGTGTTTTATTGGTTTTCTCTTGCATCAATGACAGTCTTTAGAGAATCGATTGGGTTAAAAAGAAGAAGACACTCGCTAGAAAAGTAAAGAAAGAACAAAAGGTACATTCTATTGGGACAAATTGAGGTGCGAAAACAACAATTTAAAGCTCTTTGGCTTCATATGTCCTTGTAATTTTGGTATCTCCCCTCGTTTTCTTATTCTACCTTAATTTATTCACCAAAACTAGTTTACCTATTTAAATTTATAATTATTACTATTATAAAATAATATTAATTTTTTTATTTGACAATTAATTTGAACTCATAATGAATAATTACTTTCCATTATGCTTTCATGCCATTTAAAAAAAATCAATCATGATAGATGTGGCAGGAAGAAGAATTATTGGCATCACAATGCACATGGATACATGTTATCCTATCCGAATCAAACAATCCGAGACGAAATTCAAAACTGAGAAATATAAAAGAAGAAATTATTTTTTTAAATAAAAGAAAATAAAAAGAAATAATTTTTTTTTAATCTTGTGATCGGAATCAGTTGAGACATGTCGCTACACAATTTTCATATAACAAATTTTTGGTCACTCTTCGATGCTAAAGATGTTGGGAAATAAACCAAGTACAAGTAATTTCCCTATTACCATATTAGTGAGAATACGAAATAAAAGCGGAAAAATAATACCCGAAATTGATAACGGAGTTCAGCCAATTGTGCTTACGTCTCCGGACTGCTGCAGATCTTTTACTAAGAGAGAAAATTTACAGGTGTTTACAAAACACTCACTACTCACAAGAAAGCTCTCTAGTATTGGGAGAAAGAAATTATTTTTGGAATGATATTGAAGTTAAATGAGCTAGGGTATTTATAGTTGAAACTTAAGGACTTAATCTTGTAAATACCCTAAAACCTAGGGATTAATTGTGATTATCCCATTATCATTTTTCAACAAACATCTACCAAACTTTGAAAAACTATTTTTCAAAGAAACATTTACCAAACTTTGAAAACCATTTTCAAAGAAACATTTACCAAACTTTGAAAACCATTTTTTCAAAGTTGGTTACCAAACTTGAAAACCATTTTAATACTTTCAACAATCTCCCACTTGAAGACTGATTTTAATCTGTCTTCACACCTCGATCAATGCAACAGCTTTTCTAGTCTTGTTACTCTAGCATGCCAACTGAAGTTGAACACAACTTCAGTTTGTCTGTAGTCACCGTCTTTGTCAACATATCTGCCGGATTTTGAGCTCCACTGATCTTTTCAAGTTTCAAAATCTCATCTTCCAGAAGAGACCGGATAAAATGATATCGCAATTGTATGTGCTTTGTCCTGGAATGAAAAGACGGATTCTTTGCTAGATGTATAGCACTTTGACTGTCGCAATACAAGACATTGTTTTCTTGTTCCTTGCCTAACTCTTCCAAGAAACTTTGGAGCCAAACCATCTCCTTGCTAGCTTCCGTAACAGCGACATATTCTGCTTCAGTTGTGGAGAGAGCAACTATCTTCAGTAGTTGAGAAACCCAACTCACTGCGGTTCCTCCTAGAGTATAGACATACCATGTAGTGCTCCTTCTGATGTCAACATTTCCAGCTAAGTCAGCATCTACATAGCCTGTCAGTATCGTATCTCCACCTTTGAAACAAAGTGCTTTGTTTGTGGTACCCCATAGATATCTGAGGATCCATTTGACTGCTTCTCAGTGTACCTTGCCCAGATTATTCATGTACCTGCTAACAGCTCCCACTGCTTGAGCAATATCTGGTCTGGTACAAACCATGGCATACATCAGACTTCCAATCGTTGAGGCGTACGACACCTTCACCATGTGTGCACGTTCTTCCTCCGTCTTTGGTGACTGTTCTTTGGAGAGTCTGAAATGAACACCTAAAGGTGTACTTACTGGTTTAGCATCTTGCATGTTGAACCTGGAGAGTACTTTGTTGATGTACTCAGCCTGTGATAATATCAAAGTCCCTGACTTTGTGTCTCTCTTGATCCTCATCCCAAGAATCTGCTTTGCAGTGCCCAGATCCTTCATAGCAAACTGCTTTGACAATTTTTGCTTCAAGTTTATAATCTCTTGCATGTCTGAGCCTGCAACGAGCATGTCATCAACGTACAACAATAAAATAATGAAGCTATTGTCGAACCTCTTGATGTAGCAACAATGATCTGCTTGGCATATGGTAAAACCACTGCTGCTCATGAAACTATCGAACTTATTGTACCACTGTCTAGGAGCTTGTTTTAAACCATACAAGCTCTTCTTCAACCTGCATACCAGGTTTTTCTTGTCTACCTCTATGAAGCCTTCTGGTTGCCTCATATAGATTTCTTCCTCCAAATCACCATGAAGGAAAGCTGTCTTTACATCTAACTGCTCAAGATGTAAATTCTCTACAGCTACAATTTTCAACACCAGTCTGATTGTAGACAGTTTCACGACTGGAGAGAAAATTTCATTGTAGTCAATACCTTCTTTTTGCTGAAAACCTTTGACAACCAATCTCGCTTTGTAGCGTTTGCTCCCATCGTGCTCTTCTTTGATCCTGTAAATCCACTTGTTGTGAAGCGCTTTCTTTTCTGGTGGTAATTCAGCTAATTCCCACGTCTGATTTGACATAAGCGAGTCCATCTCATCTTTCATGAAAGTCTCCCACTTGACTGAATCCTCTACTTGCATTGCTTCATCATAGCACTCTGGTTCACCATTATCAGTCAGCAACAAGTAGTGCAAAGAAGGAGAATACCATTGGGTTGGTTTAGGAATTCTGGAGGAGCGTCTTAGTTCTGGTGTGCCTGGTTCTTCCTCTTGAACTGCTTCAGGATTGATCTGAACATCATTTCCAGAAATCTCCTCGAACTCAGCAAATTCCTTTGTTTCAGCTTCGGTATTACTTGATTCTGCGGTTGACCTGTCTTTGTACATCACATTTTCATTGAAAATGACGTCTCTGCTTCTAATGATCTTCCGATTTTCGTAGTCCCAAAACCGGTAACCAAACTCATCACCACCGTAACCAACAAATACGCATTTGTTGGACTTGGCATCAAGTTTACTTCTTTCAGCAGAGTTTATGTGTACATAAGAAATACAACCAAACACTCTTAAGTGTGAAAGGTTTATTTCTTTCTTGCTCCAAGCTTCCTCTGGTATTCCGCCATCCAAAGGAACTGAGGGCCCACGGTTGATCAGGTAAGCTGCAGTGTTGATAGCTTCAGCCCATAGAAATTTGGGCAATCCGGCATGTATCCTCATGCTTCTGGCACGTTCATTCAGAGTTCTGTTCATGCGCTCTGCTACGCCATTCTGCTGCGGTGTTATGGGAACTGTTGTCTCCATCTTGATCCCATTGTTTGCGCAGAAATCTCTGAATCTACTATCTCTGTACTCTCCTCCATTGTCAGACCTCAACCGCTTGACTTTTAAACCAGTCTCATTTTCCACCATGGCCTTCCATTTTCTGAAGGTATCGAAGACTTCTGATTTTTTCTTCATAAAATAAACCCACACCTTCCTTGTTGAATCATCGATGAAGGTGACATAATATAGTGAGCCTGCAAGAGATGGAACTGGGGATGGTCCCCATACATCAGTATGAACCAATTCTAACATTTCTGCCTTGGGTGTCTTGCCAATCTTTGCAAAACTGACTTTCTTTTGTTTGCCAAAGATGCAATCCTCGCATAGTCCGACATCTACATTCTTTAGATCCGGCAGCTTCCCTTTTGACAGAAGTATCTTCATTCCTTTCTCGCTCATATGGCCAAGCCTTTGGTGCCATAGGTTTGATTTTCCATCAACATCTGCTACTGCAATGATATTCTCTAAATTTGAGGTTACATAGAGAGTATCAGTCTTCTTACCACGAGCAATGACGAGTGCTCCTTTGGTAATCTTCCATTCACAGCCTGAAAAGGTTGTACTGTATCATTCTCCATCAAGTTGTCCTACAGAAATCAAATTTCTTTTGAGACCAGGAATATGTCTCACTCCTGTCAGCTTCCAGGTGGTCTGGTTTGGCAGCTTTAATCGGATGTCTCCTTTTCCGACGATCTTCAAGGTTTCATCATCAGCAAGATGAACCTTCCCAAAATCACCACTGACATAGTTCTCCATGATTTCTTGGCATGGCGTGGAGTGGAAAGATGCCCCTGAATCCAAAATCCATGATTCAATCAGACTGTTGAAGCTTAAAATCATAGCATCACATGTCTCCTCCGTCATGTTGGCAGATTCCTGTGCGCCAGTATTTTTCTTCGGTGCTCGACAATCTCTTTTGAAGTGGCCCTTCTTGCTGCAATTATAACATGTAAAATCTTTATTTCCTGTTCTTGATTTTCCCCTTCTGGATTTCGATCTGCCACGATTTGAATTTCTTTCTGAAGTTCTCCCTCTGGACTCCGTGTGCAAGGCTGATGAGGTTGATGCTTCACCCGATTCTCTCCGTCGAATTTCTTCACTCAGTACCAGATCCCGAACATCGTCAAATTTTAATTTGTTGTTTCCCGATGAACTGCTGATTGCTGTAACAGTAGCATTCCAACTGTCTCGTAAAGATGATAAGAGAATTAAAGCTCGAACTTCATCATCAAATTCAATTTTCACTGAACTCAACTGGGTTGTGATTGTGTTGAGTTCATTTAGGTGTTGTGTCACCGATGCCCCTTCCGTCATCCGCAAATTAAATAATCGCCTCATCAAATAAACTTTGTTTGAGGCCGATGGCTTCTCATACATACTGGAGAGAGCCGTCATAAGACCCGCCGTGGTCTTTTCCTTTGCTATGTTGAAAGTAACATTGCGGGATAACGTCAGTCGGATAACTTCGAGGGCTTGTCTGTCGAGAAGAGCCCAGTCTTCATTCTTCATGCCCTCTGGTTGTTTTCCTGAGAGGGATTGATATAGATTTTTCTGGTATAGAAAATCTTCAATTTGCATCTTCCAAAATCCAAAGTCCGCACCATCGAACTTTTCAATTTTCACCTTCCCTTCGTCTGCAGCCATCGCTTCCACTCGAATTTGGCTTCGTTTGGATCGTTTCTGACAATTTCCGCGAACCGTCGTGTATTAGAACACCTCCGTCGACAAACTCGTATCACCGACCGAATTTTACTATTCACAAAATTCATTATTCACGTGAATAGTAACCCGAATAATAACCCCGCAAAAAATTGACAGAATTCACAACCAAAAGCTCTGATACCAGTTGTTGGGAAATAAACCAAGTACAAGTAATTTTCCTATTACCAGATTATTGAGAATACGAAATAAAAGCAGAAAAATAATACCCGAAATTGATAACGGAGTTCGTGCTTACGTCTCCGGACTGCTGCAGATCTTTTACTAAGAGATAAAATTTACAGGTGTTTACAAAACACTCACTACTCACAAGAAAGCTCTCTAGTATTGGGAGAAAGAAATGATTTTTGGAATGGTATTGAAGCAAAATGAGCTAAGGTATTTATAGTTGAAACTTAAGGACATAATCTTGTAAATACCCTAAAACATAGGGATTAATTGTGATTATCTCATTATCATTTTTCAACAAACATCTACCAAACTTTGAAAAACTATTTTTCAAAGAAATATTTACCAAAATTTGAAAACCATTTTTTTAAAATTGATTACCAAACTTGAAAACCATTTTAATACTTTCAACAAAAGATCTTTTAATCGTCTTTCTCCCTATATAATAACTAGAGAGATCACGAACTAGATTTATTCTTGCAGACTTTTACTCTCTCTCTCTCTCACCATTTATTCTTTCCCATTCTTCTCTCATTCTACAATTCCCAAACATACATCAAAACAAGAAAGGCCAAAGGAGGAAGAAAGAAAACGGATTCACCACGAAATCGAAGCGATTCAGAGAGAATTTGATATGGATAACTTTAATCTTCAGGACCCATTGACGAGGATAGAAGAACAACAATCCGGTTCAATTTCAGTTCTTTTCTCTTCAGAATCTGATTACATGCCTTCTCGCAACTACTTTCAATGTTTAAAGACCAGTGACCTTCATGCTTCTTTCCGACGGGAAGCGATTTCTCTCATTTTGAAGGTATCCCATACTGTTTTTTTTAATTCTCTTTTCATCTTTTTTTAAAGAATGTTGTTTACTGTTCTTGTCTTTTATATTCCTGCATTTTGTCGTAAACCTATTCTAGTTTGTCAGGCACAGTATTATTGTAACCTTGATCTCTACACGCAATACCTGGCTATTAACTACATGGATCGGTTCATCTCTTGGCAAGAAATCCCGGTATAGTTTGATATCATCTCTTTTTATCTTTATAGTTAATGAATTGTCAACCAAACTTTAGATAGATTAATGAAGAGTTTATTGAAAAACACAGAAAAAACCTTTAAATACGTTGCAGAGTCCTTATTTGTTCTCTTTTTCTTGGTAATCAAACACGGGCTTCGTTGATGCATTGTAAGAACAACTTATGCTAACATTAATGCAACTCGTGTTGAACTTTGCAGCTAAGTAATCCACGGGTTTTGAGGCTCCTTGTGATAGCTTGCATTTCTTTGGCTGGGAAGATGAAGGAAATACATTTATCCTTCTCTGATTTTCAGGTAAACAGTGCATTCAAGTTTCTTCTCCTTAGTTTGTTTATCCTCGTGCAAGAAGATTAATAAACAGATGAAACAGAGAGAAGAAAGATTCATATTTGATCCCCCAGCTATCCAACGAATGGAGCTTCTGGTTCTCGATGCCTTGAAATGGCGAATGAGATCATAAAACCCTTCTCCTTTATTACTTTCTTCACATCTTTGTTCGAGCCAAAAGATCCGCCTTTGCCACAAACATTAAAAGACAGAGCAACTAATATAATCTTCCAAGCACGTAATGGTAATTAAACAGAACGTTGAAATCATTTCAGCTTGTCTTTTTCATGGCAAAACAACTTAAACGAGAGGAAAACTCTGTTTTTTTGGGGGGGGGGGTTTTGTTACAGAAATCAATCTGCTAGGGTACAAACCATCGGTGATCGCAGCAACGGCTCTTCTTCTGGCATGTCATGAGCTATTCCCGTTACAGTTTCCTTCTTTCCAAAACTCAATTTTGTCTTGTGAATATGTAAACAAAGTAAGCAAGCAAGCTAGTACGCCAAATTATATCTAGTCTCAAAGCATACAATTTGTTTCATTTCACGATAGTTTAGAATAATGAATGAATTTGACGATAAGGTTTGACAGGAGATAGTGCTGAAATGCTTTAATGCGATGCAAGAGATGGCGAGTAACGAAGTGAGCGAATCAATGGTAGATGTGGCGTCAAGCTCAAGCACAAGAACCCCAATAAGTGTATTGGACTGCCACTGCAACAAATCAGAAAGCGAGAGTGCCAACAGCCACCGTAACGACTGAGCCTCGCAAACTGAATGGTTTTTGCAGTGAAAGTAATAAAATGAAGTTTTGCAGCTAGAGAGAGAAAAATCTAATCCATTTTGTTTGATGGGTTTATCATTTGTTTAATTAATTTATTATTCTGCATTTAACCGGGTGACATGCCAGCTGTTGGAGAAGGGACATGAAGGACAAAACAAGGCTTCGAAACGTTAAAACTGTACAAGTTGTTTGTTTGTGTTAATGCTGTGTTATTTTGTAGCAGAAAGGGAATAGAGCAATGCCTCCTTCAATAAGATATTTTCTTAAAATTAAAAAAGGGGGGGGGGTTCCCTTGAAAAAGAATAAATGGAGTTTACATTTCTCTGGTTTAAATAAAAGCAAACAAACAAGGAGAATGAAGATTTATGTGCTTGAAAGAGAGTTAATTGATGCTAGATTTTGAATACTAAATCTATAGATTACCTACCAGTTAATTGTCATAATATCTAACCCTTCATCCTTATATAAAGTTGTTCTTCCAGTTCCATGTCCTATACGTCTTTTAATAAAGTCATGAACTCAATGACAATCAAATAACTTCAATCGATAAAATTATATTAAAATCCAGGCTGAATGACAATTAAATCTAGGGCCAATATACAATTATCAAAGAAAATTGGAATTTGTTGCTTTGGATGGAATTGATTAGTGAGAGATCAATTTCGGATGAGGTCAGGAAAGGTTCACAGTTTGGTATGGAAAATAAAGTTACACATTTGAGAGAAGCATCTAATCAATCGAGGTAAAGATGAATGAGGGGCATTGCCTCAAGATCCATCTCAGAAAACTAAAAGTAATAACCTAATGTAAGATTGGATGTCCTAAAAACTCCCCCAAACTGTTACAACTTCTATGCACATGGAAGCACCGATATGCTTCTCAAATAAAATAGGTCATCGTTGTTGCATGATTCGATGATCCAAGCCAAAATAGCTCTGCTGTCTATTCTGGTTGTTTAACATCCCTCCATCAAAGAATGAATTGTCAGGGAAGTTCGTAATTCACTGTTGTAGCCAACATTGATCTATATCTTCCAAGTAAAGCTTCTCATGTTCAAGCATTATCATTTCCATTTAAACTATTTTGAGGCTAAGATGCCTTAATTGACTGAGGAGGAGGGTGTAGCTCAAAAAGTGGTTTACTGCCTTCGGCATTGTTTCCTATGCATATATCCCCACGACCATGCCATGTACCATCTTGGACATTGTTCATCTCCAGTGTTCTAGATTCCTGAAGAATAAAAGCTATTTATCAATCTTCACGAATGCGGAGGATTTTAAGAACTGAAATTTGAACCACATTTGATTTTGTTACTGGTTGAACGAGTCTTGTTGCATATATGGATTATAGAGTTGATAAATTCGAAAAACAGTTTGGCAAGGATAAGAACCTGGGATAGTGTACAGCAAGGGCAGATAAGATGGTAGAAGCAATCATCCAATAAGCTCTCATCTCCCTACAAAAAAAAAACATAATTCCCAACCGAATCAAGAGTGTCAGGTGCTGGTAAAATTAAAGTGTAAATAACTATAAGAAGTCTAAGAGCAACATCAACATAGACAAAAGATCAGCAAATCACAGAGGTCAAACATGTAGCTGAAAGTAAAGATAGCTAGTCTTATCCAGAAAGTATCAATAGAAAACCATCACATAAATTGGCTACATGAGCTGACGTTTAATAGAACAATACACAAATATCAAGCTTTAAATTCTTATATGCAAAAGAAGGGAAGTTTAATGCACCAAAAATGCCGTAATAACAGGAATAAAGAAAATTGACTGGGCATGCCTTCACTTCTTCATAAAAGGCATGTTGTGGCCCTAAGAGTTTGAAGGTTTCAATTTTGGAACTCGGTGTGTGGGTGCATTGTTAAAACATAAATGATCTATCTGTGTTTTGGTAGTCTACATCAAAGCAACATAGACCTTGAAACTTAGATGTCAATCCACAAGAACAATAAAATCCTGGTCAACAAATTCAATTAGGAATATGATAATTACCAAGCAGAAAGAAGTAGGATATGATCACTTATTATTAGAACCCTAGACTTGGAAAAAGTGAAGGCACGTTCAAAAAAATAAAGTTCTCACCCTAATATTGAACTTTCTTTTTATCCGTGTACGGAAGAAACCCAGATATGCTCCAACAGACACGATGAAAGCAACACCCACATACAAAAAACAATTCCGCTTGGTGACGATAAAGGCAACAAAGTTGAGAATAGCAGTGGCTGCAAGGATGAAATGAACAGTTCCCTGCAAAAGCAAATTAAGCACATTCAGAAAATGTTGAAATACAACATCGATGGCAATTAAATCTGAAGTGCAGGAACTATAATTTATATAATCCCCAAACTTGCATATCATAATACGACCATGGAAACACATATCTGGGAATTTCCCAATTCCAGGAACGGGGTTTTGAGTTATAATAATGTAGAAATATGAAAACTTTTACCTGAAGAAAACAAAACCCGAAACCAGCCCGTCGCATGTTCTTCCCAAATCTGTAGCAGGGACAGCTGCAATATCAACACAAATTGTTGCACAAACACAAATATAAGCACTTGTATTATTAGTTTCATAACATCAAAACAAGAGCTACATAACATAATCATAATCGTTTTTAAACTAATCAAAATGATTAAATGTTTTTTCTTTTGCCTCTAAAACTCTTTTGCAGAAGGAAAAAAAACAACGAAGCTGCAAACATACATACACAATTTAAAAAAATGGATCGGTAAAAGGAGCGGGTTCGTCTTGAATGAGTTTCATTCTTAACGCCAACATTAAAAAAATGTAAAAAACATTTGTTTTTTATGTATTTTGACAGCATCCGAAATGTCGGGATTAAAGACAAACGAATTAATAGAGCAAACAATTTTAGTACTCCTATCTACGATTTTTTTTTAAATGCCTCTTTCTCAAAATCCAGATAGAGAGAAAGAGAACTAACCATGCAGATTCGAGTGCGAAACGGCGGTCATCCAAGAAATCAAGAACAACTTCACCTTCCCACATCCTGAAAACGCCACCGAAATCTCCGCTTCCTTGTTCTAAAGGATCCTCGGCGTTTTCGAGTTTCCTCCATTTGCCCTGGGTTTGCAAAGCCACCGTCGAACATAGCATGTCGAAATCCAACACCGCCATTCCTTCCAACAGCATCTCTTCTTCTTCTTCCTTTTTGCCTCCATTTACAACAACTCTCTCTTGCTTCTCTACTCCCGCCATTGCGAAATTTGACACCTTAAAGCCTTAACCCCTCTTCCCCCCCCCCCCTTTCTTTTCTCTTTCTGTGAAAGGGAAAAAAAAGATGTGCGTTTTTAAATTGCGTATCGTTTTTCTTTTGGTTTTAATTCTTCAACAATTAATTATATATTTTGGGTTGGCGGGTATGATTTATCGAGCGTCGGACCCCAAAGGAGGCGCATAATTGACAATAAAGCCACTGCCACGTAGGGTCGTCTGGATTGTAGGGATTAAGATTGTAATCTGGTAATAATTGCATCTATTAACGATTCTTATTTGGATAACGTCACTAGTTTTTCCTACCAAAATTAACCACCAATTTAGGAATAGCAACGGGCGGGTTTTGCTCCCCGTCCTCGTCGTCGAAATGAATCTCTGTTCCTATTTTTGTCCCGTTTTTCGTCGGATTTTTTATCGAAGTGCTCTATCGAAGATTTTTTTACCCCGTTCCTGAACCCAACACAAAAGGTTGTACCTGAACCCGATCTGATCTCGAAAAAAAACCTAACATACGTAGTTTTCATAAAAAATAAAAAAAAAATGATCACAAAAAACTAGAAAATTAGTATACATGATTTACAATTCAAACTACAGTCACAAATTCAAACTCAATTCTAAATAATTGTCTAAACTCCAAAATAAAACACAACATAATTACATACAAACTTGTTCCGATATTCAAATCATACATTGAAGATGCATAAGTAATATTAAGTCAAATAAAATCATCCAAAATCATCGTGTCACTTTTATCACTTTCTTTGGTAATTCCCTATATTAAAAAATTTATCAATAAATCAACTAAATTTTACTTTAATAATTATAAAAACATGTTACCAAAACAATAAGGTTTTTATAAACATTATTTACCTCATCCAAGTCATAATCATATTCAACAGAGCGACAATATGTCTCGGTCTCTTCCGAACAAGTTTCTATAAACAAAATAACATAAATTATCCTTTAACACAAATATTATTTAAAAAGAAAATGACATATAAGTTAATATAGAATATAGTGTTACCGACTTACCTCGAATCTCATTCAACAACCAACTTTGCGCACACATATTATATATATAATCAAATCTCATATAACCTCGAAACCTAGCTTAAATGTTTTGTTTGTATTATATAATTAATATAAAATATATAAAATATTATATATATATATATATAATCGGGGCGGGGATACCTTACCCCGAACCTGAAAAATATCCTAATTTTACCTCGATACCCGACCCGACCCTATATTATTCAAACCGACTAGACCCGAATTTAGTCGGATTTCAGATTTTCCCGTTGGGTTCGAGTCGTTCTACTATTCCTACACCAATTTCCTTTATAATTTCTTTTTACCTCTTATTTTAACTTTAACTTCCAAGGTAGGACTATAATTTGTTACCTCTTTTCAATTGAGTTTGTATTTTTAATAAATATTTATTTTCTTAATTTATTTAGCTCATAAGACATATTATTATGTTATGTTTGTGCATATTAGAATTAATTTATTTTGTTAATTTATTTAGCTTCTAATATCATACCCTTCTGCTATTATATTTTTTCTCGCGATATTTTTATTCTTAATTAATTTAATTTTTTGAGTTTATTAATTAAATAAAATATAATACTAAAAATATTAAAATAAGGTTTAGTGCGTTTGAGATTAATAATGGATTTAAAATTTTAAAATTTATGATTTAGGGTATTTAGTTGTATTTGTTTATTAATTAGATTTTAAAAAAAGAGTTAGAAAAGATAATGAAAGTTAAATTAATGTTGATTAATGAAGCTATGGGTAAATATAAGCAATTGCCAATTACGAATGGATGCCTATTGTTTAAGATTATCGTAACCTAAGATAGACTTATTAAAGTTGTCTATATTGTGCAACGATTCGATATTTTATTGTGTTAAAAACTCTTCCTTTTTCCTGCACTGTTATTCTAGTGGTAAAATAGGGTTTTGAAGGCCCTCCTGCTCAAGCCCAAATACGGCTTGATTTGCACATAATGTAACAACAATGTATTATTGATCAGGGGCGGACCTCCATGGAGCCGGGTGTCCCGGGCAACCCCTCATCCAGGGACGGACTTCCATAGTGTCCGGGGTATCCCAAGCAACCCCTCCACAAGTGTCACCCTTAATACAAGTGTCACCTCTCAAAAGTGCCACCCGTACGGCTCTTACAACCCTTGACGAATGCTCCTGGGTCCGCCTCTGTTATTGATAGAATCTCAAGCCACCGAAACCGATTTAAAATAAACAAATACTTCATCCATGTATGGTCTAACTTTTTAAAAAAAAATTATCAAAAGAGAAAAATAAATTTTACTACAATAAATATTAAACGTATAATTTAAAGAAAAAATATATCAATTAAAAAAGTTTAGCTACTCACTCTAAAAATTATTGATATTTATTTTTCTCAAGATCGGCTAAAACAAAATATACATGAACTTTTAGCTTGGCCCAATTGTTGGTCCTATTACACCATCGCAGCTGCATAGAAAATCAAGCGTTTATATTTGGGTAACGAAGGGGTTGTTTGATTAAATCAGAATGATTAAGCGCTGAATGATTCAAAGACTCTGTATGAATTAGCTCTGAATGTGACATGTTGTTTGATAATGGTTCTGAATCATTCAGAATATACTTTAATGCTGAATTATTCAACAGTGTTTTGCTAAATCATTCAGCACAATCTTCATTCAGATGTGAGAATCAAATACGCTGAATGTTGAACGGTTCAACATTCAGCGTTGAATGATTTCATTCAACAATAAACAAACAGCCCCTAAAGCTTCTTCCAACAACGTTGTTGAGCAGTTCATCAAAGCAGGACTCAACCTAAACATTAAAGGGCAAAACTCCATGTCATCCAAGCCACCATCGCCTTCTCTCAACATGCAAACCAGTTGCTCGTCGCTCATATCTCCCAATCCGAGCAAGTCCATGCCCTCAAAAGTTATCACCCCCTTCTCCCCATCCGTCAACGATGGAAACCCAATGCACAGCTCTTTCATGATTCAGCACCTAACTTCTCCAACACAATCTCGTTTTGAGCTTCCATCGAGGAGTTTCAAATGGAATTAATAGAGTGAAAGGCCGAGTTAGATAGTTAGGTGTGGGGTGCTAAATATATAGCTGTTGGAGGAAAGGAAACATAAATCTTGGAGGAAGGATTGTATGTACCGGTAAGAGGAAGTTGTTTGGGAAGGTTGTTGCGGACCGGCATATACAGTATACTCCTTCCTCGAAGTTGCATGGGGAGGTACCAATTTTCAGGAACGAACACCACTCCCTGTTTAAAATTGTCAAGTTTTGACCCACCACCATCACCAATAATTGAGTAATAAGAATGTCACTTTTCACGCCAAGCTCATCAAATTGTGTTACCCATTGCATAAATAGGAAGTGATGTGAAAGACAAAAACTCAAATTGATGTTTTCATTAGTATAAAATTTAAGATTTTTAATATAAATTAATTATTTTCCGATAATTTAGAAAAATTATAGATCAAAGTTCTCCATTTGTTTTGTTTCGATAGAAATAAAAAATTATTTTATTATATTTCTTTTATAAATGTAAAGTGTATTAAAAACTCACACTTATCTCGTAGTGAACATTTATATCTCTGATATGTATAATATTCGAATCTAGAACCTTTATAGATTATAATGAACTCCTTAAGTCCTTAATCATTGAATTCGCTTAATTCGCGTTATTTTATGACTTATTTTGTTGTAGTATTTTTATCCCATCTTATATTTATGTTTGAAATTTGTGATTGTCTATTCTAGACATAGTGTTTTTAAATTTTAACTTAAATTATTTTAAAGTGTAAGGCGCCTTGCCTACCCAAGAAGTTACTTGGTCGTGAAATAAAATTGGTTTTTGATTGGCATTTTTAGGCCCAAGTGCTCTATAATTAGTGGTTTATCAGCGGAGCAGGGCTTATATGAAAATCGGAACTGGAATGAAAGCACTTCAAATATTTGGATATATATATATAAGAGTGTGTTTGGTCGGGAGAACGTGAGATTCTCATGGGAATGAAATCCACATTCTCCCGTTTGGTTGACCGAGAATGTTATTTCCGGTAATCTTATATTATCAATAGTGGATTTTTTGGGGTATATTATCGGGAATATCATTACTTCTCTTTCTTTAGGTATTGTTGGATTACCAGCGTTTTGGACTAAAATGTCCTTAAAAAAATTTCTTTCAAAAATATTATTATTCTGTCATTGAATAATAAAAATTCTACGAAGGTTAAATTATAAATTTATCCTTAAACTATTTTTAGATTTACAAAAAAATCTATAATTAAAATTTTATATGAAGTTCAGGGGTTAAAATAAAATTTTACCATTTCATTAAACCTTTTTATATTTTTAATTTTATAAAAAAACTATATAAATTTTATGAATTTAATTTTTTAAAGAAAATATATAAATATTTTCCAACTCGTTAAAAAATAAATATATAACAATGATAATTTGGTAAAATATACATTCTAATAATATTTTATTCCTTTAACCAAACACGATAATCTTACATTCATGTTAAACCAACCAAACACAAAATACAATATTCTCAGTAATCTTATTCCTTGATAATCTTTTATTTTCACTGATAATATTACATTCTGTGAATAAAACGCACTCTAAATATAATACTCTTACGAGCGGTGCAAATTACAAAAAGCATAATTAAATAAATACTAGCTGAACAAAGGGTCTAGAAATTGACAATAGCTTCCACCAGTAATTCTTGTGAGTGGTTCATCAAGTCAGGACTCAGCCTAAGCATGAGGGTACAAAACTCCATCTCATTCAAAGCCCCATCCCCATTCAAATCACCTTCCCTCAACATGCACTTGGCCTCCTCATCGCTAATTTCTTTCAACCCAAGCACTGCCCAGTTCTTTTTCAAGCTCTCGAGGGTGATCACTCCCTTGTCTCCATCCACCAGCAACCGAAACCCGTTGCTCAGCTCCTTCATGAAACCTTCAGCTCCCAGTTTCTCAACCATGGCAGGGAAAAAATCTTCGAACACCACCACATTTTTTGACCCCATTTCTCTTTTTGTTTAGGGTTTTTAGCTTGTATGATTTTGAAATGGAAACTAGTTTGGCACAGAGGAAGGAGGGGTTGAGGGGGTATTTATATGTGATGGGGGGAGAGAATAATGCTAAGGAGGGAAATGGGAAGAAATGTTCGAGGAAAGAGTGTTGTGATGAGAACAAATTAAAGGTGAAGATAAAACATATGAGAAGGATGTCTGTCTTTGCTGCCCTGGCAGTTGCTGCTGCTTTTTTTGATTTGGTGACTGTGTCCATAAAAAACTCTCCTCCTTCCTCGAAGTTGCATGTTAGACGGTTTTAGATTTGGACATTTGGTTTCCCAAGCATTTGTCTGAAAGGGATTGACTTGTTTCGGAAGCCAATTTACTTCCATTCAAAAAATAAATCAATAATATTAAATTCGTAGCATTGGTTTTAATTGAAGTTTGTTAATGTCTAAGGGAAGAGTATTGAATTTGTGTCCAAAACAAAATCCCAAATGAAACCACCTTGGATTGGACAAGTGTGGGTCCAATACATAGAGGTTTCCTTCTTCTCTAGTTGCCACGAGACGCACACCAAGAGATTATTGGTACCTTTCATGGAAGCGTATTCCCTTTGTCTCATTTGATTAACCCCAGAGCAGGAGCGTTGCCATAAGATTAAATTGGTTTAGGACATCTTATCTTTATACCTGGGATTTTGTCTTAAAATTTAGTACTGGATTCTGACAGGGGAGCGTATATGTTTGGGCAGTACGATTTGGCCCATTCTAGATTGTCATACCATTAGCCTGATGATCGGGCATTTCTTTGGGGCTATAGATTTAAACCAATCGGCCCCGTAAAACAACTTCGATAGTTGGTGGAACAAATGGAAGAGCAGGCAGGCCCTGATAAGTGATATCCAACAATATTTTCTTTCAAGACTCGGTTATGAATCTCAAGTCTTCCTGCTTCCACTTCTGCTTGTGCTTGTGATTCTTCACTTCTAAAAGAAATTGCATTGTTAAACTTGAAGATGACATTAAAGCCCCAGCAGTATTGAAAATTAAACGATGAACATAGAAATCTTCATTTTTTTAGTAACATGGAAAAAATAATCAATATCAGATTGAGGATTTGACCTTGGAATATTAATTTTCCTATGAAAGAAATTAACGATATTGACCACTCTTACGATAGAATTAGATCAAACTTGCTTGATACGTTTGAATAATGCAATCTGAGGTCAAAATTCATTCACAACAGAAATGAAATCTCCTTTGAAAAAGGAGCATTTCCCAACCTAAGTTGGCGACGAAGCTTTTTTCCATCGAAAGAATCGGTAAGAATGAAGTGAGAGAAGTTGCTTGGAAGGCTTATTATAAACCGTAGGGAGTTGATTTGAAAAATGGCGTTCGGTATTAGATTCAAAGGACTGGAAAGAAATGACCTTTTCCAAGCAGAAATATGAATATGATAAAAAGTGATGTGATGAGCATTTAGAGATGTAGTTTGAGATTTTGAGATGTTCGATAATGACTGATTTGTGAACTACATTTTATTGACATTCAACAGACTGTTGTTAGTCGTCAGTTGGTAAAACCTATCAAAACTTGGAGCTTTCTCTTTGACTTGTTTCAATGGGAAAACTTGATCTGGAAATGAAACTAACACAAAATCATCAACTACAAATCTAATTAAGTCATCCACTGGTCACTCTTTTACAACATTTGTTACAAAAATAATCTATATTTACATTAATTGGCTTAGAATGTGCAAATATTTTTCAAAAACAATGCAGGGCCAAACTATAAAAGACTCTGGAGGCAAGGGTATGTTTCAAGAGCAGAGTTTTGGTAAGAATCTAGCATTATTACCTAGACTGGATAATCTTGTTCTGGGAAATATTTCTTATTTGAGCATGCATTATTCCACAAATCTTCCAGTTCTGTTACCCTGCATTGCATTCCTTGCAGCAGTACATAAAGTTGTTCGGCTTTCCCCCGAACGCTGGCTTGTTTTGCATACACGACGATTTGATCGTTGTTCTCTATCTCTTTGACACTTTCCTTGGTAGAGATGAAACCACTAAATGTGTCAATATATTTTTGGCCTTCAAGTAAGTTTTCTAGCTTCGACTGCTGATTAAGGAAACCTTGTATAGCTATTCTTGACGGAGATTTCGAGTTCCGAGCCAAGTGTCTCAATGCATCGGTCGAGAGGTTTGCATAGTTAAGTGCACTGCAAATTCTCATTTTCGGTGCTTCACATATTCCTCCATGAACCTGTTCAGAAATTTCATCAGTCAGCAAACTTGAGATATTGGATTAGCATTGGTCCCAATACTAACTAATAAGTGATCTGATTCAGGTATGAGCAATCAAATTAGAATTAGCATGTACACTTAACCAGCTACAATATCAGTTTTTCCCTAATCATTTTGTAAATGAAATGAATTTACTTAAATTTTACAAGACTGAATTGATTGAGCCCTAGGGAAAGGCCTGCAAACTTTCAAGTAATATACTACACCAACATCATTACTTCAATTGTAAGAAAAATAGAGAATTTGTGCAAAGCAATTAATTGCATTTATAACAATTTATAAGTTGATGGAAATATACCTGTAGATAAATGTCTATGGCTTGAAAAAGCCTATCATGGGATTCTCTTGCAGAATCTGGCAGCAGGAGGACTAATGCTGCAAACTTTGAAGGGTTCAAGTAGTAATCTGCTGAAACTTCCACAAGGTACGAGTCAAGTAAGCTTGCAACTTTTCGAAATCGAATCAGGGATTGGCAACAACTTTGTTCATTTTGAAATGCATTTACCAGCCTCAGTACTAGATTCACATCATACATGTAAAGTTTCTTTTGTGGTGATGGAACAAGAAAAAAATCTATGGTTGCTTGATCCAGTTGTAAACCGATAAGATTTTCCAAAATGGATTCGTAATGTTTGCTAATTTTCAAACTTGAAGCCACTCGATAGATGTCGAATAAGAGCTTGCAAGAAAGGAAGCTCCTATAAAGCAAGGAAATCAAATTAATTATGACCTCCATGATTCTGTACTTCTCAGTAGGGGTGGCAGTAAGGAAGCTCGATCTTTGATAACAGAAGAGGAACTTAATTATCGTAGCATGATCAAAATGTTGGGATATCATCTTTTTTATTAACTTACCAATCAAGTCAATATTCAAAAACAGAAGATCCTCAAACCACCAAGATACATGATAGGAATTGTTTCTGATACTATAGCTGCTCCTTGTATCAGATGAACACTGGAAACTTGAGTTCTCCGAAGAAGATGTGTATGGACTTGCAACAATAGGAGAGGCAAGCCTTCCTATAACACAATCCAGGACTTTATCGATTATTAGCGAAGGCTTCGATGGAGAAAGCAAACCTTGGCTCTCTTTCAAAGCTACAAGGAGCTCAGACCAGGACCAGAAGCTGATGCCATCTAGAGACTTTTTGGTTTGGTTCAACAAGTTAGGTCTGGGGCCATCACTATCTGTTATGTATGGCTCATAAAAAGTCTCGTTGTGGGGTTACGAATTATGAGGGTTGGGGGTGTGGGGGCGCAGCCCCCGCGGTACGGTACAGGGTTAATTTTGTAATTATGTACCAGGGTTTTCTATTATAAATAGAGATGTAACCTAGACCTAAAATATCATTGAATAAAACTTCTAGCGCCGCCTAGGCACCGAGGACGTAAGCACATTACCGAACCTCGTAAAATTCTCGTGTTCTTTCGTTTTCTTTACCCGTTTTCGTCAACAATTGGTATCAGATGTCAGGAGCAAAATTCGAAGTCGCGAAATTCGATGGTCAGGGTAACTTCGGATTATGGCAAACGAGGGTGAAGGATCTATTGGCGCAGCAAGGGATCTTGAAGGCTTTGCGACCTACAAAGCCGGCGTCGATGGATGAGGAAGATTGGGAAGAATTGCAGCAGCGAGCGGCAGGAACCATAAGATTATGCTTGGCGGACGAGGTCATGTATCACGTCATGCATCTATCGTCTCCAGACGAAATTTGGAGGAAGTTGGAAAGTCAGTTTATGTCCAAATCCTTAACGACAAAACTGTATCTGAAGCAGCGGCTGTATGGGCTGAAGATGCAGGACGATCACGATTTGGCGCAACACGTGAATGTCTTCAATCAAATCGTTTCTGATCTGGCTCGGCTTGATGTGAAAATTGAAGATGAAGACAGAGCGATGATTCTGTTGTGTTCGTTGCCTTCCTCTTACGAACACATGGTGACTACTCTTACATATGGGAAAGAGACTATCAACGTTGAGGAAATTACTGCAGCCTTGTTGGCTCACAACCAGCGGAAGCAGAATGCAGGGGAAAGCTCTCAAGCCGATAGCTTATATGTCAAGGGTAATCGAGATCGTGGACGGAAGCCAGAGAAGGCAGGGTCCGGGAAGCGGAATTCCAGATCCAAATCCAGGGATAAGAAGACGATTCACTGTTACAAGTGCAAGGAGGCGGGACATATGAAGCGAGACTGTCCGAAGTTGAAAAAGCAGACCGATGAGAAGCGTGATGGCTCATCCAAGTCTGTGAACGTGGTCGAGGATGATACTTCTGATTGCAGTGAGGGTGATATGCTTTCTATTTCAACGACACAATTGACGGATGCTTGGATTCTTGATTCTGGATGTTCTTATCACATCACGCCAAATAGGGAATGGTTTTCGACATACAGGCCGGTTAATTCTGGTTCGGTTTATTTGGGTGATGATCGATGTTGCAATATTGTTGGTATTGGTGATGTCAGAATTAAGATGCACGATGGCTCCGTTCGGACGTTGAGTGGTGTTCGACATATCCCAGACTTGAAGAAGAATTTGATTTCCTTGGGCACTTTGCACAAGAATGGTTTTATCCCTAAGGCTGACGAGGATAGGGAAACCATTCGGATTGTTAAAGGAGCATTGACTGTGATGAAAGGCAAGATGACTGCAGGGAATATCTACAGATTGTTAGGGAGTACCGTTGCAGGTGGAGTTCACTCTGTTGAGTCCTGTGATGATACGACAAAATTGTGGCATATGCGCCTTGCTCATCTTAGTGAACGTGGTATGGCAGAATTACACAAGAGAAACTTGTTGCATGGTGTCAAAAGCTGTAAGCTCGACTTTGCAAGTATTGTGTTCTTGGTAAACAGACTAAAGTCCGTTTCAAGACTGCGAAGCACACAACTCAAGGGATTCTTGATTATGTGCATTCTGATGTATGGGGCCTTCCACGACATCGTCTTGGGTGGATCTAGGTACTATGTTACTTTTATTGATGATTTTTCACGGAAAGTTTGGGTGTATTTTTTGAAACAGAAATCTGAAGTTTTTGAGAAGTTCAAGCTGTGGAAAGCTGAGGTAGAAAACCAAACAGGACGAAAAATCAAGTGTTTGCGGTCTGACAATGGTACGGAGTACACAGATTCACAGTTCCTACAATTCTGTAAGGAGCATGGGATTCAGAGGCATTTTACAGTGCGCAAGACACCACAACAGAATGGTGTTGCAGAACGAATGAACAGGTCGTTGAATGAAAGAGCCAGATGTTTGCGGTTGAATGCGGGGCTTCCCAAACACTTCTGGGCTGAGGCTGTTAACATGGCGTGTTACCTTATCAACAGATCGCCAAGGGCATTGCTGGCTGGGAAAGTTGCAGAAGAGGTATGGACTGGTCATGATGTAGTTTTGATAACTTACGGATTTTTGGTTGTCCTGCTTATGTGCATGTACCTGCTGATGAGAGATCCAAACTTGATGCAAAATCGAAGGAGTGTATTTTTCTGGGTTACAAGAAAGGTGTCAAAGGATTCAAGTTCTGGGATCCAGTGCGAAGAAAGTTGTGATTAGTAGAGATGTCGTTTTTGATGAACAGTCTATGTTGCAGCAGAAGCAAGACACGACAGTGGTAGATTTCGAGCAGTTTCCAGTTGAGAAACCAGAAACTTCTCAACCGACTTCTGGTGGTTCCACTACGGATGATTTGCAGGATTATAGTCTCGCCAGAGACAGGGTGAGACGGACGAATATAAAGCCTCCGAACAGATTGGGTTTTGAAGACTTGGTATCTTTTGCACTTACTGTTAGCAGTGATGATCCAGTTACTTTTCATGATGCCGTTACTAGTCAGGAAAACGACAAGTGGATGGCAGCCATGGTTGAGGAGATGGAGTCTTTGAATCACAATCGCACATGGGAGTTAGTTCCCCTTCCTGAGGTAAGAAGCCGATTGGTTGCAAATGGGTGTATAAGAAGAAACCAGCAGTAACAGAAAAAGAGGGGGAGAAGTTCAAGGCTCGTTTGGTAGCGAAGGGTTTTTCACAGCAGAAAGGAGTTGATTATGATGAAATCTTTCTCCTGTGGTCAGGCACACTTCAATCCGAGCAGTACTTGCATTGGTGGCTAGTTGAGATTTGCATTTAGAGCAGATGGATGTTAAAACTGCTTTTTTGCATGGTGATTTAGAGGAGCAGATCTACATGCGGCAACCTGAAGGTTTCACTCAACCTGGAAACGAACATTTAGTTTGCAGATTGAAGAAATCTTTGTACGGGTTAAAACAGTCTCCGAGACAGTGTATAAACGGTTTGACTCCTATATGATCAAGATTGGCTACAACAGATGTGAGTATGATTGTTGTGTCTATGTTAAGAGCCTTGATGATGGTTCTTTTATTTTTCTATTACTGTATGTTGATGATATGTTGATTGCTGCGAAGAACATGGATGATGTTATCGGTTTGAAAACTTTATTGAGTCAGGAATTTGATATGAAAGATTTAGGTGCTGCAAAGAAAATTCTTGGAATGGAAATTTGCAGGGACAGAGACTCAAGGAAACTGCGGCTATCTCAACGGGTTATGTGAGAAAATGCTAGAAAGGTTTGCGATGAGCAGCGCAAAACCAGTTAGCACTCCATTGGCGAATCACTTTAAGCTCTCATCAGAACAGTGCCCCAAGACAGATAAGGAAGCTGAAGATATGGCAAAGGTTCCGTATTCTAATGCTGTTGGCTGCTTGATGTATGCGATGGTATGTACTCGTCCTGATTTAGCTCAGCTGTTAGTCAGTTTGTAAGTACATGTCTAAACCTGGTAAGCAACATTGGGAAGCAGTCAAGTGGATCTTTCGGTACTTAAAGGGTACTGTGGGACATGGAATTGTTTTTGGGAGTCAGCGGGATAACCCTTTGGTTGTAGGATATGTGGATTCAGATTATGCAGTGACTTGGATAATAGAAGATCTACGACAGGGTATGTTTACTCTTGGTGGAGGGCCTATTTGCTGGAAGTCTACTGTTCAATCTGTCGTGGCACTATCTACAACTGAAGCTGAATACATGGCAGCGGCTGAAGCTGCAAAAGAAGCTTTATGGCTTACTGGTTTAGTGAAGGAGTTTGGGTGTTCAACAAGGTGGAGTTCAGTTGCTTTGTGATAATCAAAGTGCTATTCACTTGGCTAAGAATCAGGTGTATCGTGCTAGAACTAAACATATTGATGTAAGGTTCCACAAGATCAGAGAGTTGGTTGCATCTGGAGAGGTTTTGTTTCAGAAGGTACATACTGATGAGAATGCCGCTGATATGTTCACCAAGCCAGTTACGACAGACAAGTTCAAGCATTGCTTGGACTTGTTGAATGTTTCGAATTGTTAAAGAAGCAAGGTAACCCAACCCACATTGAAGTTTCCAAGGGGCAGGATATTCGCCAAGGTGGAGATTTGTTATGTATGGCTCATAAAAAGTCTCGTTGTGGGGTTACGAATTATGAGGGTTGGGGGTGTGGGGGCGCAGCCCCCGCGGTACGGTACAGGGTTGATTTTGTAATTATGTACCAGGGTTTTCTATTATAAATAGAGATGTAACCTAGACCTAAAATATCATTGAATAAAACTTCTAGCGCCGCCTAGGCACCGAGGACGTAAGCACATTGCCGAACCTCGTAAAATTCTCGTGTTCTTTCGTTTTCTTTACCCGTTTTCGTCAACACTATCCATCTCCATATATTGTGCTCCACAATTTAGTAAGACTATATTGGCAGGAGTTATCTCAGTTCTCCCATTGTTATAGCAAAACCTTGCTATGAGCTCGAATCCCTCAGCTCCCCCAGGAAAGTCATGAAATACAACTTTCAGGTTCCTGTATTATCCATAAAACGACCAAACAATTTGGCGAATCTTTCAGAGAAAGATGCAAGTGTTTTCTGCATTTTATGACATTTATGTTCACTTTTAACCCAAAAATGCCAAGCGGTAATCAACTCAAACAAAAGGTATAAATGAACCCAAAAGTGCCAGAAATTGTGGTAAGAAGTTGCCATCAACAATTAATTAAAGAGTGGTCCTGTTTCATCTGTAATCTAGAAGAGGGGCCAATATCCACGGTTAAATTAATAACTTGTAAAAAACCAGAAGAAATAAAGACGCGTGGAAGAGAGTGCACAAAGCAGCAACACGATTGGCTTCAAGTGAACGCAATTAATCATAGAAGCTGAAATGGGAACTAGTTAAGCATGCCGAAAGGAATCGATATTTTTATTTCTATGCCGACAAAAATTTGGAAGTTGATGTGAACAAACTACAGAAGTAATATCATTCAATCCCCGCAATGAAAATAAAGGGTTCGACGGTGAACATAGATATTATGTATTACCTTGTCTACTAGGAACCCTTCTTCACCGTTGACATCCACTTCAAGATCACAGCAGGCTCGCATTGCTCAGATAAGCTGAAGTGGAAAACTCGAAGCCAGTGAAAGAGGTTTATGGAGCTTAGAAACAAAAAAGAAAGGTGACGTGTTCAAAAAAGGATACACTTTTTTCCTTGAGACTGAGCCAAAAAAGGAGAATAAAGGACGTAGAAAAGTTGGTCGTAAGAAGAAGATGGTGCGGTGTTAGTTGGTGAAATGGACAACCGAGCATAAGAGACAAGGTTTGCCAGTAGGGAGTAGACAGAGAAGAGGGATTGAATAGGAAGCAAACGACAAGTTCTTATAGTTGCTGTTGCTATGGTGGCCACCACAGTTTTCCCTTTTATTACCGAATACACGCTTGGCTTTTGAGAATTCAACGCCCTCATAAAAAGGTATCAAATCTGACAACGATGATAAATTTTTTTGTATGTTTAAACCTTAAGATGTCTTAAATCTCTGAATCACATCGTTATCATTAGTGTATATGGAAATAAGATTCCATGTCAAACAACCAATCCAAATTCCATTAATTGTGCCGCTAAAAATCAATTTTTTGAAATGGGTAATTTGTATAGGATGTTGTTGTACGTAGTCAGCATTGAGAATTGGGTATAAAAAGAAGTTGAAACCATGAAAGAGAAAGGAAGAACTCCTCCGATGACTCTGTCAACTAAAAAACATACAGCTGCATTGCAATGTGTACGACTCTTATAAAAAGTATATTGCAAAAGTCATTGGGAAAACAAATATATAAAACTCGAGCTTGACAACAGTGTGTATAAGACTGTATGTATGGTATTTTCGATGCAGCAAGCTTTTCGAGGGTTTTGTCCTTTTTCTTTTTTATTATTTTACATGGGATAATTCTTGTTGACCAAAATCAGTGGTGGGCATGGCGCCCGTTACAATGGAACCCGAGAGTGGGGAAAAGAAGCCGAAGTGGGGGCTTGATCTGTTATTTTTGTATCCCACTTAAAAAAGGGACAGAGAAGTTGACACAGCCCAAGATTTTTTATTATGCATAAAATCAAAGATCATAATTTCTTTAAAAAGAAGTAATTTGGTTTTATTAAGCAGGGCGGGCGGGCAGGCAGGTAGGCAGGCAGTTGACCCAAAAGAGATACACGAGCAACATCAATAGCTCAAATGAGTAACAAGTAGACAGAAATTGGCCCAAAAATATTTAAATGGGTTTAGTTGCACCCAAACACTAAAACTTGGTTCAAATCGGGGGTGAAATGGCCCAAATGAGACGCAGTATCCCAAAGAAATGATAAACTGGAATTGCTTGAAAATCAATTAATCGATTGTCTCCGGGAGTGCTTATGCAGGGAAGGAGGTTGATCAGTCTCCTTCCACTGCGGATGGTGGACAAGAAGTGCGCATGGACGCTCCAATGGCTGCGTTAACCAGCCATCAAGGATTCAGGATGTCCACTATCACAATAGTTAACATTGGCATGATTTTTACTTGATAATTATTTTCCGTAAATTAAAGGTTTAGAAAAAAGCTATAATAGATAACGGTAGTGGCATTCATGATAAAAATAGTTGACATTGGCCATACGATCTTTACTTAATTTGTAGAACACGAAGTTATTCTCATATCATCACAGCATAGATCTTGAGCTGCCGAACAGCACAATCATTAGGGAAGAAGCGTCAGAACTCTTCACTTGAGCAGCCCCTTGTCCTTCAAATATTCCACTGTTTGGTCGAAGATTTCCTCAATCCCAAACTTAAAGCTGAACCCTTCGTTAATAAGCTTCTCTGAGGAGATGATCAACTTGGCTTTGGAGGGGCAATCTCCAAAACTGCAATCGTTTTCAAGTCAACAAACTATGTTAACCACATTTCTCCCATAGAAGAAATAAACTTTGTCAGTGCATGCATATTGGTTCTTACTCAGTAGGGACTTCGAACTCCGGGTATCTTTTGTGGAGGAACTTGGCGAGTTCGGGCACACTGGAATTAACAGCACAGCATATATATCGACCCGATGCAGATTCTTGTTCGGCCAGAAAAAACATGCGCTCGACATACGTCTTCCACAGCTTGATGGAGATCGAACCCGACAACATCTGCATACCTTTCAAAGTATTTATGAGGAAGTCATTGCCTGCAAAATTTGAAATTCCATCAGATATAGTTTGTGATGCTCCGATTCACTTCTTTAATTAAGCAGCTTTACAAAGCCATAACATTAGGTTCTGATTTAATACCAGAAATCAAAGCTGTTGCAAGTCCGATGCTGCTGGGCACATCTGGGTGAGAGAGAAGGACCAGTCATGAGAGAAGGGAACGGTAACGAGATCGATGTTTTTTCTTCAGCAAATCTCCAAGCTTCCTTTTCAGCCAACGTCTTGGATGCAGGGTACCCCTGCAATATGGATACATCTTAGAAGTTACAAGTTACAACAAACTATCTTCTGCTTGTTCATGAAGAAATAGTGTAATTAGCATCAAATTGTTACCCAAGTTGGTGGCTTTGCAGACGATAAGAACTCGGTATCGGTCCAGTCTCTCTCCGTCATGACCATATCCGTCCCGTTTAATGTGTGATTGACACAGCCGCGGCTGATGATGTCAAGACGACCACGTTTAATGGTTTTGCTTTGGCACAAGCTTTCAAAACGTTCAGCACTCCTTGGATTGCCGGTTTATCATGTCATTCTATAAAAAAACATAAAGCGACCTTGTAATTGGATCATCAATGAAAAAGCAGTTTAATTGTGTTAATGTTATACCTCTGGATCTTGTGAAGCAAAATTAACGGGTGTTGCAACTTGGAAGACAAGGTCACAACCGGCAAAGGGGGAATCAAAGCTCCCTTCATCAGTTAAATCTGCCTGAAAAATTTCAAGTCTCCCAACTTTTGCAGCGTTACAAGGTGAGGGATCTTCTTCTGGTTGTCTGCATTAGATTAGATTAACCCATTTATATGTTTTGCTTACTTTGGTTGGAAGCTAGGATCCACCAAATTGAAGTGATAAAAAAACAAGGGACTTAGGTTGTTGTGATCTCGTAAGTACTTGTCATGTAGTGCTAAAAACTTTCCTTTTTTTGTTATTAGTACTAAAAACTTTCCTTGTAAGAAGGACAGATCAACATTTGTCCATAAATGAAGAAGATCTAACCACTTCTTCTCTGAACTCTCTCTATCAGTTGCTGTTCTTCGGTTTATATACACGTTGGTCCCCGGGTCCAAGTGAGACTAGATATTAGGTGAGCATGTGACCTTGTCCATACCAACGACTCAAAAAAATACACTTTGCAGTTTTTTTATTTACTAATACGAGGTAATTACAAGGTAGTAAGAAAGACTATAACCATTGATATTAGATACTCACACCTTTAATATTTCTGATGTTCAAATATAAAATCTCAAAAAATAACAGTAATTCTTTTTACCACATAGATCTACATTGGACATTCATAGTAAAGAAATATAGGTGGACTTCAGTTTTCGGCAACATTACTGAAACCTGTAAATGCATTCTAGAAGGCAGAAGGGGTTGCTCGGTCAACTGCTACCAAGAAATACCTCAACCTAGACCTAACTTTTCTCTGGTTAGGTGGACATATTTGCTTGCTTTCACCCAAATAGAAACAGGCAAAATTAGCTTTTTTTTTTATTTATATTATAAAGCCAAATGCACCCACTAAGCAACTTTTAGTGTGCCTAATGAGTTGAGCAGTTCGAATTTGACTCAGTCAAAATTCAGTAGAAGCTCGACTTGAGTTGAATCGACTTGACCTTAACGAGTTAAATCGAGAAAATTTCAAACTCGATTCGATAAGTTTGCGAACAACTCGTTAATTATTTTTATAACTTTTTAGTAATTATCTTAAAAAATTATTTTTACTAATAGATAATAAAAATCTGATAAATTACTAATGAATTAATATCTAATAATAATTAAAACACTAAATTATTAATTAATTAATATCACTATTTTACTAAACCAAAAATCAAACTGTAATTATTATTTTAATTATTTATGATTGTTATTTTGGTATTTAGTTTCTTTTATTAATCTGGGTAAGTACAATACAACATCTGTTTAAATATAATTATAAAATATTTGACATTGAACATTCACACCCTTGACATTCATGGTGCTCAAACTTGAATCCTCAAGGAATACCAACAGTTCCTTTACTACGAATGTCACTTGGCTCGTGCCAATGTTTAGTCTTTGAATTTGTTTCATACGCTCTTTTGATAATTTTTTTATTAAATTTATTAATTTATGTTTATGTTAAGTTCTATATAGATAACTCTAAACCATTTGACATTGAACACTTACACCCTTGACATTCATGGTATTCGAACTCAAGTTGTCAATGAATGCCAACAGTTCCTTTACCACGAAGGTCACTTGGTTCGTGCCATCTGACAAGCATTGTAATTTTCAAATAAATAATATTTTTTCTCAGATTATTATGCTAATATAGAGAACAAGGGTGTCGGTCCATAGGGATTCGAAAATTTCTAATTCTAATTTGATTTGATCTTGAACCAAGAAACTTGTAAAACAATAAATTAAAAGAAAGAGAGATTTTAAAGTAAATAAGTAAAATAAAGCTAAAATAAAACTAACATGCAAACAATAAGGAGAATTGAGAAAAGTAAATTGTAAAGGAATAATAAAGATGAAAATAATTCCCAATAGTCGATATATTCCTTTTCGATAATTGCAAATGCAATGGAAATAGTTTTTCTGTTGTCGTATTGTGCAACCATCAATAATATTATTTGAGTGTATCAATCATATAACCAAGTGTCGTCGATTTGAACAAACGGCTTGCAGTGTTAGAATGCATGAATGCATTGCGGAAAAGTCTAAAAGAGCCGGTAAAATTGGCAGACCTTTTACAACACAATCATTTTCATACGTCGGGACTGTTTCCAATTTCACAATTGTTCCGAAATGTGTTTCTGCACCAATTTAAGCCATGGAGGCAACTCATTGTATGATTCCTCCCATTGGCCGAACAATTTTTGTTGGGTCCGATACCTTGCATATCATGCTTTGTGATAGTCAATTGTGTACCCATATAGCGATATAACTGAAGCAATACATGTCGCAACTGTAACACATGGATTTGATTTAAGCAGCGGAATGAAGGCTTCAGAAAGCTCATGAACATCCAAGTTACGATTATCTTGATTCAAGATGTTGGCGGTGCATGTATGTGGTTTGACGTATTTTGTGAGTTTCCAAAGGTTGTTTATCGTCTTTAACCGTACACGAACCCTCTAATTACATCATTGTTTCACGTAGAGACATTCAGCTATGTTCTTATCCATATCAGTTTTTTTTTCACAATTGATGTGACGAAACGACGTATGTTATAGTTCTTTATTGCATTTACAACTTGTTCTTTTGTCCTAAAACTCATTCGTAAAAAAAGTAAATAAAATTTCCAACTTACTAATAAACAAATTAAAACAAATAATGAAAAATTAAAACATTATATTAACCTGAAAACCATTCCAACATAAAAATGACCATCACTACGTTGATTGTATTGCTCAATATGTGGGAATTGGGACAATTCTGGAGCGTTGAATGCTTCCATACCAATTGTTGTAAAGTGTCATGACGGATGGTAATAAGGAATAGGTGTTACAGCACGTGGAACCGTTGTAGCCACACCGTATTTCGTTGTCTTCTGCTTCTGGTGGCATGTCAAGGTCTTTTGGTTCTTCATAGAAGGGGCCTAACTCACGTTTTACAAGATGCGTAGTTCTGCTAACATACTATAAATATCACTGGATGCAAGGTGCGATTTTCACTGAATTTTTTTGATTAACTCAAAATAAAATAGTTTAGTATAAATATTTTAGTTGTAAAGAACGAAATAAATAACATATGATAATGCATATGTCCACCAATTATGCACGTGGTGGACGACTAGTTCAACATGGACGTAATTGCAATTCTTATTCCTCTTCAGCAACATCATCATCATCATCAGGACCGTCAGTTGTATATGAAATCGATCCACCACTGGCAATGGAACCGGAGTAGAATATGCTCTGTGGCTAGGGATTGGCATGAGACCCAAACCCAACGGGTTCCGACCCGACCTGACTAGATCGGGTCATTTTTTTAAAAAAAAAATTGAGTTCAGGCCGGGTCAGGTTTTTTTTAAGGTGGTGTTCGGATCAGGTCAGGTTTAAGTTTAGGGTGAAAAATACCGACCCCGAAAAATAATTTTACCTTATATATTTAGGGATAATTACAAAAATACCCCTATATATTATTTTTTCAATTAAATCACTATTTTTATTGCATAAAAATAGTATTTTTATTGCATAAAAATAGTATTTTTATTATTTTGGGTAGGGTTGAGTTTGAATTTTATTTCAAAAAGTCAGGTTGGGTTCGGGTCGGGTGGAGGGTATATATTATGCGGGTCGGGTCGAATTTGGGTGAATGAGTCATTGTTCTTGGGTCGGGATGGGTGGACCAAAAATTGACCCAACCCGACCCATGCCCATCTCTATCTATGGCAGCGTCTGCTCAATAATATCGAATCCAAAGTTAGCCGCTAATTGTGTCAGTGGTGAATTCAACTGGTTAAAGACGTCAGAGAGGAAACCTTCCGAGAACTGCCTCATTTGTGGAAATATTGATTGATTCGAGTGGGTGAAGATAGGGTTAGGGTATGACAGCACTGTCTGATGAGGTCCATGTGTGTTGTCGATGAGGAGGATGCACTTTGTTGTTTTCTTATTCTTCTCTGCATTGACTCCCCCACGTTGCCTCCCCATTCATGGGCGAATCTATTGAGGAACATATAATTCTCGCGCTTGTTCCTCACCGGTCAATATATGTTACATCCCATATTCTTGGTACCACCGCATATAATCGTATGTCACGCTGTGGTCGGAGATGAGTTGAGTCATGGGCTTCCTCTCAAATCTTCAGACCCACTCGTTCAGATACATCGCATTATGGTCCACCCAATTAATTTTCGTCTTCCCTTTTCGCTTCAATCGATACAACTCATCCAAGAATGTGGATATGGTAAAATCAATTGGACAAAGTTAAATTATCGAAGGATGCGCTTGGTAGGATGCCACTTGACTATCTCATACAATATCAGCGGGACTGACACGATGTACACGGGAACATTAGTCACCCTGATCTCATGCGGTATACAGTTGGTAATAGCATCATCATAATAAGGCGTCCATATGAACTATAAAATTAAAATTATATAACTTTGTTAGCTAAAAATCTCAAATAAATTAAATTATTATAAAATTATAAGATAAAAGTCGAATGAAACTATTTATTATCTTATGTCCAAACTTATCGATCAAGAGTCTAAAGTTTCGTTGATGTGTTAGTAAGTGGTCGTGAGAGATTTCATCAGTCCACTATCATTAATAATAGAATTGTATTATTTGTCAATAATATTATAAAAAATATATAAAATTATTTTTTTACCTCTTAAGTAACAAAAATTCATATGAGACGTGTCTTTTAAGGATCAAACATAAAAATGACATTTAGATCCAGGCCCAAGACCGCAAAAACAATAAACACCCTTCAATGACAATTTTTTGTCGGGTTTACGGCTCTACAAAGCTGACCAAACAAAAATGCCAAAACGGTCAAACCCCAACTTATATTTCTGAATCCTTCAAATTTTTCAAATGATTCAACCGCATCATATGCACTTTATTTCGGGATTTGTTTGACATTAAAATCCCCCAATAATACTCCTAGTATATGAGCACGAGAAAATTGCTTCAAAATATTAATAAAATAATATAACTACTTAATTTCTAAAATATTAAATAAATAAATTAAAATATTAATAAATATTAATAGATAAAAACATTTATATTTACCTCATTCAGTTCATGCTCGCATTCTAAGGTAGGTTCATAAAATTTTCATCCAAATATTTAATTTTTATTTTCCATCATCGCGTGCATCATCAGACGGATCAATTCCGAACAATACCTCACATACGTTTCTATGGGCAATAATAACACCAGTAATAGCTACTTCATCAATAGGAAGTCCCAGATGAAATGTAACATCTTGCAGAGTAATAATTGCATCCCCACATGGTAAATGTAACGTGTCAGTCTCCAATCTCTATTTTTCCACCAACGCATTTATAAGTGGAGGATACAACTTCACACTGTCACCAATTATACTACTGATATATCTGAAACCCGCTAAATGTTAATAGTCAATAATATCCGCATCGGGCGATGTCACATGATTTATATGATACTCTAATACACATTCATATCCCTACGAAATATAAATATTAAAAATTTATTTAAATACCAAAACAAATAAAATAAATAAATAAATAGTAAAGATACAAAAAATATTAATTAATTTACCTCATCATTTTGCCAACAATAATCAAATACATGACTTCGATCATGTCTTAATAGACTCACCACCATGATATGAAATCTTTGAATATATGAAAGGGATGAGTGTAGTGATGAATAGGAGTGGAGTGATGAATAGGAGCGGAGGGTCCTATTTATAGCCCTTCTCGCACTTGGGGAAGCAATGTGTTAAATGCAACTCGCGTCCTGCAAGATACGAGTTACGTTGAAAACACGCGGAATTTATTTCGTTCTCAGTACCTCGCGATTTGCAAGACGTGAGATTGCTACCAGCTTTTATTTTTAAAATTTCAAAAATATTATAATTATATTATTATTAATTATTTATTATATTTAATATTTTACACATAATTTTTCATTAATTAAAAATTTACAAAATATATTATAATTTTTTATAAAACATCTATTTTAATTACTATATTACTATATTATTTATATTTTAATTATTTATTATATTTAATAATTAATATTATTAATTATTATTATATTTATTTATTATATTCATTTAATTTTTACGTTTCAAATTAAGTTGCTATATGGAATTCGAAAGAACCTTGCACTTTGCATGCAACAAAGTCCCTCATAAATATAAATCTCGCGATATTTTGGATTATAAAAGCTACCTCGCGCTTTGCAATGTGTGAGGTCATTTTATACAATTATTTTATTGGTTTACCTGGAAAGTGTGCCCATATTGAATCTATCTCGTGTGTTGGAGGGTATGAGAATTTAAAACGTGGTTTGTAGGCCGCGAAGTCGTTTGATGTGGACGATTTGAGATTTAGGTAGTGTTTGTTTTTGCAAAGGTAAAAGTTCTGCAGTCTGCGGATCACATCTGCAGGCATCTGCAGCAGAAGAGGAGGACCAAAAGTATGCAGTCTACAAGAAGAAGACTATTTATTTTTTAACGTCTGCAGACTGCTAAAATAAACTGAAATATAAATAAACTGATTTTTTAAACTATACTCAAATAACCATTTTTGCTATTAATTTTTTAAAAATTATAAAATGTCATTAAATTTAATGAATTATTACAAAATAGTCACTATAATGTTGTAATAAATTATAAAAGTTCGATAATATAATAATTATTTTATAGTATTTAGATAAATTTATTAATAATTTATAATATTTTAATAAATTTAATAAGTATTTTATAAATTTTTAAACTTTATTGACGAAAATGATCATTTGTATATAACTCAACGATATCTAATATACTTTATTTGAAAAAATATATTAAATAATTATTATACGAATTTTTTTATTATAAATAATTTCATCTACGGACTATTAGATTTTGATTTTAATATTATATATCATTTTAAAAAATTATTATTAAATCAATCGATAATGAAATCAATTTGATTTTAATTCAATATGTTTGTTTTGGTTGATGTAATTGTTAAAAAAAATATATTTTAATTCTCAATTATTATCGATTCACAAATATCAATACTCGATTTTATAATATCATTTAAATCATCTTAATTTATTCGAGTGGTACAATCTGATTCTAGTAACATAAAAAATATATATAATATATACTCCATATAATATACATCAATTAGTACTTTTCTATTTAGAAAAAAATATATTATTTGTTTTTTTATTTGTTTATTCAATATAAAGGGACTTTCGTACTTTACCAGAATTAAATGATAAGAATAATATTTTTCAATAGTGTGAATATTTTTTTATTAAAACATTTATTTTATCTTTTAATGCTAATAATTGTATGTCCCCGTGATTTTCTAAGTTTTTATATAAAAAAAAGTTTACTAAGTATAATTGTATAATATTTTTTACTAAGTTTAATATTTTTTCAAAAAATATATTAGATATCGTTGAGTTATATACAAATGATCATTTTCGTTAATGAAATTTAAAAAATTATAAAATGCTTATTAAATTTATTAAAAGATTATAAAATTATTAATAAATTTATCTAAATACTATAAATAATTATTATATTATCGAACTTTTATAATTTATTACAACATTATAGTGACTATTTTGTAAAAATTCATTAAATTTAATGACATTTTATAATTTTTAAAAAATTAATAGCAAAAATGGTTCTTTGAAGAGGTTAGAAGAGCTTTAAAGATATAAGTCTACGTCTGCGCCAAGAAAAGAAGAAGAGCTTTTGTCTTCTAAAAAATAAACGGTCTGCGAAGCCCAATGTCTGTGTGTGGTCTGCACGGCTCAGACATAAGAACTTTGAAGACCTTAAACAGTGAAAACAAACACTATCTTATTCTTCTAAATAATTTCTAGAGAGTAATATTTATTTAAATAATTATTTTTTTGATGTTTTTAATATAAAATTGGCCATGATTTTGGCATTCGACATGTTGGATTTGAATTACATGTTGACTGACACGACCAGTGTGCAGAGATTTTGATACAGAGGTCAGGTCAGCTGTTGTGGACTCTGTTTTTAAACGCTCAATGTTTGAGCCAACAACATCGGTCATTCCATTCAGTCCACACCTGGGTCGAGAAGATTGAGATTAATGGGCTAAACTACCCGACCCAAAAGGGCCCAACTCCAATAGACGTTAACGCTAGCAATTTTTGTTTCCTTTTCGTAAGAGATGCCGCCAGATCTAAAGTTCAAATCAATTCAAAAATCCACTCCCCATGCCTCACAGCGCTCTCTCCTTTTCGTTCTCCAAACCCTATCGTTCCAATTTGTTTCCCCAAATCCAAATTCTTCAAGACAATCAAATCCAAATCCAAATCGTCTACTTCATTTTCTCTGATATCAACGGCCCATACAACATTGCGTAACTCTCAGCAACCGCTTCAACTCATTTTTCGTTTTAGTTACAAACATGGCTTCTCGCAACCAGAGCCGACCGCCTCGCAGCCCCGCCACTGTAAGCGGATTTCTTCCCTTCTTTAGCTCCGTCAATTTGAGTTTGAATTTTTCAATCCGTTAGTTTTAGTTATTAATTTCAGAGGAGGGGACTTGGAGATGAAAATCCGTTAGACAAACGGAGAAGGCTGGGAGCAGTAGGGAGAGGATTGGGACCCACAGCAACTGGGCAAACCCGGCGAGCTTTTTCTGCTGCTAGCAATCTCCAAGAAGCCACAACCACAGCTAATGCCGATGCCGGGAATACAGAGGAATGCCATGAATTCACTAAAGAAGAAGTAGAGGCGATACTGAATGAGAGGCCAAAAGCTAAAAAGTTCGATCTCAAGGTAAAACTATAATTGTAATTAGGTTTGTCGTTTGTTTATAAATTTTAATTTTGTCATTTATTTGTATTTTTGTAGGCTAAATATGAACACGCGGCTGAACATAATAAAAGGCTTAAGATTTGTGTCAAATGGTTTCAACAGTGTGATGAGAATCACCAACTTGATAAAGAGAAGCTTAAGAATTCATTAGAATCTGCCGAGAAAAAATGCATTGATACAGGTAACTTCATTTCTTCCAAAAGTTAATTTGCGTTGCTGTGGTTTTTGTTAATTAAATTTTGATTCTGTAGGTTAGAGAAGAAAAACAAGGAGGAAGAATTGAATGCAGTTATTTCTGAGTTAAGGGACAATAATGCATCTTTACAGGAGATGCTTTCCAATGAAGTGTCTGAAAAGCAGGTATGATATCAACCTTAAAATATGTTATGCATATATGCTCTTCCTTGATGGTTCTTATAAATACTTGTTTGGTTTTAATATCTAGGATGCTATAACCTCCATAGAAGTGAAGTTGAAGCTAGGTTTACTGCTGAAAAAACAATTGCTTCTTTGACAGACGAGCTTCAAAAAGCTCAGCAGGATATAGCAGCTGCCAATGAGAGGGTAATATATATGATAAATTTGTTGCTATTATTAAATCAGTTTCTATCGCAGACTAACTTTTATTGTATTTTGTAGGCCACCTCACTTGACAATACACACAAGCGATTACAAGAGTATATCCTGAGTCTGCAACAGTACAATTCTAAATTAATCACTGACCTTGATATAGTGCGTGAGTCACTCAAACGTGTAGAAAAAGAGAAATTGGCAATAGTGGAGAACCTTAGCACTTTAAGGGGTCACTGTAGTTCGTTACAAGAGCAATTAACCTTGTCAAAGGTACTGTTTTTGTTTCAGCCTGTTGTATAATTTTTCTAAGCTTATTCAGTTATTTCTTTCGCACCTGCTCCCCTCCCCTTCCCCTCCATATGCTTCAAGTATTTAAATGAGTATGATAACTTCTTAATTTGGGTTGTTGAATCTTATTTTAAACTTGCCATTGCATGGTTATATCAGATTTTTCATGATGACTACTACTTTTGTACTCGCTCAATTATTTTCAGGTCTTCTGTGCACCTTTCTGTTTTATTTCTGAACTCAAGTGATGTAACCTTCGGTTTATATGTAGTAGCTGGTTTTCCATATACATGTCTTCACACATCCTGCCTGTTCATTGCATTTTGTAGCACTCAGGTTTGCATGGAAACAAGTACCGTTTCAGTAGATTTGAATCCTTTGGTTGTTATTATTTTCAGGCTTTACAAGACGATGCTGTTAATCAAAAGGAAACATTAGTTAATGAAGTTAAATGCCTACGAGGGGAACTACAACAAGTGAGGGATGATCGTGAATGCCAAGTGTCAAAAGTGCAAGCCTTATCGGCTGAAATAGAGAAGTTTAAAGAAAGTGCTGGAAAATCGTTTGAAGTATTAGATGACTTGACTATGAAATCAAAATACTTGGAGGTTGGTTTAAATTTTTTCTTCCGATTAGTAATTCCATTTTGGCAAGCTTTACTACATGTTAGGTTTCTTTTGTAGGATACATGCTCTTCTCAACTGGAGCGAATAAGAATACTGGAGCTTCAGCTCGCAGCTGCAAATGAAAAGCTGAAGGTACCAACAATGCTTAAATTCAAAACTCTTTATTTTCTCTTATATTGTTTTGCTAAAGATATCATCAATCTATTTGCTGATGTCATAGTTTGTTCTTTCTTTTCCTATTCTAGATGGCTGATTTATCAGCTTCAGAAACAAGGGTGGAATATTTAGAACAAAAAGGAATCATACAAGAACTACAAGATCGGTTGGCCGATATGGAACATAAACTAATTGAGGGAGAGAACTTGAGGAAAAAGCTGCACAATACTATCTTGGTACTGCTGCTTCATTGCCCTTTCTTTGTTGACTATAATCATGTAATAATACGAAGTTATATTTAATTGCAGGAATTGAAAGGTAACATCCGTGTATTTTGTCGGGTACGTCCTCTATTACCGGATGATGGTGCAGCAGAATGTGTATCAGTCTCTTATCCTACATCAACAGAATCTCTTGGCCGTGGCATTGATTTGATACAGAATGGTATGAGCATATGTGTTCTTTCTTTGCTACTCAATTTCTGTTCTATATGAAAAGCAGCACCACCCTTATACAGTTTTATCTCATTGTTAACAGGACAAAAGTATCCTTTTACATTTGATAAGGTTTTCAATCCTGAGGCTTCACAACAAGATGTCTTTGTGGAGATATCACAGTTGGTACAGAGTGCCCTTGATGGATACAAGGTGATGTAGCTACTTTATACACTTTTTTTGTAAACTAAGCAAATCCTTTTGTTCTTCGAAGTTGAGTACTGCAATATCTATTTTGATATTTGAATTATAAAATCACTAGTGATTATGTATGGCTCCTATTTGATCCACATGATTTTTCCTTTGAAGTAAATATGGATTAATAGGCTGTTGGTTTGTTTCAGGTTTGTATATTTGCTTATGGACAGACAGGTTCAGGTAAGACTTACACCATGATAGGAAGGCCTGAAGCTCCAGAGCAAAAAGGGTTGATACCTCGTTCGTTGGAGCAGATATTTCAAAGTAGCCAGTCATTGCAAGAACAAGGATGGAAATACAAAATGCAGGTAATTTGATTTGATGATTTCTATTTATTTTGTTGGCAATTCATTGTTTTAATCATCTCATCTAAAAATTTTAGGCTTCAATGTTGGAAATATACAATGAAACCATCCGTGATTTGTTATCAACTAATCGATCAATAGATCCAACACGTGGAGAAAGTGCAGTTTCTGGGAAGCAATACACAATTAAACACGACTTAAATGGTAATACATATGTCAGTGATCTGACCATTGTCGATGTCAGCACCATGACAGAGATTTCCTCACTTTTAAGGCTGGCAGCTCAAAGCAGGTAAAATTGTTTAAGAATCTTGAGAATTTTTCCAACGGTGTATAGATTATTCTTGCGTTATGCATCTACCAAAGTGAGGAAATTTTAAGTGTTAAATTAGTTGATATTACAAACTATGAAATGTTTTATGAACGATGAGGTAGTTGTCTAGCCTGGGTATAACAAAACTTAAAATAGCTTGTCTCTGATATGAAATGTCTCATGAGTTTTCTTCTCAATGACGATATTATAGTACAATTTGGGGATATTCAAGGGGTTGTACTCTGTTTTCCAGGTCTGTGGGCAGGACGCAAATGAATGAGCAATCGTCTAGAAGTCACATGGTTTTTTCATTAAGGATCTCGGGCATGAATGAGGTAACTATACTTTTGAGTGCTTTTGTTTTGTATTGAGTCGTTGATAACCCCTTTCATTCTGACATTTCTTTACTTCAATCTGTTAGGGCACTGAGCAACAAGTACAAGGTGTTTTGAACCTCATTGATCTTGCAGGAAGTGAACGACTGTCAAAGAGTGGCGCAACCGGGGATAGGTTGAAGGAGACTCAGGTATTTAACGCCCTACTGGATTTTGTCTGTTCCATAACATGTTCTTAACGCTATTATACTGTTTTCTTGCCGTGCAAACTAGGCCATTAACAAGAGCTTATCGTGTTTGAGTGATGTGATATTTGCATTGGCCAAAAAGGAGGACCATGTGCCTTTTAGGAACTCCAAGCTCACATATCTTCTCCAGGTAAAGTGCTCTAGAATAACTTTTGGTTGATATCAAATTTTGTTATGAATGAATCACTGGATTACCTTTTAAATTTAATTGCATAATTAATTACAGCCATGTCTTGGTGGAGATTCGAAAACCCTTATGTTTGTCAACGTATCTCCTGATCCGACTTCTGTGGGCGAGTCTCTATGCTCCCTCCGTTTTGCTGCAAGAGTTAATGCTTGTGAAATTGGAGTTCCCCGGCGTCAGATGACATTGAGGGCAGCTGATTCTCGGTTGAGCTGCGGCTGAACTGAAGTTATGATTATTATCATATTATTTTATAATAGTGTTAACTACATTTTTGTAAGTGAAAGGTTTATGTATCATCCGTTGAGAGCTTCTTCTTGAGCTACTACTAATCACATGTGTTCTTAGATTTATGTTGCGTCTGATAAGGACTAATGATTGGGGAAAAAAAGGACCAATTTATTGGCCCTGCCACAAAAGTAACTTTTTCATTGTTGTATGGTAAGAGTTCATCATTTGATGAATACAGAAAGAAACAAATGAATTCTATGTTTTTATCAGGGTTAAGTTTTTGGCTTTTAGCCTTATGCGAGTAGAATTGGGATTTTCGAACACTGAAACGTCCCGTAAAAACGTGAGAAAACTAGAGTAGGGGTATATTATATTTGTAAATGAAGCATATATGTCTTTGGCTAGCAAGAGAACAAGTCGAGATTTGTTTTTGTTTTCTTCAAATGGAAAGGAGATATTTATTGAATCATATCCAAAAGAAGATAGAAAGAACCATATATAAAACAGAAAAGGAATGGTTGGTGCCAGGACAAAAGTAAATGGTAAAACTACACCATTTTTCACAAGTTACCAAGAAAAAATGGTTTACAAGTTGAAGTTACCTAGCTTTTCTGTTTCCATATCTTGACATAGTCTAAAGGACATTTCTCTTGTTGCAACAAGCAAAACATCAAAGAAAAAGGAAGGAAAAGATGGATAGAGAAGAAGCGCAACAAGACAAGTCTAGAGTTGTGAAGATAGACTCTGTTCAATCCTGGGACTTATATTTTAACCAAGCTACAAATCAAGGCTGCCCGGTAAGCTATTCAATTCTTCATGTTTGTAATTGTCTAGTGGGTAATCTTTTGGCTCAGTTCCTGGAAACGATCTCGACGAAGGATTTTATTGTGATTATATCTCTCCAAAGTTGTTAATTTGAGTATTTTTCTGGGTATGTTGTAGATTGTTGTACACTTCACTGCTTCACGGTCCCTCGGTGGCCATGAACCCCTTTTTTGAAGAATGGCCTTAACTTTCCAAGATCTCCTGTTTCTCACCGTTGATGCTGATGATGTTAAGGTAACAACTCTATGATCGCTTACATACAAATGCTGATAGAAGGGGAGCGAGTTCAGTATCTTCTTCCTGAAGACGTGCTAGAATCATCTTGAGAAAGATATGTTTGGGCATGTAAGTTGGATCACGACATGTGCATTTGAGGATAGTATCATCCTTTTGTGATAAGGATGATTTGTTTTGGCATTATTAGGTATAATGAGTTAATGACTAGCAAAGTCATTTTGAATGTTGGTTCACGTTATGCTCTATTTTCTTTATTCCTGTTGCTATTAAAAGAAAAGCTAAACAATATAGTTTGAATAATAAATTTCTCGTGGGTTGTTAATATAATCTTGTGAAAAAATGAGGGTCCAAAATGAATTAATTTATTGTATTTGCGCGGACATGTTTATTATGTAAGATTGATATGAGTGGGATTATTAGGAGGTGGCAACGAGGATGGAGATCAAGGCAATGCCAGCATTCTTACTGATGAAGGAAGGTACGGCTGCTGACAAGTTGGTTGGCGCAAATCCAGAAGAGATAAGCGGATTGATGGTTTTATGAAATCCAGTCGTGCATAATATCGATGCTTGAACGTGTGAAAAAGGGTGTTTATATTTGTGTATCGTCTTATAAATGTGATTCCGTGCTGAGAAGTTGACAAGTCTAGAATCCGATCCTGTTGGGGGGAAAACTAGGCCAAAACCACCACCTGCTCAAGACTATCTCAACAATTTGACAATGAATGCAAATCATCCTGCTCGTGACTTTAGGAAAAACAACGATTCCTTTAACCAGTGAGGTAAGTTGGTTCGTGAAATGATACCATTAGGAGGAGAATAAAAGAATTGAGTTTCAGTTATCTCCGCCTCGGCATTTTTTGCTAAATTGTCAGCAACTCTATTATCCTGTCTCAAAACATGATTGAAACAGACCTCTCACTCCCGCTCAAGCAAGCACAGAATATGATCCACTATCGTTGAACTCCTCTTCCTCTTATGATCGTTCATCATGTTAATGACATTTAAGTTATCATTTTCAACAACCACTCTTCTCACACCGGTGTTCCAAGCGCGGAGAAAGCCAACATAGATTCCCCACAGTTCCGCTTCCAAACTCGAGCACACTCCAAGAAATTTCTTAAACCCCACTAACCACTCTACTATATTGTTACGAATTGCACCCACCCTTTCTCGACGTTGACGTCTATTTGCTTCGTAGTCTTGTTCGAGTGCTCTGTGCGTCAACATTTGTAATCTCTTGCTTCTTTCAAGAATAACAGCATTATTCTCCAACGAATTATCAAAAACAATAGAATTTCCATAACAACACGTGTTCTAAAAGATTGTTCCAAATAAGATATCTCACTCCTTACCCTCCTTAGAGAAATAGCTAACGTTAGTCAGATTAACGCGGATCCAATTCTTGATTTCCATCGACATAAATTCCTCAAGTTTATCTTCTTTTATGAGCAGCACCCAAATGGGTAGAATAATGGTACACTTCCAAAAAATATGATCAATATCCTCCAAGGAACCAACACAGCACGGGCAGTCTCCATCACTCGTGAAATGACGTTTCAGCCGTTCAGCATTAGTCATAAGTTTATTCCAACTTAACAACCATAAGTCGGTTACTTCGACATTTGGCTCTAATCGGGCTTCATAAGTCGGTCCTATAGTAAACTGCACATCATCACATCTTGCCCGCCCATAATTATCGACTTTTCCACCTTGAACAGAACCTTTGATAACAGCTGGTCTTAGCAGTATATTTATGGGCAGAAGGTGCTAAAAAACACTCCACTTCCAATTACTCGCCTTGTCTGACATGCCCTTCACGGAAGTTGACAAGTAATGGTACCATTGTTAATGTAATTAATCAAAGGGTTCAGATAAGGGATCCACTTATCCCTCCAAAAATCAGTGTTACTGCCATTGCCCACCACCTGAGAAATATTGCTACAAACATCTTTCCACACAATGCTAATACCCTTTCAAAGCCTCGAGCAATTCTGATTTCGAATGTGCATTGAAAAATCTTCCTCCCATTTATATTTTGCCTGCAAGAAATAAACCCAAAGAGCATCCTTTTGAGTAATGAGATTAAAAGCAAGTTTGATAATAAACACTTAGTTTTGAGTCTCTAACTTCCTGAAACCCAATCCACCATACACAATCGGCTAACATACATTATCCCAACCAGGGCCGGTTCTGACTTTTTCTTGGCCTGGGATAAAATTAAAAAAATTAGACCCTAATTTAAAAGAATATTAAAAAATACGCAATATAAAATTTTAATTAATTTTTATTAAATTAAATAAATATTAATTCATTACAATATCAAAAATATCAACATATTTAAGCATATAAATACTTAAAAAAACATTGCCTTCGAGCATTTCTTGATGCAAAATCATTGATGATAGTGTCAACATCAATGTTTTCCAATATATTTTTCTCAATATATAACATAGCTAGCACATTCAATCTTTATTGTGACATTGTTGACCTCAAATAATTCTTCAATAATTTCAGTTTTGAAAAACTTCTTTCCGCAAATGCTACCTTTAGCAGCATTGTTAATAAAATTCAATAAGCAATTGAAACATTAGGATAACAATCTCTAGCTTTAACAAACTCAAGAACTTCAAGCGCTGACATGAATACATTTGGCAAAGTCAATTGCAACACTTTATTTTCAGGAAAAAAATCATCTGCATCAACATCCGACAAATTATTATGAGAAAAAATAATCTTAAAATTATTACAATATTTTTTTAATAAGTCAATAAGAAATAAGTTTATGGGCCCTGCTTTTAATTTAGTATATTAATATAGTTTTTAACGTTATGATGAGAACAATAAATCAATAAAAAATAAGTTTATGGACTCTCTTGTATTAATATAAGAAAATGATATATTAATATTTATGAGTCTTATTTTTAATTTAGTCTATTAAAATATAATAAATTAATACAAAATAAAATTATGGGCCCTGGGCGGGTGCCCCTCTTGCCCCTGCCCAGAGCCGCCGGCCCTGTCCCAACGAATTGAAGGAGTGCCTCCACCACCAGAATCCTTGCCCCAAACACAATAACGAATCAAACGTTCCAATTCTGAACAAATTTTCAAAGGCAGAACAGCAGTTTGCGTAGCACCGCTTTAGCAAGAGTGATACGTCCAACCATGGAAAGAGTCCACTTTCCAACCGCTCAATTTATTATGAACCATTTGAACCAGGTAACGGTAGGAAGCCGATGTAACACCACAGTGAAGTAAAGGGACTCCCGATGTAACACGAGAGTGAAGTATGTTAAAACTAAATCATAATAAATATTAAATTACCCGGGATCTAATCGTGTCAAATCATCAAGAATAAAATAAATACCAGATTCGGAAGCGTACATGAATTAATTGATAGGTTGAAATCCTTAAATCTTTCTTTGGTTGTGATCTTCCAAAAAGATAGAATTTTCTTAACTATAAACTCTCTAACGTGATAAGAGTAAATACGAGATTTTGTATTTATTAGTGACAAACTGTTTTATATAGTTAATTCAAGAATAAATTATTGTATACTTATAACTCTTCAACCTTCATCGAATTATAAATATAACTTTAATGGTATCTACACTTTTATTTCTATGACACTTCTAATATCTTATGATTTTATAACATAATTGATCACTTAATTTATGTCATATTTTATGATAACAATATACATTTTAAATATGTGCCCATAATTATGGATTTTAATCCAAAATCTCCCAGTTGGGCAACATATGTTTTCTAATATATGAGCTCAAATTTTTTTATCATACAATAGGTATTTTATAACAATCTCGTCCATTAACTATATCCATATATGATCAAAGCGGCTTTTGCCATATTTATCATGACTAGACCCATCAATGGTCACGTATACAAACACAGTCAAATGACAAAGATCAATCATGGAGCGTAGCATGAAAATTACATGCAATGTGAACCGCACATATCTATTTCCAATTGGTCCTCTTTAAACATTAGTGAGATCAAATTTTATCAAAACCAGAGTGGATAAACCAAAATAAACTTTATTTCTGCAGAAAATAACTTTAAAATAAATATCCTTAAACTGAAGTTGTGTTTATAATAAATGAACATTAAAATTACAAACTCCCACTAGAATCAAATATCCTTAAATGATATTACACTCATATGAGTAATGTGCTCATGAAAGACCTTGGGTGACAGTTCTTTAGTAAGCGCGTAGTTATGAGTTTGTACCAACATGCTCTATAAACATATAATCACTCTGAATTTTCTTTAAGAAACAAAAACATAATATCTATGTGATTAGATTTAAGATGTTTTTGTTATATATGGAAAGAAGGACTACAACTTAGTTGTCAAAAAATAAGTCAAGTGGTTTTTCTTATCAATTCATAATTAGCAGTTCATGTGACAAACTTTTGCATTCATATTTCAATAAGTCGTAGTCCATAAACCTAATGATATCTTACTTATTAGACCTCTGATATGTGAATATGTAACATTTTTGTTCTTAAATATATTGAATGAATTAATTTAGCTGCTATCCAACGATCCATACCCAAATTGCTTAAATATCTTCTTAATATCCTAAAATCATATACTATGTCTGAATGCATATAAACCTGAGTATACATTAAATTTTTTATTTATTTTAAAGCATAAGGAACCTTTAACATTTCCTTAGTTTCAAAATCATCCTTAAGGTAGTTTCAAAATCATCCTTAAGGTACTGATCAAGACTAAACTTGGTTCCTTTAGCAATAAGGGGTATTGTTTGGTTTACTCCCATTAAACTTATAATATATACAATTATCAACCAAATTCATTTCAAAACCAAACGGGATAATCACTTGGTGAAGTTTGTTATACAATTAATGAGAGTAATACTTGAACTTATAAATATATTTCCTTAATTTGCAAATTATTAATTTTGTATCATTAGATACAATTTTCTAATTGCACCGTATAAAATATTTTATCAATGTTACCATTGAGAAACACAATTTTAAAATCCAACTTATGTAACTCAAAATCAAATATGAGCAACATGTATAATAATTATCCCGAAAAAGTCTTTCAATGAAACCAAAGAGAAAGTCTCTACAAAATTAATGTCTCCTTTCTGAGTATATACTTTATATACAAGACATGTCTTATAATTATCAACATCACCATTTGCATCCATCTTGATTATAAATACTCATTTATAACCAATTAATTTTCCACCTTCAAGTAATGAGATAAGTACTCAAACTTTATTATCTTGTATAAAAATATACTCTTTTTACTTGGCATTAATCCACTTTTGAGAGTCATAACTTTTATGATGACGAAAGTTAATTAGATTATCTTTCATCATTCTACTGTCATCCTTATTTCTTGTAGAAACATAATAATCTAAGATCATCTTTCTCTCATCTCGTATATCTTCCTAATGACACTTGTTCTTTGAGATTGTTGAATTTGATTGTAATAACCCAAAAATTTCAACAGGTGACTAAGATGCAAATTTTGAAAATTGGTGACTAAAATATAAAAAATAGAAAAGTTTAAGAACCTAAAGTGTAATTTTGAAAATTATATATATATTATTTGGTCCCATAAATGGATAGTTTACCTTAAAAGAAAGATTTGTGTGCCTGTCAGATTTTCGATCCAAAATTTGTAGAAAAAGATTTTTGTGTCTGTCAGATCGAATAAAAAATTCACAAAAATTTGAAGGATGATAATAAGAGGTTAAAAATTTTGTTTTAGTATTTTTATTGTGAAGAATTCAAAGTGGATTAGTTAAATTAAAAGAATTTACCTTGACTTAGTGAAATAGTGTAATTTAGTGACTAAATTGAAATTTTAAAAATTGGAAGGCCAAAAAGAGAAATTGATAGATGATATTTTTATAGTTAGTTTGGAATATTAAAATATAAATAAAGGAGTGACATGGAGGTAAAAATAAAAATTCATTAATGGCAATTTAGATTTTTGAGCCAAAAAGAATTAAAAATTCATTTTAAATTAGCTTTTAATGGTTTAATTAATATATATTTTGATAGAATTCTCTTGAAATTCTTCTTCTTCTCCAGCAGTTGACCGTAACCTCCATAGCCAAGGTGAGTGATTTTTTTTCATTTTTGGTCCATTTTAATTAGAATTTGGACTAAAGTGTGAAAAAGAAAAATGTTCTCCACTAAATTCTCTTTCTTCTGGTATAACTTTTGCATGATTTCATGCATAAAGAGTGAAATGCTTTTATGGTGGTTGAAGGGAAGGTGATAAATCAATGAAATAAGATTGGAGTTTGATTATAGTAGTGTTATGGAATCAATTACAAGCTTAAAAGTTAATAAAAACCACTAAGGGACCAAGATGCAAGTATACAATCATGTATGGGTCGTAAAAAAATTTAATTTTTGGTTATTTTTGTTATAGGAATGATTAGAAATGAATGGAAAAGGGTTGTAGGTGACTAAACCAAGCTTAAATCAAAGTTGGAGACCATTAAGGAAAGATTCCAAAATTTTCAGCCTTAAGGAAGAAAAATTATGCAAAAATTTCTTTGGGGTTTGGATTAGATAGAAGAATGATTTCATCTGATTAGAATTAAGTTTTGGATCAATTTGAAGTAATGTTAAGTTTATGGGACCTTTTTGTAAGTTTGGTGAAATTGAAAGATTATTAGGTAATTGTTGGGAAATTGAATTACTATGCTGAAAATTGGTGTTAAAATAATGAATTGGTCTATTTTGTAGAATGCTACAAGATGGAGGACTAAGTTGGAAGTCTAAGGGAAGTTGATGATGAAATGGTAAAAATATGGGATTAAAGAGATTGCTTGGAAAAAATAATAATAAAAAAGTGTTGTTTGGAGTTGAAAATGGTGAATGACATGGAATAAAAGTGATTGGTAGGGGACTAAATTGAGGATTTTTTATTTATGGGGATTGATTTAGAAGAAATGTGTAATTGTGGGTTAGTTATTAAATTATGAAAAGTTAAGTGATTTATTGTTAAGAAGTATTATTTCAAGGACTTGGAAGGGAGAATTAAAAGAAAAAAAGTTGATTTAAATTAATGGAGAAAATTAGTTTCGAATATTTATCGATTTTATTGTTTTTTAAATTTGTTTGAATATAAGATTATAATATTAATTTAAGTATTAATATTAATATGTGTTTTAAATTGTTTATATGTTGAAAATCGATGATCGAGTAGTTCGTGATTATAATCGAGATCAAAATGAATCGGATGCAAGGGTTATAAATGTGATCGTAGAGTAAGCTAGTGAGGCACCAGGTGAGAGCAACTTACTTATTTTATATTTGATATGAGGACAGCTTGCGATGAACCAATCTCGAAGGTTTTTTTATTGAAACAATTTGATTTATTTTATGAAACATCTTTATACTGATTTACTAAATGGTTTTTATATGATTTTGGGTTTGAATAACCCAAATTATTTTATTCGATATGTTATTTTATAGCATGTGAATATTTTTAGGTATGAAATGCCCAAATTTGATTTTATATAAATGGTTTTATATAAATGATCTAAATAACCCTTGGACCGCTTAAAATAACCAAAATAGTTACTTACTGTTTTAGAATTTAATTTCTCCTCAAATGTCCAAACTTAACTTAAAAGAGAATAACCCTCTGTAACCTATTGTTGTCTCTTTTAAGTTGAACCCTTAACAATTACATTCTGATTTTTTTTTGTCATTATCTTTGTATGCACTTTTCAAGTGAGTACTTTTAGATTTATTATGCTTAAGACTTTCTTCCTCTTGCACACAATGAAAAATGAAGGTTAATATTTAGACAAAATATTCACCTTAACAACCAGCTATGTCGATAAAATACTGATAATAAGAAACATATAATCATCTTGATATTTCAAATAAATCAGTATACACAAAAGAGGTCACTTTGGAAGCATTTTGTTTCAACTAATCTATCAAAATATCAGACATAGTCATAATATGAATTAATTTATTTCAATATATATATATATATATATATTCTATTAACAACAATCAAAACTGAAAAACCCGAATTGAATATATACATATTCTGCATTAACAATATAGAAATATTGTTAACCAATCAATTTCTCTTAATTTATCTTTTAATTAAATTAAAAGATAATGAAAATAACAATAAATTTAAATACACTTGAACATTATCTCAAGATATCAAATACTCCATTAATATTTCATCTTTAGACAAAATATTCACCTTAAGTGATATCTGATGCGGTAACCAATCACTGATAATAAGAACATGTTAAACAAAAAGTCTTCATTTGGGTCGATTTATTACTTACACATCAAATAGAATAAGTATCACATACTTAATACCAAAATTGTACATTCAATTATGTCAACTATTAATATTCCTTTGGGTCGATTAATACTAATATATCTTAAGTTACATGTACATAACATTTATAAAATATTTTCATAACCGAGATCACTTTAACGACTTATTTCTTTAATTAAATTGTCTCAAAATAAATATTAGTATTTAAATTTAATATTTCTATAACAATCAAATGTCAAAACTGAAATTTCTGATTGCACTACAATATTTCGAAATAACCCAAAATAGGGTTACATAAAAAACACTATAAAAACTTAAGTCTTTGATTGTTTCTAAAGAATTCCTTAAACATGCATTTAATTCACAACTTTAGAAATTACTAAAGACAAAACGAGAAAAATGTTTAACAAAAAGTCAAAATCAAAATATATACTAATGAATGAAAACTTTTCCAAAGATTAAAATAATAATATTTTTAATTAAACTAAATCAAATATAAATTAAAATATATATTCAATTTGGTGAAATAAAGGAACCATTTGAACCATTTATTCTACTTTTTTTTTATTTTTTTATTTATATTATTTATCTTTATTTATATTAATTTTAGTTTAATAGAGGTATTTTTTGGGGTTAAAATTTAGTTGGGTCTTGAAAATTTAATGAGTTAAATGCAGTTAAAAAAATAATAGAATTTTAATTTTTAACGAGTTTAAACTTAATATATAAACATTAAATAATTATTATTTTCAATTAATTTAATTAATATTTTCTTAGCTGAATTAATATTGATAATTTATCATTTAACTGATTTAATTTAATTTGATCGACTAATTCAATTAAAATAAAACGAAACCTTTGTTTGTGACAGTGGACAGGAGTGGAAGTGGAATTAAAAAGGTGAAGGAATGTGGACTCTCTCCGATGAATCAGATCCCTTTGGATTCTGTAAACCAAATCCAAAGTAAATATTCCCTACATTTTCCCACCCAGAATTCCCCAAAGCAACCAAATTCACTCGTTCCATATCTGTGTAATCTCTCTCTGTTTCTTTCACCATTAAAAAAAAACCATCTTCCGTTTCTCTGACATCACTGAACATTTGCCGGGGAAATGATGTCCCGGCGGCAACCGGATGCGACGGTCTCCCCTGAAAATCCCAACGCCTGGATTTTTTATGATTATGGTTTATTAGAAGACATTGCTGTTCCTGGTGGTGATCTTCCCTCACTTGACCCTTCACCCTCTATTTGGTCATCTCCCTCCCTCCCTTGTTCTACTCCTCTCAGGTTCCTCTTTTCCCTCCCTTTTTCTTCATTGCTTTTGAATTTTAAGGTGGCATGGAATACAGTTGTAGCTGTAAATCTCATGTTTGATTAGCTGAACTTTCTAGCAGGCAAAGTTCCAAGTTGGGATATTTCCAACATTGTGGTACTAATGTTTGTTTAGCTTTATTTAGGCTGCTATGTTTAGCAATGGAATTGGGTAGTGTACTAAGCTAAGTGGCTGGCAAGCTACCATGGTCCTAGCTTCTCCTTTTAGCTAGGATATGTTAATTGCGCATTAACCTTCCTTAATACTTCTGCAGTGTTGAATTTACTGAATCGTTTGGGAATTCAGAAAATCTTAATGAAATATGCTCCCGAAAACGGTATGCGGCTACTCAATCATGACCTTTTTATTGTATTCGTGCAATCTTAATGAATCGTTTGGGAATGCAGTTTCTGGTCTGCTTCTGTACCATTTAATTGCTTTAAGCTTCTGTCCAGTTTTATGGTGTGATTATACTTGGTTTAAAACGCTTTTGTTATCTCTTCACTCTTCTATATCAGGATGAGGTCTGGTTCATGCAGTGCATCTGGATCCAAAGCTTGCAGAGAAAAGATGCGAAGGGCTAAGCTAAATGACAGGCATGTGTTGTTGCACCTTTTCTATCCCTTCAACCCACTTTGCCTCCTCTGATGTTTGTATTCCAATGTCTCAAGATTCCTAGAATTGGGTTCTATCCTAGATCCTGGAAGGTCTTCCAAAATGGACAGGGCTGCCATATTGGTTGATGCAGTTCGGATGGTTACTCAATTACGGGATGAAGCCCAGAAACTGAGGGAATCAAATGAGAGTCTGCAGGAGAAGATTAATGAGCTTAAGGTGAGAGCTTGGGATGAGTGTTGCATGTTAAAATTTTTATTTGATGTATCAATATTACTTAAAGTTACCAGGTGGCTCGTGTCTTAACTGAGTGGCGTTTTATGTTGTAGTCTGAAAAGAATGAACTTCGCGATGAGAAGCAGAAGCTAAAGACCGAGATACATAATCTCGAGCGGCAAGTAAAGGCATTAGATTCTAAGCCAGTATTTGTGCCTCAAGCTACTGCTATTCCAACTCCATTTTCTACCCAAAGCCAAGTTGTAGGTGGCAAGCTGTTCCCTTTGTTGGCTATCCTGGAGTTTCCATGTGGCAATTCTTGCCTCCTGCTGTTGTTGATACATCACATGATCATATTCTACACCCTCCAGTCGCATAGGCTGGCAGCCTGTTATTTTGTGGTTGCCTTCTTCAGCACCCTAAACCCTTGTTCCTAATTATACCCGTCATCAATACTTTTTACATTTTTACTCCCCTTTGAATGAATATGAGAAGTGAGAACTGAAAGCAATGCCTGAAGCTACATTGATTGCTCAGATAACTTATAATTTTTGTGCGAAATTTTGGTCAACTATTGGTGCCAAATCTTTGAAGCTAGGTACCCTTAAAGTTGGAAAGTGTTGATTGCACTGGAGTTAAGCAGTTAGTGTAATTTTGATTACTTTACTGTAATCATTGATAGCATCAGCCATTTGATGAAGTTGCCTTTCATTATCTTGAAAAAAGTTTTCCTTTAAACTAAATGGAAACTGAAGTTTGAAGAGAATTTAGACACATAAGGTATTTAATTCCTCCCGCTTCCATTAAAGCTACATCTTCATTACAAAGCTGAAGTAAAACACAGTTGATTATTAAGCAAATTAACAGAATTTGATTTTAACATGGTAGTTTGAATCCCATATAATTTCCCGATGAGTAGTCGTCCCAAACATCAAGAGCTCCAAAGCTAGTCATCAAAATGACACTCAAAGCCATCACTGTACCAACTGAGAACACGATTAGGGATGCCCTTCCAAACTGTTTTATGGCCTTCTGCACCACCACCAATCCAAGAAGCGATGCGGCGAAGCAAATGACTGAAAATATAAGGGCAGTGCCAATGTGGTCCATGCCCAATAATAAGTATTGAAACGCAGACATTGTGGACGAGAAGAAAACCAAGAAGGAACAAGTAGCCGCTGTAATCTGGAGCAAATGATTTGAGCAATTGGTTTTTGGCTTTTTGCTGTAAGATAAAACTATGGAACTCTATAATGGTTAAAACAGGGACAAGTGATCGGTATACTTACCTCAGGGGCTACTCCAAGTTGAAGTAGAAGTGGGCTTATAAGCATTGCACCTCCGATTCCAAAAAGTCCACCCAAGCCTCCAGCCATTAGAGCCATTAAGGGGAAAATTAGCTTGTTAACTCCCTTCACAAGGAAAGAAAAAGAAGGGTTAGTTTTTAATTTGGTCGCAAGTGGGTAGCTAATTTTGTAAATAGATTTTGTTAAGCACCCGGTTATTTGGACCTCGGCATGCAATTGGCTCTTGTCTGCGAAGGATCCATGCTGTAAAAGCTATGGCGAGAGGAATTTGAAACAATGAGAGAGACCAATATCCTATTCCACAAGGCTTCAGTGGTATGACACCCTGCATGTAGATTGAATAGTCATAAACATTGAAGATCATTGCATGCAATTCTAAATTCTTGAATGAAACTGAAAATTCTCTTCTAGTTTTATAAAATTAATGCTGATAAATTTTCATGCAAAAAGTGGACAAATAGTGCCGCGTCAAAATTCGATACTTGGTACAAAAGATGCTTCAATATTTTCACTCTCCAGGTAAGTCCAGAATAAGGTAGCCGCCTTTCACTTTGCTCTCTCTTTTGTTCTTTTATGTGGATTTGTTGTAAACTATGACAAGACATTGGTCTATAGGCTATAATCATTCCTGGACCATCTTCCACTCTACCTAATTAAATTCATTGTTATTATTATTGATGTGATTATCATTGTAAATCCTATAAGCTGTTATAACATAAGCATATCAAAATCTACAAGATATTATTGTTATCATTATTGATATGATTATCATTGTAAATCCACGTATTTCTAGAGAAAGACGCTTTTGACAAAATGAAACATGCAAATTGTATTCCAAAGAAAGATGAGACAACGAGACAAGAAAACGTTACCTGTCCATAGCGATTCCCGCGAATGAGATAGATGATCAAGAAGGAAAACCAGACCATAATCAAGATCACCAATTTCTTCCATGGGAACCTGGGAGTTTCTTTTCCTTCCATGCTCACTAAAGGTTCTTCTACACTCTTAACCTCGCCACTTTTACCAGTTTCCAAGTTTTCATACCCGTTTCTAGCTCCTAGATTTCTATCCGATTCCATTTTCCAAAACATGACACCGTTTCTACATGTCTTGATGGTAGACCAAACAAGAAAAATGGCAAACATGATGGTGATCAACCACTCTGGTAACACAAGGTTGCAAACTACTCCCACACTTACACCTAATAGCATGCATGGCTCTGATAAAAGTGCTATATCATAGTCAATCAATGTCTTTCCTCCGAACTTGGAACTTTTGGCTTGCAAGTTATACATAACATTCGCAATGGACCCTCCTGTGACCATGAAAGCCGAGAAACTCGTGGCGGTTTTGAGGTCCAAAGAACCCACAATCGTGAGAATGGGGATGAACAACCCTCCACCACCAACACCTCCAGCGCTGGATATGGAGGCAGCTACGAAGCTCAACACGCCTGCTACCACTGAAGAGGTTGATAGCTTCAAGTTTCCATGTGATTTTAACGGATGATGAGTACTACTTCTTCTCCACTGGAGAGTTCTGTTGATGAAGCTCTCGATTGTGAGATTATCTAAAATGGGTTGCGTTTGTGTTGCTGCATGGGACTGGACGAGGATGATGAAAATCGCCAGGGCGAGAGAAACCCATCTAAGCAAACTTTGATTCTTCATTTTTGCTACTGATGACTGTTGGTGTCCAAGGAATAGTCCTACGCAACCTTCTTATATGAGGATGAGAATTTTGAATTGTATTTGCATGGCAGCTCGTGGGGAAAAAAACAAAAAGGCAATCAATTTGAAATAAACAATATTAGTTCATGTTAGCTTTATTGATGTCAGCTCCGTCCCAATGGCTTCCTTTTCCATGGATTTAATTAAGCAGATTAATTAAGAATTACATGATTAATTAAACATGTAAAAATTAACTTCAATATCTTATTTTTGTTTGTCTTTCAGCAGGCAAGTTCGACGCAGGTTACATGGGGGAACAAGGGAAATGAACAGGAAGTTTCCCTTCCCGTTAAAAGTGGGACACGATTTAATGGCAGAAACTTCTGATGTACTTTTAACTCAAACTGAAACAAAACAGTTTTTGCTGTGGCAGGATTATCCGATTGTCGTTTAATTTATAAAGATCTATGTTCCTAGTGGTATATGCTTCTTCTTCTTTAGGTCACATAATTAAGGCTGGATATGGAATCCAGGCCATGGGATCTCGAATGTAATAAAAGGTAGAATTATAGTCGAAAAGGATCATAAAAAATGAAAGCAAAGCATAGACGTTGATATGGATATGGATGACAATTAGGGTTGAGATTTTTAGTGTTAGATCCATTTCCTTTTGTCAAGTTGATCTCAATGCTAACGTCCATACGTAAAAAAAAATTAACATTGTTTTTGTCATGGGGAAATCAAAGACAATTCATATTTGTCTTAGACTAGTCAATATGTTCCTGAGTTTTCGATTGATTATTGGCTTACATTTTCACAACAGTTCCATCTTATCCATGAATTCTTTAATTTTCCAAAGCAATCAGATTCTGAAAGAACAATTATAAACCAGAACCTGTGAGGTCCCCAATGAAGTCAATCTCTGTAAATTCTTAAATCTCTGAGCTAGGAAGATCCAGTGGTTGAAGATTGATTATATGTAAAATTCTTGCTGGAGGATGAGCTAGGAAGATCCAGTGGTTGAGGATTGATCATATGTAAAAATCTTGCTGCAGAACATGGAGAGGTTGAAGGCTGAGGGAGATTAACTGATTTGCTCCCAAGCATGAGAATAACTGATGACATTGCAGGCCTAAGTGCAGGGTCATCCTGAACACACAACAACGCAACGTGTATATATCTCAGAACCTCATCAATCGGATGATTTTGAGCGATGTTTGGATCAATCAACTCCAGTCTTTTACCTTCATTCCACAGTAGCCATGCCTGCTCAGGGCCATATGTTTAGGTACAAGAAGCCTTAAGGTTAGGTATGAGGAAGAGTAACAAAGAGAGGATGCCTACATATGTTAGAAGGCTTTGGCCACACTCCGGATGGTAGAAACCCCTGTTCTTTTTACCACTTAATATTTCTAGCATCAGCACTCCGAAACTGTAAACATCGGACTTGTTTGAAAACAACCCTTCGAGTGCGTATTCCGGTGCCATGTAGCCACTGCACATTAAAGTAAAACAAGTATAAAGTAAAACCCTGTAAACTCTAGATGCCTACATTCGTTCTCGCAATTGTTTGTCTTATGAATTTTAAATCTATTTGCCTTTCTTCCCATCTCATATTTGACATTTGATGAATATAGTTAGAGAGGCATGACATGCATGCTTAGCAATAATGATAGTGCGAAGGAACTAAATGTAGTACTTACTATGTACCAACAACTCTAGCAGTGTTGGCTTCAACCTGATTGCCTCCAAATATTCTTGCCGTGCCAAAGTCCGATATCTTGGGGTTCATATCATCATCTAACAACACATTGCTTGCCTTCAAATCTCTATGAATTATTTTAAGCCGGGAATCCTCATGCAGATATTGAAGACCTCTTGCTGCTCCGGTAATGATGTTTGAACGTTTTTCCCAGTCCAGTACTTTGCATTTTTCAGGATCTGCCTTCAGAAAAGCATAAGAGTGAAATAATGTTCTTAGTTATTAAAATGGCATACACACACACAAACAACAAACTTGAGCATATGCAGTTTATCTCATAGATAACTGACATGAAACAAACAAGAAGCATCTACATTAAAATGACATGTGAAAGAAAGAGAGAGAGCAAACCGAATAGAAAAGCATCCAAGCTGGTGTTAGCCATATACTCATAGACAAGAAGCTTTTCGTCTTCCTCCAAGCAATATCCCAATAGCCTCACAAGATTTTTGTGTTGAAGCTTGAAAATTAACTTCACTTCATTCTTGAATTCTTCCAGACCTGCTTCGAATTCATTGAAAGCCTTTTGACTGCTATTTCCTTCCCATTGGACATTTTCCCCTGAAAGCATTTTAAAGTTAGTCCTCCAATGGAAGCTGTTACTTCTATCATTGAGTGAAAGGTTCACAGCATGTTAACATGCATATAATCCAATTTTCTGTTGCAATATGTGCATTCTCAGTAGATGAAAGGACTACTTTCAACCTTGTAAACAGGGCCAAAACCACCTTCTCCAAGCTTATTTTCTATGGAGAAGTTGTGTGTTGCAGCCTGTATGGTGGCTAAATTGAAGTGATACATCTCCCTGCTGTGATCCTCGTCTGATAGATACAGATGAGTATCTTCCTCCACCAAGCGATCAGACTTTGAGCCTTGAGAACCTCTTAATAAAATTCGTTCACTTGTGCCTTCAACCGAGCATTGAGTTATAAAGTCAAACTTTGTGCCGAAGAAAAATAATAAGATTTGTCATATGGCCTGAAAGAACTAAATTTCAAAAACACCTGTTTGTTTTCTTTTCTTGACTGAGGACGAATAATACCAGAAACCGGCCACCAGAACCGATGCAAAAACGCCTGCTATTGATGATACAACAGTTACTATGATCTTCCTTTTGCTTTTCCCTCCCTTATATGTTCCTTCTGTTACATTGCACCAAATAATACTGTTATTTTAACAGGTCACAATTTCATCAACAAAGTCTGTAATCTTTCCTATGTGAAGATCATTCTTCATTGCTAGTAACACAAAATAATGAGATCACTTTATCATGGGAATCAATAAGCACCCCCAACGATTTCAAAAAAGGAGGATAAAAATAATCAAACAAGCCTGCTTTGCTTACCTTCATCCACCGGTGGTGATTCTGTTGAGTCCGAAGATGTTTGATTGTAGAAAGGGTACATTTCATACCTTATAAAGCAACTTGGAGATAAAATTCGCCACCCTGTTCTCTCTATGCAGCATTCCTCCGACCGGTTCAACAATTGCCCCAAGCAAGAAGAACAGCTTCTAACATCAAGATCTCTGCTGCACTGAACCAGACCATATCTACGCTCCGGGCCGTTCCCGACCACCATTTCATTTGTTCTGAACATGTTCTCCGCATACGGTGCCTGATCAACTAGAGAATAAAACAAACCTAGGGTGCCGATATTTCCCTCTTCAGGTGAAGTACTGTTATGAGTATTCCACATTAACAACATTGGAAAAAACCGCGGCTGGCCAAAGAAGTTGATGTCCGAATATTGTAACAAGCACTGATCGTACCAAATGATTGCACTTTTATCAGAAGGGCACACCTGTGTACATGTTTGAGTAGCATTGTAGACGCAAACCCGACAAACATCGCTAGAAACATCACCTCGGCAAAGGAAGAGACTGTAAATTCCGTTCAAGCTGTCGTTGTAGAAGCTGTTGTCGGAAGCTTTAGAGGACATCGAATCCAGGAGAACCGTAAGGTTAGATATATAACCGGCGGTGGCCGTTTCATTACCTGGACCTAGACAAGCATGATTGTTATACGTTGCTGACTGGCAAGCGATGGAGCTAATAAGCTTGAAGATTGTGAAGAACCATAAAAGCAGGGACCTGGGTTTGTGAAGGAAAGTCATTGTCTTTTCATGCTTGTAATGGGAAAATGGGATGAGATAACTGGTATGATTCTGGGCTCCGGGTAGCCAATACAGAAAACTGATGTTTCAAAAGAAGTAGATTGGATTAGGTAAACACATTGTCCCTGTTTGTTCAGCTTCCAGGGCACCGTGTTGATTTTGTGCAAGTAATGGTATAAAAAAATGTATAATATAATGAATAATTGTCGCTGCTCATAACAGTGACCGGTGGTTCACTTCAGCGGGAGAGTTGTTAATTCATTTCTTGAAGGCCTGCAATGGTGACAACCTTTTTAATCACGCCATTTGGAAAGTTCTGGGAGACAAAACGTGTACAGTGATGCAATTCATTTTTTTATGAAGAGCCTACAAATTCACCTTCTCCGTCCGGAATGTTGTTCAAATTCATATAAAAAAATAAAAATTCAGCAGCCGGCAATATCATCCTCTTCTAAATGGCATTAAAAAAAACAAATTGGGCGAATGATTAGCATTTGAGTATTTAAACGAATTGTACAATGCAGACTTCTTTCAACAAATACTCATAATGTTCATTCAGCCTTTTACTTAAATTTTCTTTTGTCCGTAACCTACACGGAAAGCTGAAAGGGACCGACTGACAGAATGAAGATGAGAGAGAAAATGCAATATAAGGTTTTTATATACTCAAACTTGATTCATTTAGTTTACAGCTCTAGTTATGAATGCACCTAGGAGGGAGCTGCTTTTATAAAATTTAGTTGCTTTTATATTTTTATAGTGTGTACGTGTAACACACTTAACTTTTTATATATATACGAGTTAAAGATGTCACATTAATCATACGAAATATTTACTATTTGAAAACCAATAAAAATTATTCTTTTATGAATATCAAAATACATTTTTTATTTTAAAACTATTAATCACAAAAAATCATAATTTGATATTTAAATGTCAAAAGTTAAAAATTCAATGCATATAGCATTTTAGGTAGTTTTGTACTCTTACATATCTTAAATTAAAACTGTTTGATTTGAAAATCGTTTCTATCATAAATAATTACGATTTAATAAACCAATATTCATAATTAGTAATGTCTTTTGTAAAACCAAACCTTGATAACTTAAACAAAAAATATCTTAAAGAGACTCGAATCAGAGCAGCTAGAAACTTCTTTGATATACATGTCACTACCAAATTAATTAATAAACAGGATGTCCTTACTGAATCTGGTGGCATAACTGATTCCTCGAAAATGATACTGATGCACTCCCTATTTTTTTCCCAATAGCTTGTACATACGTGTGAAACACTCACACACTAAGTTTTTACTTAATGAGATAACCAAGTAAAATATTTAACTTATAATACAGACAGTATCGTATAAAAACATTAATAAAATAAAACATATATAAAATTAGATGTCATTTTGTAATAAGAATTTATTATAAAAATATATAATTCAGATTGTACTATGTCATTTTAGATATGTACTTTTCTATTTCAGATCATATAATTGCAAAATCGTATTTTTCTTTTCGAAATCGGATCATTTCAAATTCATACTTTTCTTATTCATATCATGCATGTGGCCATTTTATTATCATGAGAATACACGGTACGCGAGTCAGATAACGAGTGAGCACGCTATAAACAAATTTATTGTCAGAACAGATTGCACCGAGTCACTCTACCTCGTGTACCACTAAGACACCCGAGTCAAACCACAAGTGACCCATCTTGGTGCCATATAATGCACATATAAAGCTAATCAAATGCACTGAATCACTACACCTCGTGCACCACTAAGATACGCCAAGTCAGACCACAAGTGATACACACTGGTGTTATATTATAAACATATTCAGATTCACTCTGCCTCATGGCATGTTATTGTACCACTAACCCTCATTTTCATACAATGGGTATTATTCTAAATCAATTACTAATTTGCATGTAAAAACATTTATTTATATAATCGAACATAAAACTAATTATATAACATCAAATCTGGGTAGTTCACCAAAAAATATTCACATGTTATGAAATAAAATATCTAATAATATAATTTAGGTTATTCAAACCCAAAATGATATAAAAAATCATTTAGTAAATCAGTATAAATATATTTCATAAAATAATTCAAATTGTTTCAATCAAAAACCTTTGAGTTTAGCTCATCGCAAGTCATCCTCATATCGAATATAAATAAGTAAGTTGCACTCACCTAGTGCCTCACTAGTTTTTCCTACGATCACCTTTAATACTCTCATATCCGGTTCATTTTGATCTCGATTATAATCACGAACTACTTCGATCATCGATTTTCAACATATAAATGATTCACATACATTAATACTCATACTATTATAATAAAATTAAATTCGAATCGTAATTCTAAATATTCGATTTGATACTAATTTCTACCCTGAAATTGAAATCAACCTTAACTTAACCAAATTCACTCTTGAACTTCGTTCCTTTTTCTTTTTGTTCGTTTTGTTCTCGATTCCAGCCACGGTCTACTTAAAAATTAATTATCCGGCATAAACAATTTCGAACATATGTTAGTATCTAACCAACTTGTTAAGTATCTAACCAACTTGTTAAACACGCATCCGTATACAATCTGATAAAATACGGTAAATAAATATTCAATACTAATTTCTATAACTTAATTAATTCTACTCAACTCATGCCAAATAACCTCCCTAGTACTTGAAAATAATAATTCTCAACCTTAAGTCACTTAAATTTTCCAATACTTATAAATTACTCCTCAACTTTTTATAACCTTTCCAAATCAACCCAATTTCAACATTCTATCGTCATTTTTCCATTCCACCATTTACACAATACTTCTTAATTGGAATATTAATATTGCACTTTTGGAATTTCACCACTAACCTTCCTAATCATTGAAAACAATATTTCTTAACCTTAAATCACTTAACTTTTCTCAATCTAACATTTTACCCACAAATAAATATTTCTTTCAAATCAAACTCAAAGTTTTGAAGGTTTTCAAACTAGTCCATTATCACTTACTTTAAGTACACTTCGATCACCATATTCAACCATTCTAACTATAATTTACAATGTAAAATACCAACATTTCTTAATTACCATTTAACTCTAAACTTTTCCAAACTTTGCAATTTGATATTTAAACTTATATATATATATATATATATATTCTTCCAAATTAAACCAAATGAACTTTCTTATACTAATTTCCAGCATAGTACCACAATTTTTCAACATTTACTTTACAATCCTCCAACTTCTCAAAACTTGCAAAAAGATCCTCTAAGCTTAACATTGACCCAAAACTTAATTCAAACCTAATGAAATAATCCTTCTATATAATTTAAACCCAAAAGAAATTTTTATACAAAATTTCCTATTTTTTTCTCCATTGACACAAGTTTTGGATACTTTCTTTAATGGTCTCCAACTTTGATTCAAGCTTGGTTTCATCACCTACAAAACATTTCCATTCATTCTAATCATTACCATAACAAAAACAAATCAAAATCAACATTTCTTCATTCAAACCCACCATGACCGAATGCTTTCAACTTAGTCCCTTAATGATTTTTTTTATCAATTTTTATGCTTGTTTATGCTTCCATAACACTCCCTACATCAAAATCCAATCTTATTTCATTGATTTCTCACTTCCCCTTCATCCACCATAAAAACTCATTTTCACATTTCAACATGAAACAAGGCAATACTTATACCAATTTGTAGAGAATTTAGTGAGGAACAATTTCTTATTTCACACTTAAGTCCTAATTCTAATTAAAATGGCTCAAAAATTGAAAAACAAAGCTTTGCTTACCTTAGCTATGGAGGACGTCCAGCAGCCGGAGAAGAGAGAGTTTTCGTGAATTTTCCTTGAAAAAATCTCCCAATTTCACGTTTAGAATACAATTAAAAATGAATTTATTATCCTTTTTGGGCCAAAAGGCTAAATTGCCATTAGTGAATTTGATTATTTACTTCCATGCCACTCCTTCATCTCCATTTTAATATTAATAAATAACTATAAAAATTTCATCTCTCAATTTTTATCTTTGTCCTTTTAATTTCCAAAAATTCAGTTTAGTCACTAAATTCCATAGTTTCACTAAAATAGGGTAAATTCTTTTAATTCGAGTTATCCGCTTCGAATCACTCACATTAAAAATTCTAAAACAACATTTCTAACTCATAATACCATCCTTTAAATTTTTGTAAATTTTTTATTCGGTTCAAATATCCGATTATTTTACCGAACTTTACCGATCAATAACTTTTTCTATAAATTCCGGATAAAAATCTTACCGATACAAAAATCATTCTTTTAAGGTAACCATCCATTATGGGACCAAAATATATATATTTTTTCAAAATTACACTTTAATTCCTTGAACTTTTCTAATTTTATTCTTTAACCACCAACTTTCAAATTTTACATTTTAGTCACTTGTTGAAATTTTTGGGGTATTACAATGTGGTTGATGTTCACTAATTGATCATAAAGTATGTATGCCCGTGGTCTAATTGCTCAACAAAAACAGATGCAGTTAAATTTAATCATCAATGTTTCTAAAGGAATTTGATTTCTTCATCTTCGATATTTTAATGGCTTAATATTTCATTTATTTTGGCCATTTTCTTAATCTTTCACTGTAAATACACTACAATACAATAGGTTTTAAAATTGAATTCCTATACTATCTGTATTGGCTGATATCCTTTTTTTAGTTCTAACACGTAGCTTGATGTTGTATTCTCCTTTTTTTCCCCTAAACCACAACGAAAAGAAGGGTGCTTATTGAAAGACATATATTTTAGTTATTAACATTCGAAGGCATGAGAAATTTATCTATTATGAGTAAGGGTGTGTAAAAAAATTTGATCCATTGATCCGATTTGAAAATTCAGACATTTGATTCGTTTTTTTAATTTTCAAATAGTTTGGATCGGATATTCAAAAAAATTCGGATAATCAGATCGGATACGAATTGACTAAAATTTAATTTTGGGTTATCCGAATATCCGATAAAATGAGCTAATGGCATCACATATCCTCAAAGTATGACTCATTTTAAATTGGTCCCTAAACTTTTAAATATTCCAATTTAATCCCTAAAATATGGCTATCATTCTAAGTTAGTTCTCAGGCTTTTGAACATTTGAATTTCATCGCCAAACTATGACATTCATCCTATAGTGGTCCTCAAACTTTTTAAACATTTCAAATTTATATCAAACTATACATAAATATTAATCACATTTCTTATTAATAAAATCGTTTAGCTAGTTATATTATTATATGTTTGAAAAAACAATTTAGGTTGAACCATGGTTGAAACTAATTATATATTTGGATGATTTTAGGGATGAAATTATAATATTCAAAAGTTTAAAGATCTATTTAAAATGAAAGTTATAATTTAGAGACATATGACATAATTAACTCGATAAAAAATGGCCTTTAAAAAATTTACCCATGTCCTAATGACTCTAACCAACCAGCCCGTCCCTAACCTAAAATTTAAAATGGCCAACGCCCCAGCCACTATCCAGTAGATGAGATTGACCCAATAAGTCTGCGCGTTAAAAAATTTAGCCAATTAGGTCATCTTCAAATAAAAGTATAATTTTTATTATAATTTATCACATAGAGTGAAATTTTTGAATAAAAATAATTTTTTTATTAAAATTCATCATATTGATATAACGAGTTTTACCTGTATTATATATTTATCGTAGATCTTTAAATCATTTACCTAATGTTATTTTAGACTAAATAATTAACCCGCCAACAATATTGAACCAATTTTGCCCTACCCAGTCAACCTTAAAATTAAAATGTGCGCCCTAACTAGTGACACTAGCCAGCCAGCCTGAAAAATTAGAATTTGTTTCGATTTTGTTCAAGCATATTTTGTTAAAATATAATATAATACAGTAGATAATATATTATATAAAGTTATGAAATACTAAATTAAAATTTATATTCAATTCGAAATTTTGGATATAAAAAATTCATATATCTAATTTTTTCAGATCAAATAGAAATAAATTTTGATAATTCAAAATTTTGAATACCTAAAATTTCAAATTAAATAATATCCGATATTAAAAAATATACCCAACTAATTATAACAAAGCAAAATCAACATTATTTTCAAAAGTCTCTGAAATCAATTTTGGTCTCGCTTCTCAATGGAATGGCTATGTCGGAGAAGTTATTGAGAACGGAAGGTGATTGAATTTCTAGCTTTCGCAAAAGTACCGTGTTCGATTAAAATCAGTACATATTTATAATGTATATTGTTATCATAAAATATAAATAAATTAAATTATCATGTTATAAGGTATAAGGTATTAGAATTATCACAAAAATAAAAATGTAAATATTATTAAAATTGTATTTATAATTTGATGAGAGACGTAGTTATAAGTAGAGACAATAATTAATTCAATCAATTATATAAAAGGGTTATGGACCCAAAGAAGTAGATATCTCGTATTTTATCTTATCCCCATTGGAGAGTTTATATGCAAAGAAATTATATATTCTTGGATGATCACAATCTTTAAGATATCAACTTTCTAGATAATCTTTGACAATGAATTCAGGTACGCTTGCGGTCTTAATTAGTTTTTCAATCTTCAAGATCACTTTTAAAAGTTACTTTTCAAAAGTTTAAAAAAGTTATTTATTTAATATATCAAATTAAATTTTAAATAAATTTTTCATGAATTTAATTCGTCTTAAGTTCATATTTAATAATAAAAATATTTATATATAAATTTAATTATAGATTTATATAAAATGATACTCACTAGTGGCCAAAATAGAAAAGGGGGACTAAAGTGAGCTCGGATTAAAAATGGATACTTACTCTATAAAACCTAGTGTCTTACAAGGTCACGCCTATCAAATTACGCATTTCTATGGTATATAATTTATCTTTTGAAGTTTCGGGAGGAGGAACCGTCATTTAATATCCCCCTGTCTAACTTTTCGTTCTGTTCTGTCCCTTCCCACTTCCAGGCGAAGTTCCGGCCATTTCATCCCGTCGTCTTATGCATAATCGGAGGCTATCATCTACTTCAACAGTTGATCGCAAGTAGAACCTAGATAGCCGTACTCTCCCTTCGCCCACCGATTGGGTGAAACGAGAGAAAACATCTCGGGATTTTTAAGGCCCCCGTGGGTCCACTGTGAAATATTCTGGTAAGCTTCTGAATTCTCTTTTCTTCTTGTTATTTTCTAATTTCCCCACCGTCGGACGTCGATGTTCCTTCTGCCGCCGCCGTCCCTGAGCTGTTGGTAGTTACTCCTATGGAAATATTGCAATTCTTTACCGTAGGCAGGCCAACCTTACTTTCCAAGTGTTAGCATGCTTGAAGTATGAACTATATTATGTATGTCCACTGAGATGTCTTTGAGTCTACTTGTTCTACAGATTTCAAGGAAAGTTTTATTATTTGGTAGTTCCAAGTTTTTCAAATTGGTATGAAAAACTCAGAATATCTAGTTGAGACGGGCTTTATATGTGTCCTTGTTTGCAAGGAATAACAAGGGTATTTTCACACACACACACACACACACATATATATATATATATATATATATATATACTTGTCTAGTTTGATGATATTATTATCATTAGACAATCAAACAAGAAATAGAAGAAGTGATGACTTGTTTAGGCGCAAAGCTTTCCAATAAAGGATTTGGGTGAACTCCAATATTTCCTTGGTAATGAAGCTCAGAAATGGGGAAAGTTGATGCTTCTAAGTCATAAGAAATATATGCTAGAGTTGTTGAGAAGACTAAATTGGATCTGGTGAAAGATACGTATTATCTTTAAATTCTAAATTAATTCAACTTTCTATTTTTACAATTACCTTATTAAGATAATCTAGTAGGAAAAAAAAGATTATAAATGGGTTGTGATATAAGTGGGGTGTTGGATTTCAACCTGAACAGCGGATTGCCCAATTATCGACCATTAAAAAAGAAAGAAAAAAAATCTCTTCCAAGGGTTTTTGAGTTAACATTGGTCGTCTTTTCTAACAGATTATCGAAGTAAAAATTCAAATGGGGAGCACCACAGTCGATAAGACAGCTGATGAGCTTCAGCGAGAGATCGATGAGCTTCATCGCCAACAACGAGAGGTTTCTCTTTGCCTTTTTCTCTTAAATGTGACTCTACAGTATACCGTGAAGATGCATATTTTTTAATTAATCTGTGTATGATATATTATAGATTACGGAGAGGCTGAGGGATCCTAGAGGGCTCCGAAGGGGAGGGTTGTCGAGCATCGGTCCTCGTAATTTTGCATCCAATGGTTCTCTTCAACGTGGCTTTCTTCGACCTGTATGTTTATATTTCTCTTCAAGTCTTGTTTATGCTCCTTTTCTCCTTCTAGGGCTTTTGAAATTTTTCTAGTTTCTTTTCTTAATGCTTGTAGGCGGATAGGACAGATGTAGAAGATCAACCTCCGGCTAAGAAGCGATTGTCGTCAGCTGTTGTAAAGGTAAACCTTTTCTTGCTGGATTGAGCAAGGCTGGATTTACGTAGATTTTCTTTGCACTTCCTTTATACCATTTTTTCTATGGGGTCTGAAACATTCTATTACAACTTTCTTAATTTCGGATTGAAGGTGGAAGATGGAGAGATTGTTGACGAGGAAGTGGAAAAGGATGTCAGTGACATTGCTGTTGAAGGATCTGGTCCAGTAGATGAGAGTGATATAAAACAGTCAACTCTGCAGCAAGATGGTTGGTCTAGAAGGGATGGAAACCAAAGACTGAAGAAGGTTTTTCTGCACTCTAAATTTGAATTTTATAGAGCCGTGACATTATTTAGGTCCATGAATGCATGATATTTTTTGTTGTCTTTTTTGTTAGGATGCTGAAGTTCCAATTGCAGATCATGTTCCAAGGATTCTGCCCAAGGATGAGGACCCGAGCTTGATTAATAGGAATAGAAGGATGTTGGGGCAACTTTTAGGGACTTTGGAGGTATTTATGTTGTAATTGCTGTCTTAGGGAATTGATAATTATTGAAATTCCTTCTCAGGATTGATACGAGACTGCCTAAACTTTATTAAGTAAAGCAAAGATCTAAAGAAATGGCTTAACAAGATGCTGTGAACTGCAAAGTTGCACAACAGTTGCAATATAAAGTTCTTTTTTGTAGATAATCAATTTCAGCCTCCCATCTCCGTTTGGATGGTTTTATGTCAATATATTCTTGAATTGGAACTTGGAGAACCTATCATTTCCTTGTACTTAACTCTAGTGTTACCTGTTTCTATGTGCTGGCCTTTGTAGATTCATAATGATATCTTCTTTTTGTTTGCATTTTTGCAGAGATTCAGGAGAGAAGATAAGCAACTTTCGGGGACAGAGGCATTTATGAGACGATCAAATTCTTTGCAAAGAGTAAGCTTGGGTTTTTTCATACTGTAATTTCTGATTTCTTATGAAAGCTCGGTGATTCTTAGGGAATACGAAAGTATTATCAATTGGCTGGAATAAACATTGGGGTTTCCATGAGACTCCTAATTTTATGTGTCAATTACAAATAAATAATCATTGAACAGTTTGAAGATTTGCTGATCACTACGTGTTTGGGTCTCTTTGTAGGCTGAGCAAAGAGCTCGTGAAGAAAGTGAGAAGCTGAGGCAACAAGAGCGTGAACAGATTGCAGAAAAGAGGAGGAGAGATCTGGTTGTTATTGACCGTTATTGCTGTTAGTGTTCAATGTAGAAGGAAGTAAATGGTTCTTATTGCTTTCTGCTTCTTGTTTCAGACTCTCAGGGCTCGTGTGGCTGCGAAGGCTGAAGAAAAGAAGCTGGAGTTGTTGTTTCTTCAGTGGAGTGAGCACCACAAAAAGCTTAGGAATTTTATAAGGTATTTATGTATTATCAATTTTAGTATTATATGGTGTCAGCTCCTTTGGGGCATAAAATCTTTTCTGCTTTAATATTGATTTGGCATTGAACGACTCTAGCATTAACACACCCTTTCTGCATACCCATCTGTTGCAGGTTAATTTTAACTTTGGTCCAGTAGTATCCATATTCACAATTTTATTGAGACAGATAAGTTTCTGATCAAGTGCATATTTGTGTTGAAGCATCCAAAGACAAATTCCTACCTTCTGGGATTTGGGTAGATTGCAATAGTTCTTTGATAAATTTGGACTAATTTTGGTTGCGTTTGGAATGTGTTTCAGGACCAAAACCGAGCCTGCAATATATTATTTGCCAACTAAACCATTGAATGAAGATGCGGCCATACATGAGCAGCAAAAAGAACAAGTAGGTTCTCTCCCCTATTTCTTGAGGCTTACTGAGAAAAGTTATAGCATATTAAAAAAACCAACTTTCTTCACTAGTTTTTTTCTTCTTCCAGAAGCTAGGGGTGTCATTTTTTTTCTTGTGCTATTAACTGTCTTTTATTAATATGTGATGCTAATGTTAATGTATATATTTGCATTTGCATAACAGGAGTTTCTAGAGTGGAAGGCAGGTAGGAGGGAGGAATTATCTAAATATCAGAAGCAGATAGGAGAAGAGTATGTTGGAAACGTGGAGAAGGAGTTGGAGAGGTGTCAAAATGCCCGGAAAGCTAGGAAAGCAAACAATGACATGAACTTACAAGAAACTATGGATAAGGAATTGGATAGCCACAAACTGGAGCATGGTCCAAAGAAGAGAAAGATACCTGGTGGAAACAACAATGAAGACGAGGAAGATGTGGAAGATATCAATGTTGGGGAGGATGATATGATGGATGATGTGTTGGATGTTGATGATAATAATGGGAGGGCTGATGAGACTGCCAAAGCAGAGCTTCTTAACACTAGTCCACTCCCTGATAATGCTGAGCAACCATTACCATAGACAATGCCGATGGTCTTATTCGAGGTCTTTTGTATTTTTTTTGTTTTTGTCGTAGAATTCATTTTGGCATATGATCAACTTGTTCTTAACGTCACAAATAAGCAACTTGTTTTTTGTTTTTGTTGTAGAATTCATTTTGGCATGGCCGTAGATAGAATTCATCTCTCTTTTTTTCTCTAAGCAAATAAGTTTTAGCTCAAACAAATCCGAGGAAAGCAGAGAGTTTGTGAGGGTGGGCCTTATGATATTAATAAAAACCAAATCTCTCTCACAAACGTGAACTCAAACACCAGCAGTCAGGTACGTAGGAGAATGCATTCAACGCCCAATGGTGACCACCACGACAGACAGGGAGGGCCTCTCAGCCCCACCTCCTCCCCAACCCTCGTTCTTCCTCTTCTTTTGCTTCTCTTTTCTTTCTTAGTTCTCGTCTTTGCAGCTGTTCTCATAATCTCTCTGTTAAATCCCAGTACCATCTCCAACCATTAGGGGTTCAATACATGGGCATCTCCACTTCTAATCCTTGCCCATTCGACAGAATCGCATCCCCAACTATCACTTCTTTGTCTTCAAGTATCCACTTGCTTTTTGCAGCGGTGAATCCCGATAGGCAAGGATCAAATACATGGAGACTGGGTTCAGCGTTATGTACTGTGGGATTCCTTCGAGGCTTTTAGATTAATTAGGGAAAAGCCTTGGTTCCTAGGTTTTACCATGAAGCAGCCGAAATATGTAAGCTACCAATGCGAAGGATCGAGCTAACATAATGCAAGCTGATTTAACAAGAGATGAATCACTTAGTGACCGTGTGGAGTTTAGAGTCTTGTGTGATATTGGAACCAAGATCCGTGTCTTGGACCTGGATTCGCCTGACGTTCTGGTAACACCATTTTCTTCTCCCTTTTTGTAAACTCCTCAATCACATCATTGTTTTTCCTATTGCTGCCTCGGTCGCCACTTTTTTTCGTGTGCTCTCTGTCACTGTAAGTGGCATCAATCTTTATTTTATTTTTATTTAATATTAAAAAGTTAAATATATATCATTATCAATAATAATAAATACAAAATTAAAGTACCAAAATTAGGAATAAATATAAATTAGTTCGTGAAAACTGAAAAAATCTGGAGGACTTGACATGTTATCTATTCTTTTATCAAAATCAAGCAAATTCCATCATATCAAAATGATGTTAACGTCATAGATAGGGCTATAAACCAGACGAGACAGATAGTAAACTATTTTAGTTTGATTCAGTCAAATTTCGGTCAACACTTGTGAATGAACTCTAATCAAGTTATTAACGAGCCGAAATGAGATATTTGATAGAAAAAATAAAACATTAATTTTTAATTTTAAAATTAAATTATTAATAATATTAACATTTATATTCTTTTATAGAAAAATATAATATATGGTTTTTATGTACTCAATGTTTAAGTTTGAGCTTCAAATGAGCTAAGTTTGAGAATGTTTCGGTTCTATTTTATTGAGTTTGAGTCGAATTTGATATTTTTAAACTTGAAAGCTTTCAAAGTTGAGTGGAACTGAACTCAACTTGTTCATATCCCTAATTAGACTTATGCTTCTTAAAGTTAACATTTGTATTGCAATGACCTTAGGTAGAAGATGCAAATTGCAATTGATATTATTTTTAGTTGGTGAAAATGTTTATGGAAGAAACCTGGGGAGCCCTACTTTATAACCGTATAGTTGAACATCTCACGGACTTTCTGCCTATATTCCCTAAAGCTAAACTTGGTGTAAACCAAGGGCTTGCTGCAACTCTCTATCACAGTCTCATTAGATGGGCAAAGGAAATAGGCAGCCGAAAACCTTTCTTTTGTTGGATGCGTGAACACACAATGTTCAACACTTGTATAAAAACCATTGCTCCAAGCCTGCACAAACATCCATCCTACTCAGTAGCCTCTTTTAACATCGTGGGAACCTATAAACAAGTTTTATTTTAACCTGAAATAAATCTCCAATGTTGATGATTAAAGCATCGGGATTGGGTTTAACAGAAATCCATTTCCCATCTTTCACTAATTGTAAACCCCCAACCTCATCTTGACGCAATATGGTGATGAAGTCGCTGTCGGTGTGTGGCATTATACCATAAATGTCTAAAGGAATGGGGCAGGGTGGGTATCTGTTCAGTCGGAGATAGATAGTGCTTGGCAAACAACTTTCCTGGAAAAAACTTGATTTGTTACCTAACTTCTCTGCCAAAATTCCAGCCACTTTCTGAGCAAGACTGGCAACTTTTGTTGCAAACGCTTCCATTGATAATGAGCTGGTTAATACAACGACATGGTTAACATATATACATATGGTTTGAAGAAATAAAAAACAGAAAAAAAGGATCTCCCAACTATGAGGGGGTGGGACCAATCACACAGTAGGGAGTAGCAGCGTTATAAATTTCTTTTTCTGAAGGTAGGCAGTGATATACATATTGATCATCAAGAAAAGGGGACCATTGAAGAGGCCGCATCAAGCTTGTCAGACTGGACTGAGTTTCAAGCTCGTCTAAATAAAGTTGTGACCTTCAAGTCTGGAAGGTACGTCGGCCATGGATAAAAAAGAGAACATGCATGGCAAGGATGATGCTGATTTTTCATACACAAAGGGTGCAATGTATCTGTGGTGTAAGTTGATTACAAACATTTTGCAGAGGTAAAAGGTCTGTAGTTTGCGAACCAAATTTGCAGGCATTTGCATCAGAATAGGTGGACCAAAAGTCTGCAGTCTGCAAGAAGAAGACTGCTTGTTTTTTAACGTCTGCAGACTGCTAAAATAAACTAAAATATAAATAAATTGATTTTTTAAACTTAAAAGAGTTTTGCAATACTGAGATTTAAATAATTTTAGTTTTACAATACTGAAATTTAAATAATCCATACAACTACAATAATAAATTATTTAAAATAAATCAATCCATATTTTAAAATAAATCAATTCGTAATAATAAATTATTTAAAATAAATAAATCCATATTTTAAAATAAATCAATCTATACTAATAAATTATTTAAAATAAATCAATCCATATTTTAAAATAAATAAATCTATACTAATAAATTATTTAAAATAAATCAATCCATACAACTACAATAATAAATCAATCCATATTTTAAAATAAATCAATCCGTACTAATAAATTATTTAAAATAAATCAATTCATACTAATAAATTATTTAAAATAAATCAATCCGTACTAATAAATTATTTAAAATAAATCAATTCATACTAATAAATTATTTAAAATAAATCAATCCATATTTTAAAATAAATCAATCCATACTAATAAATTATTTAAAATAAATCAATTCATATTTTAAAATAAATCAATCTATACTAATAAATTATTTAAAATAAATCAATCCATACAACTACAATAATAAATCAATCTATATTTTAAAATAAATCAATTCATACTAATAAATTATTTAAAATAAATTATTTTAAAATAAATCAATCCATATTTTATTAATAAATTAATTAAAATAATTTATTTTAAAATAAATCAATTCATATTTTATAATAATTTATTTTAAAATAAATTATTTTATAATAAATTATTTTAAAATAAATAACCTTATTAAATTATTTAAAATTATTTTAATAAATAACCATATTTTATAATTGTTCTTGAAGAGGTTTAAAGACCTTTGAAGACATAAAATCATATATGCACCAAGAAGATCTCACGCAGACATTAGAAGAGTTTCTATCTTCTAAAAAATAGACGGTCTGTGAACTCTAATATCTGCGCTGTACAAACATAAAAGATAGGAAGAGTTTGTACAGTAAAATCAAATTAAGCCTTAGGAAAAAAGCTACTGAAACGTTGCAGCAGCTAATTCCGCAAAGAGGGTGACACCTCACACATTTGACTACGGAGCTGTGGCTCCTGATGTTTACATCTGATAATAACTCAGTCTGAAGCTTAGTCCCCAGTACGAGTTGACAGAGAGAGATAAGCGACTATGGCCATGGAAAATTAAAATAATATTGAGTTTTTCTTAGCACGGATTCGAACCGAAGTTCTATAGTGCTTGAGACCTTATTTATTTTGATGATAATATCATTTTCCCTTTTTTTATTTGCATTAACTTGTGACTTATATTTTGAAATTTATTTTAATTTTCAATGATATAAAAACTAAAAATTAACGATAGTAAATAAAAAAAATAAAAAATAAATTAAGTTATTATGAAATTTTATAGTTTATATATCTATTATATTTTTATTCAATAAAAAATAAAATAAAATTATTTTTTTAATATAATATAAGTTCCACTCAAATAACTAATTAATATAAATATTTTATTTTTATTTTTTGTTGTCCTCTCAGTTCCTCAAGGCTTTGTAATAAATAATTTGAATCGACTCGTGCACACACCTGGTAGGTTTTGTTATGAATAATTCGAATCAACTCGTGTAACACACCTGATTTTGGTGAGTGAGTCTCTCAGTGGAGATTTTCTACATACACAAGGACTCGAACTTGAGACATGCTTAAGCGATATCAAGTTGCATACCACTTGAACCAACCATGTTGATAACATTTCTTTACTTTTAATTTATTTTAACACCAAGTAAAATGATTTGAATCTTTTTAGTTACTTGATGTTAAAATAAATTAAAAAATCATTTGTATCCATTAATTGTTTGAGTAACACTTTTAATTCTAGTGAAAAATGATTTTATTTCATATTGAATAAAAATATAATGCATATGTATAAATTATAAAATACAATTACTTAATTTAATTTTCTATTTTCTATTTAATATAGTTAATTTTTAATCTTTATATAATTAAAATTTTTAAAATATATAAGTAATAAGGTAACATAAATAAAATAAGGGAAAATTGATATTTGTCATAAAAAAAACAAAGTGCAACATTATTTATAAAGAAAATATCTGTAAGAAAAATAGGTTAAAGAATAGGGATAGGGGATTTCTATTCAATACTCATCTGATAAAGAAATAAAAATTTGTGATACTTGAGATATTAGATTTATACAATTTGGGATCACTCATGTTTATCCCAACTTTTATTATTATTATTTTTCATTTCTATTCTTTCTCCTTTTCTTTTATCTTTATCTTTCATATCTTTAATTTTTTATTTATATATTTTATTTTTTATATTATTTTTAATAACTCTTATCATTTCTGATAAAAATAATTATTTTTTTTGTTAAATCTTATATTGATAGATGTTCGTAATAATCTGGATAGAATGTATTGAGTTATGATAATAAGTTCATTGCCAATGTGTTACCATCGTTATTTACTTTACGATAATAAGCTCAGCTGGTTTCGCAGGTCTCGTCCATTCTCTTACAAAGACATAACTGGGCACCACTTCTTCAAACTCTTAATCTCTCCTCCAAATCCTCCGCAAAACCCAACTTCACCCTCAAATCTCTCTAGCTTTCTTCGACTGGGTCAAACCCATTTGGGTTTTAAACCGGACCTCAACTCCCAATGCCATATCATCCGAATTTCACTCGGCTCGGAGTGTCCCCATCCGTGGACCAAATTTTAGACCTTCTGATCGAGTCGCACCCTGCACCCGTCGTTGCAGATTCTATGATTCAGGCTTGCAAAGGTAAAAATTTTGATCCAAGTGCGTTAAGTTCGTTGATCAAATGTTATTCGAAAAGGGTCTTTTTATGGAAGGACTAGTGGTGTTTACAAAAACGAGAAGCTGCGCATTTGCTCCTTCGATAAGTGCTTATAATGAGCTGCTTGATGCTTTACAGAGAGGAAATGAGGTGAAACTGCTTGATGCTTCAGCTTTACAGAGAGAAAATGATAACCAATGACCACTTTTAGGGAAATGATGCTGACCCTGATTCATCTTCGTGGTCATTGGTTGCTCGGATTCTTTGTAAAAGTGGGAAATTTGAGAAAGTTGTTAGATTGATAGATAAGGGCATTTATAATTCTGAAATTTATGATCTTGTAGTTGATTTTCATAGCAAAACTGGGGATTTTGAAGCTGCATTTCATCGATTAAATGAGATGAAGGACAGAAAACTTGAGACTAGTTTTGTACCTGTAGCTCAGTACTTGATGGGGCTTGTAAATATGATAATAGAGATGTGATTGAGAGGATAATGAGGATGATGATAGAGAAGCAACTGCTTCCAAGACGCCAAGTTTCAGGAAATGATTCGATCATCCAAAAGCTTTGTGATTTGAAAAGGACACATGCAGCTGAAATGATGTTTAAGAAGGCTTGCGGTAAGAACATTAGAGGATGATACTTATGGATCTTTATTAAAGGCAATGTCCGAGGTTGGGAGAATAGATGAAGCGACAAACATGTATGGTATGATGCTGAAAAGGGGAATTAAGGTAAAATAAAGTTGCTATTAGTGCATTTTTAAAATTATTTGCCAGGAAGATTGGTTCGATGATGGATATGGATTGTTGGTGAACATTATGAAACAAGGACATAATCCTTGTCCATCTCAATTGTCCAAATATATAAAATCACAGTGTAGAAGAAACAATTGGAGAAAGGCCGGAGAACCGTGGATGTGATGCTAGAGAAAGGGTTATTGCCTGATTCAGTTCCTTGTTGTTTGGTGATAGAGTATTATTGCTTTAACAGGGAAATGGATAGAGTTGTTGCATTGCATAATAAGATGGAGAAAGTGAAGTTTAGATGTAACAACATACAACATGATTCTTGAAGGGCTATGGGGGGCAAAGAAAGCAGAAGAAGTGGTTCCGGTGTTTGATTATATGATAGGGTTGAACTTGATTGATAGTGCAAGCTTTACTATCATGATCCGTGAGCTCTGCCGCTTGAAGGAACTGAGAAAAGCCATGAAAATTCATGATGAAATGTTGAAAATGGGCCCTAAACCTGACAAGCGTACGTATAAGCGGCTGATTTCTGGATTCAAGTAATTTATATAGCTAATGCATTTATCACATGGCAATTACACTTTGCAGAACCGACTTTTTGGGTTATGCGGCAGTCTAGGTCGTTCGAAATGGGAGTACGATGATAATTAAGATTTGGCTTTGATACTATCCGTCACGGCATTGTTGTGCATTTCTCGCACAACTCGATTATTAGGATGTACAACGCTTACATTTACATTTTCATTTCCCCTTTTTCGACATGAGATTGAAAGCACCATGCATAGGTTGTGACATGACCGATGCATCTCACTCCATTTATTATAATCTGGATTATGGAAGAATGATTTATGATATGAAAATGCTGATTATTAAGGATGCCTTTCCAAATGAAAGGGCTGATTATGAGCTTATGTCGCCAAATTTAAGGATTCAAAGCAACATTATTTTGGTATAAATTGTCACATTCTAACATCATTTATTATTCGATGGCAGTGTCAATAAAATAGGAGTAATTTTAAACTTACGTAATTAAATTATTTATTATTTATTAAAAAATTAACGATCAAAATAGGTAAATTGGTTGAAATAATGTCCTCTCCTTTAAAAAATATTATCAAAATAATCCACCTAGAATATTATTTCCCAGACAATGGCAAGGAGAAAATTGTTATGTTACATGCCCTTCAGAAGACTCTAGGAATGCAATGAATCTTCAATTGAAAACTTAAGACTGCATTGTGTCTTCGACCTTTCCATGCGTCTTCTCTTTTGCAATATAACAATCGCCCTAATCTGAAAAATATGTTCGGGTGGATTATTTTGAGAATTTCTTCTCTCAAGGACAGAAATGATCATCTAGCTCAGTTGGTAGAGCACAAGGTTCTTAACCTTGAGGTCATTGGATCGAGTCCCACGGAGGGCATTTCATAATTCGGAGGTCTCTTACGGAAGCTGCTCTCAACCTGATATTACGGGTAGCCTACTATCTTATCTCCCCCTACTCCATGTATATGGGAAAAAGGGACAACCATTTTTTTTTTCTCTCAAGGACACTAATGTAGCCATTTTGCATCAAAATAAGAGTAAGAAAGAAAAATAAGTTTGGCCCATGAAATTTTGTTTGTTGGAAATTGCTCCCGCTGTAACCATTGTATATTTGACGATTTTTCCCAAAAATTACTTTTTTCAACTTTATTTTTCTATCAGACACTCTTTTATTTTATTTTTTAATCTAACACCCTTTGCAGGAATGAGCGTCTATGCACCGCGCCTTCCGTGCCTTAGGCCACATGTTGAAAGTCACGGCCTATGTACCGTGCCTTGCGAAACTTGTAAAAATCGAGTGCTAATTTTATAAATATTTTTAAAATTATGCTAAATATGTAATTAATTTATGTTAGGGTGATATATATATACAAATGTCAATTTATTTATTTATTTTTGTATGTGCATAAAAAAAACTTTATGCATTAAAATCTTTAAATATTCTTTTACAAATTATTTTATAACTCGATAAATTTTGATTTTTGCATGAAATTACACAATATGTATAATCTAGTGTAAGAAAACTTTAAGTGTAAGTAATTTAAAATATGAATAATTTTATAAAAGTTTTATAACTAGTATTTCTTTTATAAAATGATGATGATGATAAAATTTTATAATTTAAAAAATTAAAATTTCATATATTTTTGAAAAATTTATTAACTTTTAAAATTAATTGTTTAAAAATATAAAAATATTAAAATAAATTTTTAATTACAATTGAGGGATCAAATGAATTATTATTCGTTAATTATTATTTTTTAAAAACAATTTAATATTTATTCATTTTTAATTACAATTGAGGAAGCAAAGAAGCTTGTATATAAGAAATATAAATTACTACCACATACCTAAGCGAAATGGTAAATGAGCAGTAACATATGAGGTGTGTACAACTTGTTGAACTTAGCAAATTTTAGTAGAATTTGATTTGAACCACTTATTTTTTAACATTTACTTTCGTATCTTCATCACTGCATCTTAATCATTTTGTGTATTTTGATATATTAATTATAAAACTTTTATAAAATTATTCATATTTTAAATTACTTACACTCAAAGTTTTCATATACTAGATATACATATTATATAATTTAATGCAAAAATCAAAATTTTTATGAGTATAAAATAATTAGCAAAAGAATATTTAAAGATTTTAATGTAGAAAGTATTTTTTTTTCACACAAATAAATAAATAAAGTTGATGTTTTTACACAAATATCACCTAACAGAAATTAATATATTTGACACCATTTTAAAAATATTTACAAAATTAGCAATCAATTTTTTACACGTACCTCAAAGCGCGATGCATGGTCCGCATCTTACTCCACGTGGCACGCGTAAGGCGCGGTGCATGGCCAGTCTTCCTACAAAGGATATTAGATCGGGAAATAAGATGAAAGAGTGTAACAAAAAAATAAAGTTGAAAAGGGTGATTTTTGGAGAAAATCGACTGTATATTTTTCATACCAAAAGCAGAAAATTGCGGACTAACAACCGCATAGACTTGGTATCTAATAAAACCTTCTTCAAGCGTTAGGAAACTGGAATCCATCTAAAGAGTATTCTTTGTCAAGGAAAAGGAAAGAGATGATATATTCCCAACTTTCGGTCCACATCCTTCATTTTCACTTTTAGCATGTGATTGATGAGTCACTGGCGATCACATAGGGAGCATTTGGACGGCTACAGAAGGCTCTGAATTATGGTGGTGACCCAAATCTAATCCCTACTCTTTTTCCTCCCATCCAACTTTGCGTACACCTGCAGGCAGCAGTGTCGATTCCTCGTCCTCCAATTATAATTGCACCCTTCATTTGTGCTATAAGAAATCCCTACCCTTTAAGCTAAAAGCAAATGAATATGAGGTCACTATGGTCATCTGAATGGCAATCCAGGGAGACAGTCCCTTTTTGGTTACTTAGCTTAGCCCACATGTTATTCTCTTTATGGCAGATTCATTTATCCTATATTCCCATGGCATCGTCACACTTGAGAAGAAGGGAAACCTTTCGAGAGAAAATAACCAATGGAAGAACAAATTGATTTGGTCGGGAAGGCATTTACAGATCATTACTACCATCTTTTCGATAATGATCGGCCAGCTCTGTCATCTCTCTACAGACCTTCCTCCATGTTGACGTTTGAGGGCCAAAAGATACTAGGTGTTGAGGACATCACTGCTAAGCTTACCAGTTTGCCCTTTGATCAATGCCAACATGTGATAAGCACCACTGATTCACAGCCTTCTACTTTCGCTGGTGGCATTGTCGTCTTTGTCAGCGGCAGCCTGCAGTTGCCCGGAGAGGAGCACCATTTACGGTTCAGCCAGGTTAGTCATTTCGTACTCTCATTCTTTATTAATGAACATTTCCATTCTCATTTTTTGGTCTAATTTTGAATTATGTTGCAGATGTTTCATCTAGTTCCCATAGTTGAAGGAAATTTCTTCGTGCAGAATGACATATTCCGCCTCAACTATGGATGAATGGTTTTTCCCCATTTGTGGTGCAATATACATTTACTTGAAGGAAACACATTCCTCTTTATCTTTCACCACTGATCAAATTGTTCCTCTAGTCATTGCTTTATGATCTTTCTTGGTGGATATACGATACTAAAATGGCTTTTTAAAACTGATTGGGCCATTTCGATTGTGTTTGTTTGTATTGTGTTAAGAGTAAAACGCCCTCAGCTAGACTCATGTCCTTCTAAAGTTGAACGATCATAAACTAGTGCAAGTTGACGTACAACACAGAGCATTTTACCACAATTTAAAATAGTTGACCTTACTATCCTGTTGTTTTTTCAATTAACCATGTCGGGTTACCCTACAGACCAAATTTCCTTTTATAACTAGACAAAGTTCTAGGGTAAATATGAAAAAATGACACAAAAAGAAATACTAAGAAAAAGAAATACTGGAAGACAAGTGCAGGTCGAGCAGGTGAGTGATTGAATATATTGGTTTTTTTTTTGTGTTTAATGGTGAATTTCAGCATTTCCATGATGGCTCACGTTATAAGTGGAAATAAAATCCCCCACTTGAATTCTGAAGTGGCAGGCATTGCCATATAATGATTCCTTGATATCCAAGGCTCTAGAAATTCTACCATTCATGATTAAATTACTCCAAAATTGTCAATAATTAAAGCTAGTGAGGAAAGAGGTTTGAACGTTTTAGCTTTAGTCCAAGAAACAAAAGGTTCGGGCATGTTCCTGAGCCGAGCAAGCCTTAGCTTGAATACTGGGAAAAAGGAAAAGCCAAAACATGTTTACTAATGTGACAATGTCCCACTTTTCCAAAGTCGACAAAATCCACTGAAAAGATCAGATCATCTCAAATCCAGGGCTAATGATAACTTCCATTTTCATTAATGGTGTTGATTAAATAACACTTCTTTCGATCTACGTGTCATAATTTCATACATTATCCCCTTAATTTTTGTTTATTAATGATTTGATTAAGGAAAATCCCATCATTGAGTCCCTTGCTTATTTAAGGATTGTTTAGGCCAAAAGAGCCTACGACCGCAGGTAAGCAGATCAAGCTCACCTAATATCATGGCAATACCCGTCAGCCTCTACTAGGCAGGCCAAGAGCTTCTTAGAGCAGGATTCTCCCCCTAATTTTCACATCGGTACTCCTCATATGCTTAGCTGCTCTGGCTGCCATTCGTTTAGTTAGATTTAGCTCCTGTGATACTAATTATCGCCTGCCATATGACTATTGCGAGAGTGTTGTTGACTAGAGATCATGTACATCATTGCTCACCGAAGTAGCGTCAAGCAAAAGCATGAGAATGAAGGATGTCCATCTGCTACATTCCTTCTTAGAGCGATCGGCAGCTCATATGCAAAGTGCTATCAACTGGTCACAGCTTCAATGATGGGATCAGTAGTCACAGAGGGCAAGCGAGTCTCGACGATTGCCTGGAGTTGATGGAGTTATCCAGAGATAGGATCATGGATTCTATCGTTGATGTTGAAAGACGAGATGTTAATTGGCATAAATGGTCAGTCATGGCTAAGTAGCGTGCTTACTAACCATGTCACATGCTGGGATGGGCTACAAGGGTCAGTGAAGAGCCTTATGGAACCAGTGCTCGGTGACCTTATATCGAGACCAAGAACTTCCCTAGCCATTCTGGTTTCAGTTTCTCCTATTAACACATAATTTAATGACGATCCGTTGGTTGATGGATTTCCATCATGGGTCGGAAGAACAATCGAAAGCTTTTACAGGCTTTGCCTAATGAAGTCAAGGCCAATGTTGTGGTGGCCAAGGATGGAAGTGGCAACTACAAGACGTTAGGAGAAGCTGTGGCAGCTGCACCAGATAAAAGCGAGACCAGATACATAATTTATGTGAAAAAGGGTACTTACAAAAAAAAACGTTGAGATTGGAAAAGGAAAGAATTTGATGATTGTTGGTGACGGCCTGAATTTGACTATAATCACCGGTAGCTTAAATGTCGTCGATGGATCCACAACCTTCAATTCAGCCACCATTGGTAAAATCCACAACCTTCAATTCAGCCACCATTGGTAAAGATTTGTTCCTACTTGAATAATTAGATTACAGTTATTATCCTTCATTGAACCATAAGAGCAGCTAAGGCAGTTTTGCTTTCTACAATGCAGCGGCTGTTGGTGATGGATTTATGGCACAAGACACAAGATCGATGCTTACCAAGACACACTTTATGCCCACTCGAACCGCCAATTCTACAGAGATTCCTACATCACGAGCACGGTGGACTTCATATTTGGTAATGCAGTTGTGTTGTTCCAGAACTGCTAACTCGTGGCCTGAAAACCCATGAACTCACAATCAAATATGATCACTGCTCAAGGCAGAATAGACCCAAACCAAAACACTTGGACTTCGATCCAAAGCTGTAACATAATAGCAAGTGCTGATCTTGAGCCTGTTAAAGCCTCCATCAAGACATATTTAGGCCGGCCCTGGAAAGAGTATTCACGAACTGTCGTGATGCAATCCTACATTGGTGACCATATTGACCCTCGGGGTGGTCAGTTTGGAGTGGGGATTTCCTTGAAGACATTGTACTATGGGGAGTACATGAACATGGGACCAAGAGCCGACACTAGCAACCTAGTGAAATGGCCAGGCTTTCATGTCATTACTAGTGGCGAAGAGGCCAAAAAATTCACTGTGGCTGAGTTTATACAAGGAGGATCTTGGTTGAAATCTGGGTAGTTCTGCGGTGCGGCGCCTAAAAAAACGGCTAATATACGGCGTGACTAAAAAAAAAACGGCTAATATACGGCGTGACTGGTTAAAAGTGACCGGTTAAAATTTAGACCGATTATTATATTTAACCGGAAATATTATAAAGTACAATAACATACTAGGTATCTTATATATGTAATAGGTAGCTTATATTTACCTATTTTATAAGTAACCGGTATATTTATACCGATAGCATTGCAATTTACCTATTACATTATAATATGTTGAAAGTGTCCATACTTTTTATAAAAAGGATCGATATTTTTTTAAAGTTATGTAATTTATGTTTTAATTTTTTTTAATAGTGTTTCATGTTTTCCACCTACAATATTAATTTAATATTTCATTTGCACAAAAATTATTTGATTGTTTGGATATTTTATAAATAATATTTAGAATTTAAATTTAACAATATTAACCAAAGATAATAATAAATATGTAATATATATGTTTATTGTTTTTAATTTAATAATATATATCGTAACGTAAAAAATAAATCATTAGACGCGTATAATTACTAAATTAACATCTTAAACTCACTCAAAGATAACCTTAAATTAATGTTTTCTACAGTGAAAAAGTATGACACTTTTATAAAAATAATAGATACTTTACAACTACCTATTATATTATATAAACGATACCTATTACATTATATAAGCGCTACCTATTACATCATATTTTTACCTATTATATTGAAAGTATCCATAATTTTTATAAAAAGGATCGATACTCTTTTTAAAGTTATTAATTTATGTTTCAATTTTTTAATAGTGTTTCATGTTTTCCACACCTACAATATTAATTAATAATTTCATTTACAAAAAAATATTTGATTGTTTTGATATTTTTATAAAATAATATTTAGAATTTAAATTTAACAATATTAACCAAGATATAATAAATATGTAATATATATGTTTATTGTTTTTAATTTATTAATAATATATATCGTAACGTAAAAAATAAATCATTAGACGCCTATAATTACTAAATTAATATCTTAAAACTCACTCAAAAGATAACCTTAAATTAATGTTTTCTACAGTGAAAAAAGTATGGACATTTTTATAAAAAGGATAGATACTTTACAACTACCTATTACATTATAAACGATACCTATTACATTATATAAGCGCTACCTATTACATCATATTTTTACCTATTATATTGAAAGTGTCCATACTTTTTATAAAAAGGATGGATACTTTTTTTAAAGTTATGTAATTTATGTTTCAATTTTTTTAATAGTGTTTCATGTTTTTCACCTATAATATTAATTTAATAATTTTATTTACACAAAAAATTATTTGATTGTTTTGATATTTTATAAATAATATTTAGAATTTAAATTTAACAATATTAACCAAAGATAATAATAAAGATGTAATATATGTTTATTGTTTTTAATTTAAAAATAATATATCGTAACGTAAAAAATAATCATTAGATGCCTATAATTACTAAATTAATATCTTAAAACTCACTCAAAATAACCTTAATTAATGTTTTCCACAATGAAAAAAGTATGGACACTTTTATAAAAAGGATAGATACTTTACAACTACCTATTACATTATATAACGATACCTATTACATTATATAAGCGCTACCTATTACATCATATTTTTACCTATTATATTGAAAGTGTCCATACTTTTATAAAAAGGATGGATACTTTTTTAAGTTATGTAATTTAGTTCAATTTTTTTAATAGTGTTTCATGTTTTCCACCTATAATATTAATTTAATAATTTTATTTACACAAAAAATTATTGATTGTTTTGATATTTTATAAAATAATATTTAGAATTTAAATTTAACAATATTAACCAAAGATAATAATAAGATGTAATATATATGTTTATTGTTTTTAATTTAAAAATAATATATCGTAACGTAAAAAATAATCATTAGATGCCTATAATTACTAAATTAATATCTTAAAACTCACTCAAAAGATAACCTTAAATTAATGTTTTCCACAGTGAAAAAAGTATGAACACTTTTATAAAAAGGATACTTTTACAACTACCTATTACATTATATAAAAGATACCTATTACATATAGCGTTACCTATTACATCATATTTTTTACCTATTATATTGAAAGTGTCCAGGACGATACTTTTTAAAGTTATGTAATTTATGTTTCAATTTTTTTTAATAGTGTTTCATGTTTTCCACCTACATATTAATTTAATAATTTCATTTACACAAAAAATTATTTGATTGTTTTGATATTTTATAAAATAATATTTAGAATTTAAATTTAACAATATTAACCAAAGATAATAATAAATATGTAATATATGTTTATTATTTTTTATTTAATAATATATATATTAACGTAAAAAATAAATCATTAGACGCCTATAATTACTAAATTAATATCTTAAAAACTCACTCAAAAGATAACCTTAAATTAATGTTTTCCACAGTGAAAAAAGTATGGACACTTTATAAAAAGGATAGATACTTTACAACTACCTATTACATTATATAAACGATACATATTACATTATATAAGCGCTACCTATTACATCATATTTTTACCTATTATATTGAAAGTGTCCATACTTTTTATAAAAAGGATCGATACTCTTTTTAAAGTTATGTAATTTATGTTTCAATTTTTTTAATAGTGTTTCATGTTTTCCACCTACAATATTAATTTAATAATTTCATTTACACAAAAAATTATTTGATTGTTTTGATATTTTATAAAATAATATTTAGAATTTAAATTTAACAATATTAATCAAAGATAATAATAAATAGTAATATATGTTTATTATTTTAATTTAATAATAATATATATCGTAACGTAAAAAATAAATCATTAGACGCCTATAATTACTAAATTAATATCTTAAAACTCACTCAAAAGATAACCTTAAATTAATGTTTTCCACAATGAAAAAGTATGAACACTTTTAAAAAAAATAGATACTTTACAACTACCTATTACATTATAAACGATACATATTACATTATATAAGCGCTACCTATTACATCATATTTTTAACCTATTATATTGAAAGTGTCTATACTTTTTATAAAAAGGATCGATACTCTTTTTAAAGTTATGTAATTTATGTTTCAATTTTTTTAATAGTGTTTCATGTTTTCCACCTACAATATTAATTTAATAATTTCATTTACACAAAAAAATATTTGATTGTTTTGATATTTTATAAAATAATATTTAGAATTTAAATTTAACAATATTAATCAAAGATAATAATAATATGTAATATATATGTTTATTATTTTTAATTTAATAATAATATATATCGTAACGTAAAAATAAATCATTAGACGCCGATAATTACTAAATTAATATTTTAAAACTCACTCAAATGATAACCTTAATTAATGTTTTCCACAATGAAAAAGTATGGACACTTTTATAAAAAGGATAGATACTTTACACTACCTATTATTTATTAAATACCTATTACATTATATAAGCGCTACCTATTACATCATATTTTTACCTATTATATTGAAAGTGTCCATACTTTTTATAAAATGATCGATACTTACGAAAGTATCGACACTTTCAATATATCCGGTATCATTTACCGGTTTTAATCATTTTGATACCGGTTTTATCATATTTTTACCTGTTATAATCGTTGTGGATCGATATTTTTTTTAAAGTATCGACACATTAAGCGCTAAAACTACTTCTCTTTTAAATTCACAAAGTGTCGATCCTTATAAAGTATCGACACTTTCAATATATCCGGTAACGTTTTACCGGTTTTATCATTTTGTTACCGGTTTTATCATATTTTTACCTGGTATATCGTTTTAATATTCCTTCATGACTTAGACCTACTTTTATACGTATGAACACTTTTATAAAAATAATATATACTTTTTTTAAAGTTATGTAATTTATGTTTCAATTTTTTTTAATAGTGTTTCATGTTTTCCACCTACAATATTAATTTAATAATTTCATTTACACAAAAAATTATTTGATTATTGATATTTTATAAAATATTATTTAGAATTTAAATTTAACATATTAACCAAAGATAATAATAAATATGTTTTCCACAGTGAAATAGTATATCCGTAACGTTTTAAATATGTAATATATATGTTTATTGTTTTTAATTTAATAATAATATATATCTTAACGTAAAAAATAAATCATTAGACGCCTATAATTACTAAATTAATATCTTAAAACTCACTCAAAAAATAACCTTAAATTAATGTTTTCCACAATTAAAAAGGTATGGACACTTTTATAAAAAAGGATAGATACTTTACAACTACCTATTACATTATATAAACGATACCTATTACATTATATAAGCGCTATCTATTACATCATATTTTTACCTATTATGAAAGTGTCCATACTTTTTATAAAAGGATCGATACTTTTTTTAAAGTTATGTAATTTATATTTCAAATTTTTTAAATAGTGTTTCATGTTTTCCACCTACAATATTAATTTAATAATTTCATTTACACAAAAATTATTTGATTGTTTTGATATTTTATAAAATAATATTTAGAATTTAAATTTAACAATATAATCAAGAGATAATAAATATGTATATATATGTTTATTGTTTTTAATTTAATAATAATATATATCGTAAACGTAAAAATAAATCATTAGACGCCTATAATTACTAAATTAATATCTTAAAACTCACTCAAAAGATAACCTTAAATTAATGTTTTCCACAATGAAAAAAAGTATGGACACTTTTATAAAAAGGATAGATACTTTACAACTACCTATTACATTATATAAACGATACCTATTACATTATATAAGCGCTACCTATTACATCATATTACATTATATAAACGACCTATTACATTATATAAGCGCACCTATTAATCATATTTTTTTACCTATTATATTGAAGTGTCCATACTTTTTATAAAAAGGATCGATACATTTTGAAGTCAATTGGACTACACTTTGCCCGCTTTGATTCAAAGTAGGTGGACTAATGATGCGAAGGCTTCTGCACCCAGCTATGTTGATTTGAATGTGTCTCCAGAAGTGATATTTTCCTATAATATCATTTTCTACCTATATATTTAATAAAAGTATCGACATTATATTTTTCTTGAATATCACTTTCTACCTGCAATCGTTCCAAATGCTTATTTACTACAAAACCCCAAACAACACATAAAAACCATATCGCGATTACTGTAATATAAAAATTAGGGTTTCGACAACATACTTTTCGATTCTACTGCAGCAACAAACAAACAAACTTCGCTTTAGAAACGCCTTCTGAAATGCAGCAACAATTACGCTTCGCTTTCAAAACTCGTCCGTTCTATCTATTTTCAGAGGAGATTAGCTTATTTTTGATCGGATATGTTATTTATATTTAATCGATACAAATACAAAAGTGTCGATTCTTTTTTATGTCAGGTGTCGACTTTCGAAATGATAATTACCTATTTCTTTGAAAGTGTCGATAATTTATTACACGTACTTACGAAAGTATCGACACTTTCAATATTTCGGTATCATTTTACCGTTTTATCATTTTGATACCGGTTTTTATCATATTTTTACCTGTTATATCGTTGTGGATCGATATATTTTTTTAAGTATCACCCATTATAAGCGCTAAACTGCTTCTCTTTTTAAATTCACAAAGTGTCGATCCTTATATAAAGTATCGACACTTTCATATATCCGGTAACGTTTTACCGGTTTTATCATTTTGTTATCATAGTTTTATATATTTTTTATTTCTGGTCATGACTTAGACCTACTTTATTTACGTATGGACACTTTTATAAAAAGATATATACTTTTTTTTTAAGTTATTTATGTATGTTTCAAATTTTTTTAATAGTGTTTCATGTTTTTCCACCTATAATATTAATTTAATATTTTATTTACACAAAAAATTATTTGATTTTATTTATATTTATAAAATTTAGAATTTAAATTTAACAATATTACCAAAGATAATAATAATATTTTTCCACAGTGAAATAAGTAAAACACTTTTATAAAAATGATATATATATTTTTAAAGTTATGTAATTTTATGTTTCAATTTTTTTAATAGTGTTTCATGTTTTCCACCTACAATATTAATTTAATAATTTTATTTACACAAAAAATTATTTGATATTTTATAAAATATTATTTAGAATTTAAATTTAACAATATTAACAAAAGATAATAATAAATATGTTTTCCACAGTTAAATAAGTATGGACACTTTATAAAAATGATAAATACTTTTTTTAAAGTTATGTATTTATGTTTCAATTTTTTTTTAATGTTTTTTTCATGTTCCCACCTACAATATTAATTTAAATTTATTTACACACAAAATTATTTTGTTTTTGATATTTTATAAAATATATTTAGAATTTAAATTTAACAATATAACCAAAGATAATAATAAATATTTTCACAGTGAAATAAGTATGGACACTTTTATAAAAAGATAGATACTTTACAATATAACAGGTAAAAATATGACAAAACCAGATTCATTATGACAAACCGGTAAAATTTACTTGATATGTTAAAAGTATGGACACTTTTATAAAAAGGATAGATACTTACCGATAAACCCGGTTACCAAATTTTTTAATAGTTTTTCATATTTTATACCTAAAACATTATTAGTTGTCAACATAATAGGTACCGCTAAACCGAATTTATTAAATACATTTTAATGTATCCGGTACTGCCGTATATTAACCTTATATTAACCCGTCTTTCCTGAGATAATCCTAATAAAATCATCAACCACGTTCTAGAATACATCTAACCGGCTATTTCCTGTGAAGTAACCCTCATTGAGTATTGACTTCTTTTGGTGAGTTGAGTAAAACTAAATTCAAATTTAAAAAATTGTTTTTTTATTTGATTTGATTTAAAATAATTTAACTCGATTCGATTTATAATTTTATAAATTTAATTCAGTTCAAAATTTTATAATTGAAGATTAATTTTTTAAGTTTGAGTCGAATTTTTTAGATATGTATGATATATTTATATAATATATGAATAAATATGAATATATATATATATATATATATATATGAATATAATTATAAATATCATTTAAATTATAAAAATAAATAATATTATAAATATTTATAATTAAATTTAAATAAAAATTCAATAATTTGATTTATCTGAATTTTATAAATTTTCAAATAAAATATGGGTTATTAATCAACTCCAACAACTCATAAATTTGTTGACTTGAATACAGGTCATTTCAAGTTTTTTCACCGCTCTCTGCCCCTCCTCTCCTTTCTCTTTCTCTGCCCCTCTTGATATCTCAAGAAAACTCAGCGATTCCTACTTTTGTTTTTCTTTTTTTTTGTCTCCAAAAGCATCTGTCGTCTGTAATCTTCTCTCTCGAGGTATTGGTATTCTCGAGAATTCCATGTTTGTTCTTATTTTTTTAATATTTTTAATTAATTAGAAAGGTGAAGCAAACAAGCAAAATTGAATAAAATAGCAATTATGTTTCTCTTTTTTAATAATTTTTTTTTTAATTTGTAAATAATCATAATAGGAATAGGATTATCTAAGCAACTCATGTTACGGAATTCTGTTATTTTCCTGGATTTTTTTCGAGTTATGTGATAAATTAAGTTGCAATTTCTTGAGAGTAGCTTGTTATTGAAAATCATTTGTTTTATGTATTATTATATAATTATTCTAGTACTTTTAAAAAGATCGAAGTCAAATTGTTCATTATATGCTGAATTTTGATTGCATGTTATATAAGTGATTATTGCTTCTTTTTTCATTTTTGGTTACTGTAGAATGACAGGAGCTAGAGGTAAAGGTGCTGTGAAGAACACAACTACAGCCTTGAAGCCTGCTGATGACAGGTTAGTTATGCTTTTCTTCTCTTTTTACATCATAATTAATTTCACGTACGATAATTGCTAGTCGTGTCAGTGGAGTTTGTTAAGTCATGAGTTTGTTGATGCTTAATGGATTTTTAGATATGAATATGGTTGATATAGGAATATTGCAGTGATGTATATTACTCTCTTATTCTTTTTCAGAAAGGTTGGGAAGCGGAAGGCAACTGTCGATAGAAGCAGGGTTCAGAAAGCTAAGAAGGAGAGAAAAGCTAATAAAGACCCCAACAAACCAAAGAGGCCTCCTAGTGCTTTTGTTTTCCTGTATGTATTTGTATAAATATAATTACTTGAATGTGGTGCTCTATTTTTTTTATTGAGATTAATCTTCTTTGTGTAACAGCGCAGAGTTTAGAACTACTTTCAAGAAGGAAAATCCTAATGTGAAGGCTGTATCGGCAGTAAGTTGCAATCTTAGAGCATGTTATTGAAGTTATGTTTTGGGAATGCTATGGTTGTTAATTTGAATTTCTTTGCTTGAAGGTTGGAAAAGCTGCGGGTGAGAAATGGAAATCCATGTCCGAGGAAGTAAGTTCTGAAACCTTATTATATAGATGTTGTTTGTCAGAATACTCCATCTGCATGGACTTTGACATTGATAAACATCTCCATCTTTTTTGGCTTCAACTTTGGAATTTTGTGGCTTATACTGTATGAAACTCTGAACATTGGCATATGCATTATCATTTCTTCTAAACACTTCCATTGGTGGCGCAAATTAGTGGTCGCAGTAGGTAAAATTTCCATTTTCATGAAAGGGTTGTTCCTAACTGTAATAGTTTCCTTTGATGACTTTATTGCATGTTTATGAAGGACAAAGCCCCATATGAGGCCAAAGCTCAAAAAAGGAAGGGTGACTATGAAAAGCAAATGAAGGACTACAACAAGAAGCAGGTGAACAAATTGCCTTATGATTTCTTCATTTCAAACAATGATTTTGCTCTACTTTTTACTGATTTTTTTAGAACTGTCATAATTGATAGGGAACTTCTGCTAATGGTGTGGCGGATGCTGAAGAGGCGAATGATGAAGAGAATGGAGCCAGTGGAGAGGTAATTTAGTTTTAATATCTGTCTGCATCTCTTTGGGTCATGTTTTTACGTGCATTACTTGTTTGCATGTCCCTTCTATAATCTGATGTTGTGCCACCTTTTGGAAGGACGATGACGAAGAGGAGGACGATGATGATTGAAAGTCGGTGGTTACTTTGGACACGAAATGATTAAACATTGCAGAAAGCATCTATATTTTGTATGTTCATACTTGTGGGTCAAATTGTAGCTCTTTGAATACCTTAGCTTCATGATGCTTTAGTATCTTTCTTGTTTATCCAGTATATATTTACTAACAGGAAGATGCACACCCTAGTGAGATACTATGCATCATGTCTCATTAAATTTAGCTGTTGAACTTACTTCAATCTTTTTTCCTTTGTTGTTCTTATATATATATATATATATATTTGTCAAGACATTTGAAGTCCCCTTGGTGATTAGCATAATTGTATTCTGGTTCCCAAAAAACTTAAATAAACAGCTTTGCCATAATGTACATAAGATGTGACAATAATTTGTGCCTCCACCAATTTATTAACATAAACCCCCTTCATCCACCGTACCTTCTCTGCCGTTGCTGAAAGGCTAGCAACGCCTTCAAAAACTCGGCTTCTCCGAAATCAGGCCATAGTGTTTGTGCAAAGAATAACTCGGTATATGGTAACTGCCATAACATGAAATTGCCGACTGTAGACTCTTCGCTGGTCGTATGAGTAGGTCTGGATAGGGGAATTCTGTGCAATTCGTTGTAGTTCCTGTTCCATTAGAGATATGTTGATGTCAGTAGGCTCGATAAGACCATGCTTTGCTTTTAGAGCTAGCCTTTGGCAAGCTTGAACGACATTTGTAACTGACAGCTATGATTAGTTGAAAATGTGTATTGTTCTTAGTGGTTTCCTCCAAGTTGAGTATCAGTTCCTGAAGGGCCTCAGGGAGCTTAGGTAGATCTCCAATGACAGTTACTCTGATATTTGCCCTGTTATAAGAGCAAGACAACATATCACCACTTTTTTCCTTAGAAGCTGTCAACAAGTCAAAACGGGGAATCAATGGAAATTATGCGAGAAAATTGAAGACTCATAGCATTTATATTTATAGATTAAAAATAACTTTCAAAGGTCAAACAGTATATAAATTAAAAATGATCAGATTAGAGTACAAGGATTACAGATAATTCAAATAGTATATAAATTAAAAGTATCAAATTAGATAAAAGGATTAAATCTGTAACTTCCACTAATACGGGGTCTATTAGTAGAATTTGATCTTTATATTTTATTAAAAGGAGACTCAGCTTAAAGAAAAGCAAGGCAATCGAGAAGTGAAACATTAGGAGCTTTCTTTCTTGAATAGATGCACACTGGTCAGGGTAAAATTCAAATATTCTTTTAAGTAATTATTTTAATATTTTATTGATTGTATCCATCTTAAAATTTTATTTGTACTTGTTATATAAAAATTTATGTTGATGAGAAATTATTTATTATTTTATTGATTATATCCATCTTAAAATTTTATTTGTTGATGTGCAGTAATGTTTGAGAAACTTATATCACAACATAAATTTTCATTCATGCAATTCAAGAACCTATTGTTATCCTAAACCCAATAATCTAGATGATTTCTATCGAGAGATATAAAGAGAAAACAAAAAACATTGGCTAGTTTAATTTTTTCAATTTTCTCTCATTTATCGGTTAACAGCTACAGACTTTAAACATGAACAGCATAACGATAATGGAAGATGAGAAATATATTACCTCAAAAGATCCCAGTATCCTCCTGCATTCAAACAAACTCATTAAAAGTTCCACTTCCTCCTGCAATGATATAATTGCTATAAACTTAAACTCCAACTAAAAGAAACAATTTTCAGAGGTAAAAAAAAAAAACCAGAACAAAACTAACTTTGGGGCGAAACCAATTATCACTAGAGAGAGCAAAGACACTCAGAACTTTTATCCCCCATTTACAACAGAGCTCCACAATCGGATCTCACTGGCAAGTCTCTCGACCGTGCCCATCTCCGGTTCCCGTCCATGATGATCGCCACGTGTATCGGCATTGCCTCTCTCCGTAGTCCCAATCGGAGCGTTCGGTCGACTTCTACTCCCCCATCAAGGGCTTCTTCTTCTTTGCCGTGGTAATTGAGTGTGAAGTGCCCTATGGTGGAGCAGAGTGGAGATTTTGGCGAGTGAGGAGAGAGGAGGATGTTGAATGCGAGGTGGTGGTGGTGTGGCACGTGCGAGAAGGGTTTTGAGGGAAGATGGGTGATGACCGTAGGCGAGGAGAATTGCACAGAGAAGAACATTGGCATTGCTAGGTTTTGGCGGAACAGGGAAAGCTATTTCAGCCAATTTTGTCGGCATGTGGAAGATTTTGGACTTGTATGATTTGTTTTTTTCGTCAATATATAAAAACATTTTATAGTTATAGATCATGATGCCATAATCATAAATTTAGTACTAATGATTATCTTTTTTTTATTTTCACGTCAACTTTTAAATTTTTGTTAAAAAATATTTTTTTAATTATCTTCGTGGTTAAGGAACTTATTGTTATCTCTCGAGATCTCATGTTCAAGCATAGAATATGTCAAAATATAAGTGTTCATTATCAAATAATTGAAAGTCTTTAAATAGATATCACCTTGGATACAACCCAAATTTATTAAAAAATATATAATTAAACATTTTTAAAGAGATTAAACTGAAATTTTATTATTTTTGGAGGTCAAATTGAAAATTTACCATTACCTTATATTTAAATTCTCAAATTTAGAAAGGTTAATGTTGAAAATTTCCCATTAAGGCTACGGTGTCGTGCTCCACACTTCAAAGAAGATAAGATGTCTCTCACAGTAAAGTGGACTATTTTAACATTAGGAAGTGTTAATTATTAAATAATTGAAAGTCTTTAAATAGATATCACCTTGGATACAACCCAAATTTATTAAAAAATATATAATTAAACATTTTTAAAGAGATTAAACTGAAATTTTATTATTTTTGGAGGTCAAATTGAAAATTTACCATTACCTTATATTTAAATTCTCAAATTTAGAAAGGTTAATGTTGAAAATTTCCCATTAAGGCTACGGTGTCGTGCTCCGCACTTCAAAGAAGATAAGATGTCTCTCACAGTAAAGTGGACTATTTTAACACTAGGAAAGCAAAGGCTTGTCCTTGTGTATATAAACGATAACATTGTACATGACAATATTAATGGATTAATACCCAAAATAACATCATTTATCATAATGATATTCAAATAATATTATTTATTAAAATGATTTTTTTGATAAAGACGTGTACATAAAAAAACATATTTTAAAAAGTACGTTTTGTTGGACATTTCTTTATCAATGTGGTAGATTTTTTTGAATAATTACTCTCATATTGATGTCATCCATTATTAAAATAACAATAATAGGCCAAAAATGTGAAAAAATTATATGAATTTTATTTAAAAAATATACACAGTAATATTCAAGATATGCTTAAGCACGAGTCAAACTGGAAAACAACAATATATATATATATATAAATCTTGTATTTGTAAGGTGTTGAGGGTAGTTACATTACTGTAGGGGTTCTTAAGGTTCTAGCGTTTCGGTCTTTGAGTTCTATTAAGTGATTTTGAAGGTATTGGTTATTATTATGGATTCTATGTGTTTTAGTTCGATTTGCAGTGGGGTGTCAGGTTCGGGGAGTATCATAGGATTCTATAGTGTGAAAACGCCTAAGCTTTTTGTCTGAGGTGGTGTGAGTCTTGGTCTTTATAGGTTTTTGTCGAGAAGGTAGATGGGAGTGTTTTAATTGGAAGTTCCATGGGTGTGAAATCTTGTTATTCGGGGTGTTATGGTGGTCTTTTCATTTCGAAGGTCAGGTTTCTGTTTATTAGGATTTGTGCTTGTTGTTTTGGAGCTAGGTAGTCCTTTATTTGCTCTTTCAGTGGAGGCTCGTTCGGCGGATAGGGTTGACTGGTTGGTGTGCTGATGGTTGTTTTCTTTTCCCGAATCCAAGTTTTGGAGGATTTCGAAGAGTTCTGTGTTGGGTTCTTCTTGTTGTTTTAGCGGAGGTTGTGTCTAGTTGTACTGCTGTTCCTACTGATTTGTTCACTTCGACTGGTTTCTGTTTTTCGTGTTGTAGATTTTTGCATTTATTCTGGTTAGTTGGTTCTCTGTTGTCTTCTGTTCTTAGGCAGTGTGTTTCCTAGTAGGATGGTTAGAGCTACTACGTTGGTAGGTTTCGATTATTTTTGTGTGATGTTGTGTGAGTCATGCCTCTATGCTCTTTCCACCTCATGATATATTCTTTTTCTTCCGATAGGTTTAGGGAAGTTTTTTAATGAGATCCATGGGGTAGTGTACCTTGTATCATTATCAATACAAAGTACCCATCTTTCAACAAAAAAAAAATATAAATTTTGTACTCAATCATTCAATATGTTGTGTTCTAAAGACTATATTTAGACGGTTTAAAAAATCATATATAAACAAGACAATATTTGATAATATCACGATAAATTTATTGATTTTAAGTTGTCAAACATAATTTTTTAAATTTAATTAGACTCGTATGAGTACAAGAATTAAAGACAATTTTAGATATTGATATTCAAAAAAATATTTTAGATATCTATTTTTCACATATAAACTATTTTTATTAATTTGGGGTAAATACAAGGTATTATCTGTTCAAAGATAACTCTTAACCATTTAACATTGAATGCTCGTACCCCTAGCATTCCCGGTATTCGAATCCGAGACCTTAAGAAATAACAATAATTTCTTTTACAGCCGAGGTCATTGGGATTCGTACCCATATATATATATATATATATATACCTAAAAATGATCTAATTTGAATATATATTTTTTAAATAAGCCTTAGTAACTCAAAATTATTCTTTTTGATTTACTTTACCGTATGATCTCTTTTTGAATAAAGCTTTCGATATGTTTTACTTTCAAATACTTTGGGTATCTCTCCTTGAAATAAGCCTTATTAACTCAAGAAAATAATGCTTTTGATTTCTAAAAATTAATGAGGTTAAACCGTTCATTCCCCGACTTTGTTAATTGGTGACGGCAACAATTTTAATATTGGTTGCCTATTATCGGTGTTCGTTTTATTCTTTTATTTTATATTATATCTTTATTTTTTAATAAGTCTATTTGTATGACAAGTTTTCATATGCATTTATGACACATTTTATTCCGTCTTTTGACGTGTTTTTCGATCGTTTAACTATTGTTTTCACTTATTTTTTTAAGGGATAATTTGACATCATCATAACTAATTAAGATGTCGCTTATATGTTATATTGTTTATTTTTCCTGCTTTGAACCATCAGATTTAATTTGGATACCCATTATGCGTTCGTGGATAGCTTTTTACGTTGCTCGAGTCTGATTTATGTTTTGTCGGTGGTCTTTCAGTTGTTTGATCTTCTTTTGTGGTTCATTTACCGATACAATCAAATCTGTTTGTATCTATCTTTATTCGAGTTTTATTGGTTAGATTTTAATCGTTCTTTGTATGGTCCTTATGTGATCTTAACTTGCTAGTTTTGTTTCAATTATCATAGGAATTTATCCTAATTTTATACTTAATTTATGATTATAATTATAAATATTTATTGTAATTTAGGATATTTTTTTATTTTAAATAAAATTAGTGATTTTTATAAAAAATAATAATAATGATGTTGATATAAAAAGGATATCTAACTACCAAAAGTTGGATAATCACAGGGTAGAAGAAAGACGAAACATATTATCCATACATAGAGGGAAATTAGAGAGCACCACGACACAAACAGGAGCATGTCCCTAATGGACACAATTTTATGTCAAAAAGACGAACTTACAAGATTTTAAAACACAAAAATAAATTTTCCATATAAAGAAAATATTTAATTTATATGAGAATTTAACAAAATTTTAAAAACGACCATCCCCACCAAACCCTTTCGATCCATTCGTGATCATCTTCATCTCGTAAGAATCACATAAAACCATGTGGTCTACAAATGCATTTGCTGCAGATCCATCACCCATCTTAATCACCTGCAGGGAAGTAGCTACAAATATTTACTTCTCCACACACGTTCGTACGTTTGTTGTGTTGATATGTATATGTATGTATGTGTGTATATATACACGTGTGTATGTATATGTACTGTTTTAAATGTAAGCATAAGCTAAATTGCTAAACGAAAAACAACAAGGATTTCATTTATTGATAGCTGCATGCATTACAAGACGGAAACAAACAAACTCCATAAGATAAGCTCATTTGCAACTACTAATATATACGGACATAATTTAGAAAACACACAAAAGAGAGATCAGTACACACACACAGAACAATGTTGCTGTTGTGTAGTAATTGTAGCCTGTCTTCATCAAGCTTCAACGATGTACCCATCTTTAACCATAGTACCTACTACTATAACATAATATCCATCTCAACTTTGATGTCATGACAACTAATATGCAGCGTAGTAACTGCAAATTCGTCAGCTTTCAGGCAGGCCCCAGATATGAAAAGAATAACAAATGATCGATACATTTTCACTGTCAAACTCCGACGATCGTGTCAATACCGCCGTTGCTTAGAGGCATTTTCGATACGAAAAAGCAAGCCCCGATAACGATGTAGAGCAGTAGAAGAACCAGTCCTTTCATGTAGTGAGAAGTGCCATCCTGCAAATTTGGTAATACAAAATGTTTAGATTCAAGATGTTTTATTCATGGTTGAAATGAAAGAGATGATAGTGTTGTTATTTTACTTGTAAAGTGAAGGCAACAGCGATGATGGATAGAGCGAGTGAGCCGGTTTCAAGGAGATTGAAATTGAGATCCATCTTGATTCCCATAATCCAAGCCACGACAATGCAGAGTGGGACCTAAGTCAACAACATTGAAAATTGTGGAGTTAAACTCAGAAGGCTCCAAAATTTCTTAGTAAACGACAATGAAGGGTTCAATTATTCTAGTTTTCGTACCACAAACATGGAAATCTGTGTTGCAGACCCTAATGCAACACCTAAAGAAATATCCTGCAATATTTGAAATTTATGTGTCAACATATTTGGTTTATTGATAAAACAGTTGCTGATGACACAGTGATATATTTAGTATTTACTCACCAGCTTGTTTTTGAAAGCAAAAATGATAGCTCCTGCATGTTCTGCTGCATTTCCAACAATGGGTAGCAGTATAATGCTGATGAAACTAACAGAAATTCCCCAAGAATCCGATGCGTCCTGGAATATTTAGTTGATTAATTTTCAATAAACAGGCTTTGTTAAATGGTGATTAATTCATTATCAGCAACAAAGTTACCTCAATTGTTTCTACAACATATTCAGAGAGGAGAGAAATGACAGCAGTCATTCCAACAAGCCATATAAATCCACTCCAAAATCCGATCACCGGCTCTTCCTCTGATATTCCATCGCCGTCTTCCGATTCCTGATCGGTTGCATTATAAAGGGTTATTCACCAAAAATTCTAGAAATTATAGTTTTTCGGAGATGAGCTTATGACATTAATGAACTACCTCTTGGGCTTCAAACAATTGCCGGTGTGTGAATAGTTGGAAGACCAGGTACGAGATGTACGCAATCAACATCACAATGCTGCTCGCTCTCGACAACTGCAGCGTAGGATCGGCCGTGAGAGCGGCAGATGCACCACTCATTCGGAACAACAACGGCAACGAATGACACAGTAATGCGAGCAAAAGGAGGAGAGAGTTCACATCGGCTTGTCTCTGTCGAAATTCAACAATGTTTTAACACCCAAATTAGTAAAATTTTCAACAAAATTGAAGATTTGTTAGGTAAGATGGTGCATGTTGAAGTTTGATACGTACTCTATCGTATTTTTGTTCCCTTCTGAGGTTGGCAATACCGCCACAGAAGAGAGAGGTCCCAAGGACCAGAAGCAGGTTCGATAGGACAGAACCGAGCAGGGAATACTTGACCACGTCTATTTTATTTTGGCTTAGTGCAAATATAGCTATGATCAGCTCGGTTGCATTGCCACAGGTTGCATTCAACAGCCCTCCCACTGCAAAATCAAATCAAGATTAGTAAGGTTGGCGATCATGGTAAAACATATATATGTATGTGCAGTGTGCTGATAATAATTTACCTGTCGCACCAGTGTAATAAGCAATTTGCCTGCAGAAAAAGAAATTATGGATAATCAAATTGAATTCTAGAGATCAAGGATCGAAGAAGAAGAAGAAGAAATCAATATGAATATGGCTTACTCGGTGAGGAAACTGACTCTTTCAGCCAATGGTGTAAGTCCAAGTAAACTCAATGCAAAAATCCAGGGCTGTTGATTATTTTAAAGGAAAACTCATAAATGTCAGCCCTTGAATCAAGTGGGAATAATATTCAAATCATATTCGACTTAATTTCCAAATAAGTCAAATTAGTATTCACTCACTGTTTCATCAAAAACCAGCTTCCATAAAAAGAAGAGTAAAAAGAAAGAAAGAAACTCACTCTTCCAAAGCCATAGCACTCAGCAGCAATGGCCAATGGAATAGCAGGGAAGAGAACCGAAAGTTTTGTCCCCAAAATGACCTCTTGAAGATTGGTGAGGAACTGCCTAAGCATGACAAACCGAACCTTGGAGACAAGGGTCAAATCCGATTTTTTCCTCAACGAGGAAGACGACATGTTATGTGCAGTTCTTCCATGGCGAATCTCCTTGCTACAACCCTTCAAGTTCCCGTTCTCCAATAGCCATGGTTCTTGAAGGGAAGCCATTTTTGTATGTTTGCCACACTATTTATCTCTCAGACAACAAAAAAACACTATGGAGGGAGGTGACAAAAAGCAATCAAAAGACTCAAATTCTATTTGGATGAGTTTCAAGTGTGAGTTGCAGACTGTTATAAATAGAGGACACTGGATGCAGCTTCCACGAAGCTTCTCAAAGTAATTTATTTGGGGTTCTTATTTAGGGCAAGACACATGGGCTAAGATGTTAATAATTTTATGGGGAATGTTTCAGTTCCATGATTGAAGTTTTTATTAATATTATATTCTTGATGTTGCATTATTGGCATAGTACACGATTTTGCATTTGTGTCAAAAATTCTATTTTATTAATTATGTTTAGACCTATCGTTATGTTATTTTAATATGTTTATTTACAATTTCGTTGAAATGAAGTTTCAGTTGATATTAAATTTTGAATTTGATCTTAAATTATCTTTTATTTATTTTTATAAAATGTACACTCATATGTGAGAATAATTATTGGAAGTGTAAAAAGAGTGACAAATCTTTATGAAGCCTATAGAGACCTCAAGATGATAATTCTGACTCATATTCTCAATGTTATATATGACGTAAATATATTTTTAATAATTTAATGTAATTATAAGATAATGTTTATTTTAAATATTTTCAACCCTTTGACAATAAAAGTTTAAATACATTTTTACAATCTCTGATGTTCAAACCTAGGACTTCTGGAGATAACAATCATCTCTTTAGCCACTAAAATAACTTGATTCGTACACACACATAAATTTTAATTGTTAATATTCAATTACTAGATTGTTATAAATAATCAAAGTAATAAATATTCATTAATAGTAAGAGATCCTGATGTAAAAGATTTTTTTTATATTTAAGGTTTTTTTCATTAATAACATTTTCATAAATGAAGGATAAGATTGATTTTTTGAATTAGAGTTGAAAATGATATAATCGGTTAATAATTTTTTTTTATTAATCTAGGGTAAATATAATGTAGTAGTTGTTCAAAGATAACCTTCAGTCTTTTAACATTAAATGTTCGTACCCCTAGTATTCCGAGTGCTCGAATCTGAGACCTCAAAAATTGCAATCAATAATTTTAATGTGAGAGAGTTTATAATTTTATTTGTGTAGAAGTTACATTTTATCGTGAAGATGATTTGTAACTTTATTCATATAAAACTTACAAAATTAATATAATATAGGTAAACTACATTAGTTACCATCGAGCTTTAGACGTTGTATCGTTTATATTCTTGTACTTTCAATTTTATCAATTATAACATTGAACTTTAATTTTCGTTTCAATTATACCACTGAGTCATTAAACTGTTAACAGTCAAATCAAAACGAAATCGTTTTGGTAAAATGTCTACATCGGCAACCTTCAGCCATCGTGTCGTTAATGATTTAACGTTTCAGTGGTATAATTGAAATGAAAATCAAAGTTCAATGCTATAATTGACAAATTTAAAAGTTTAGTGGTATAAACGATACAATACCTAAAGTTTGGTGGTATCTGATGTAATTTATCGTACTATAATTTATCATTTGAGGTTGTATAAATAAATCAAAGAAATTAAATTACACTAAATTAATTAAACGACTTAAGTGATTAAAATATATATTTTTCTTTTCAGAACAATTCCGTTTATAAAATATATGCGTTATCATATTCAAATAGACTTGCACTTCCCTTGATGCATTAATGAAAGCAAGTCCAAAATTTTCTTAGCCTCATATAATAAAAACAATGGGAAAATAATGAGCAGTCATGGTTCAACAACCAGTCTAACTGTATTTACTCTTGTTTAATAAAAGCAAGGACAAGGCCAAAGAGGAGCCACGTGAAAGATTTTCATGAACCATACATAATTCTTCATAGCTTTTCCAGAACCAGGAAAAAATTTGATCGTACCATCGCAAGATATTCTGTGGTTTAGACGTTGTTGCACCTTTTGGAGTTGGTAGATATATGTTCACGTCAACTTTTAATTCGATCTTTTTTTGAAAGATTTTAGGCATAATATCAAAATTAGCCCTTAACATTTATTAAAATGATTGTTTTAACTCTTTTTTTTAGTATTTTGACCTATAGCGTTTTATTTTATGGTAAAAGACCTCTAACATTTGAAAGAATAGTCACTTTCAGTAGCGAATTCATTGAGGGTTGAGGCGTGCCCACCCTAAAATCCAAATTTTGTTCGGTTAGGGGTTGTTTGTTTGGCTCTGAATGGAATCATTCATCGTTGAATGCTGAACCGTTCATCGTTGAATGTTGAACCGTTCAATATTCAGCGTGTTTGTTTCGCACCTCTGAATGATTCAGTGCTGACTGATTCAGCAAAACAGTGTTGAATGATTCAACACAGAAGTACATTCTGAATGATTCAGAGCCATTATCAAATAGCATTTCACATTCATAGCTAATTCATACAGAGCCTCTGAATCATTCAGCATTTGAATCATCCAGTGCTTAATCATTCTGAAGTAAACAAACAACCCCTTAGTTACTTATTTTACTGATGGTGCCACCCTGAATTTTGTTTGTGCCCACTTTGAAACCCAAATTGTTTTCGATTAGTTACTTATTTTACTGATGGTGTTCATCCTGAAATTTTATTTGTGCCCAGCACATTCAAAAATTTTATGTTGTTAACATATATGTGCCCACCCTAAAAAATATTTCTAGATCCGCCATTGGTCACTTTGACTCATATTCTATTTTTAGAACATTTTGACCCTCAACATTTTATTTTCGAGTAAAAAAATCTTATTTTAGAGCATTAATCGTGTGTTAACTAATATTTTCTAACTATAAAGGGGTAGTGGGGAATATATGCATTACCTAGGTCTGGTATGTACCCACCCTGAAATCCGAATTTCTTTATATTCGTTGTTCATTTTACTGAAGGTGCCCATGCTGGAAATTTATCTATGCTCACCCCATACGAAAAATTCTATTGTTAATACGTATGTGTAACATCCCAAACTATGAGTTAGTGACCGAATTGTAAAATTTCAGAATTTAGTGATTAAATAAATATTTGAATAGTTCAAGAATTATTTGGAGATATTTGATGAAGGGTTGTTGGTAATTATTAAAGGAATTAGAGGCAAAGGGGTCATTTGACTTGGAAAGGATAAGATAATAATATTTATGGGATAAGTTTGAGAGATTTCCAGAAACTCTCTTTTCTTCTTCTTCTTCTTCCTTCCTCCCGTGTCTCCATAGTAAAGGTAAGTTTTCTGATTAGTGGATTATTTGTGGATTTTTGGTATGTGTTTTGATCATTAGATAATAACTAAGCTTAAGGAAAGCTTAAGTTATCTTAAAATCAAAAGATAAAGGAGTTAGAGAAGATTAAAGATTTGAAGTTCTTGGGTGAAATCTTGAAATAGAGTTATTATAAGAATTGAAAGTTGAATTTGACTTGCCATCAATAAGAGTAAGAGATTTATGAAGTTAGAAAGGATTAATAACAAAGTTGAAAATTTAGTAAGATTCTTAAGTTTTAAGAATCAAGATGAGATATGAAAGATAAAGATGGTTTATATGGACATAAGTTGGTTTAAGTAATGGTAGTTGAGTTTAATGACATGATAGGGGTTTAAAAGAGAAGAATTGAGTGAATAATGGATGATTTTCGGGCTTAAAATATAATTTCTAGGCTATGTGCATCGATGCACATTCAATATGTACCGATGCATCAAAGATAAATCCAGAAATTGTTCAAGGTCCTTTAAAATAAAACATCGAATAAGATTTATGCACCGATGCATAGATAGTGCATCGATGCACCCGTATAGGGATGCATCGATACATAGGGTAGTGCATCGATGCATGCATTCATTAAAAGTTGAAAATAGCTTCTTTTTATCCTAAGGAGCGATAGTTTAGAATATATCAATTAGTATACTGATATGTATCAATGTATTACTATGTAGAATTAGAACGTAATCTCGTTCTGGAACAATTGACGGATTAGAATCGAGTCAAAGCAAGGCTAAGGTGAGTACATATTATAAGTATGGTACAATGGAATAAGACTTGTGATAAGTCTAATTCCTATGTTGATTTTCATAGCATAATAGTTATGAACATGCATACATGATAATTATTATGATACATGCATAAAGTATATATGTTCATATGATTTGATAAATGATATATGTAAATAGATTCAAATGCACATGTTACATGGTAAGTGATATGAGTTATATGATCACAAGAGAAATGACATGTATACTTTCAAATACATATGTTACATGGTAAATGATATGAGTTATATGATCACAAGAGAAATGACATGAATACATGAATATATGAAAAATAAGATTAATGTCCATGGTATACGATATGAGAGCTATAGGTATAGTTGGCATGCTAAGAGTCGAGGGTTCTACGTGGTCCTTCGGGACATATATGTATCCTTTGGAACATTTATAGAATCTTTTGAGACAGATTTGATCCACTGGAATATGTATATGGTTCTTAAGGAGTGGTCATTCGGGACAAATGCAGTACATAAGTCCTTCAGGACAAATTTCATAGCCCCTAGTGAGACCCATACGAGCTGTGGTGACAGCATAGTGCACAACCTCAATGTACTCGAATACCTTGAGTTCTCAAAAATGTACACGGGCCTATAAAAGGATATCAAAGGTAATTGCATTGTTATAGTTATATGTTACCATATTATTATTGATTACATTGATTTGTATATGACATGATTGAATGGATAGATTGCATGTTCATATTTATACGGAATGCATTATTATTATATTTATATGTCTCACTAAGTCTATGACTTAGCGTGTAAGTGATTTACACGTAGGTACCAAGAATCAGGAAGAGTGGAAATAGGGTGGCAAGAACAGCAACACTACTAGAAGATCAGATCAGAAGTAACAGATAAAGTATATCTTTTGTTGTGTATAGTGTTGGCATGTAAGAAAAGTGTCTGTTACAAATGCCCTGATCAATTTTGTCTTGTTTTGGTTAACTTGTGTAAAATAACAATGTTATTTTAAATGTATTGTTATTTTAAATGAAATGTTAAATTTTCCTGGATTTTTTGTCAAGAGTTAAAGTTTGAAAAGTCAATGTGACATCTCGGACTCGTATCCGGGTAGGGTATGGGTTAAGGGTGTTACATTTAATGGTATCAGAGCTACGGTTTAGTCGATTATTGGCATAAATCAGAGTTTAGAGTATCTTATAAAGTATTCATGCCAACAAAATAGTGAAAACTTTTGATATGATATAATAGTAAGTATGTGTTTTTTGCTAAAAACGGTATGGTTATGTTCTTATAGATGTCCGGACATGGTAGCTCTAGAAGTGAAGCGGGAGATGATATGCCCTCTTAAGTAGTAATTCACCTGCCCTGGCCAGGCAAGGTGAGAACAGACACCTTCTAGAGTGCCTGTAACTGATCAAGATGTGTTCTTTAGAACATTAGATGCGATATTGACACGTTTCCAACCTCTTGCTACTTCAACTCTGAGAATGAATGTTGCAAAGGAGTTGAAGGGTTTAGGAGCTCCAGAGTTTAAAGACGAAGCTGAAGAAGGTCCTGTTGTTGCGGACCTTTGGCTTAATGATGTAAAAATTATGTTAGATGGTCTCCACTGTTCTAATATAGAGAAGTTAGATGGAGTGGTCTCCTTTCTTCGTGGGCAAGCAAGAATCTGGTGGACGAACGTCACTATGAGAATGACAAGTGATGAAGTGACCTGGTCATTGTTCTTAAAAGAGTTCAAAAACAAATATATAGGAGACCAGTTTATTAGGCAAATGAAACAAGAATTTTTGAACCTGAAGCAATTGGACCGCACTGTATATGAGTATGAGTGCGAATTTAATAAATTAAGTCGCTTTGCAGCAGAGTTAGTGCCTACATAGAAAGATGCTTGCGAGTGGTTTGTTGAGGGCTTACGCCCGAGTTTAAAAGAGATGCTGATAGTGTTGAACTTATCCTCGTTTCAAGAGGTAGTAAATCGTGCTAAAGCCTTAGAGAGAGCTCAAAATGAAAGATTTGGGAATCAAAGAATCCAACCATCTAAAAGAACTGGGGCTTCATCAAGTTTTAAACCACCTAAGAGAAGTAGAAATTCGGAGATCTCAAGCACAATCAGAGTCGATGGAATCCGTTGCAAGGGAATCAAATCAGATGAGAGCTAGACAGACTCAATCTGTAGGGTCTGGTTATGGACGAGCACAGCAGAGTCAAATTAGATAATGTGAAATTTATGGAAGAAGCCATAGTGGAACGTGTAGGGTAGTTACTGGAGCTTGTTTCCGATGTGGTGAAGTGGGACATTTCATGAGAGATTTCTATTGAGGACAGGAAAACCAGTACAATCGGAGCGATCTGCTTCGATGTCTCAAAGGAGAAGAGGTAGAGGAAGAGGTAGAAGTCAACCTGAATCCTTTACTCAACAGGAAATACGTTCCACTACTCGAGTATATTATATTAATGCTAATGAAGATTTTGATGATCCCGAGATAATGACAGGTATCTTTTTATTATGTAACAGATACGTTAAGATCATGATTGATCTGGACTTGTATATTCATATTAGTAGTAAATTGATGTGAGAATTGAGAATTCAATTAGAAGTTATTTATAGTGATATGGAAGTGACAAATTTATTAGGGTACAGTGTTGGGATAAATAAGATATGTTGAGAATGTTCCATTAGAATTCAGAAAAGTGAATTCCCTGTTAAATTGATGGAATTACTATTCAAATGATTTGAAGTAAGATTGGAAACTATAGAATTAGAGGATCTTTATCGTTCTGAAATAAAAGTTTCTTTACTTCAGTGACAAGATAAGGTAAAAGGAATGTGTGCTATTAGGGGAATATTAAAGAACAAGTGATGGATACTATTATTTTTGGAGGAATTAGAAAATATGTACATCACTAATCAGTTTATAAGACAAAGGTAAATGGAATGTTTGAATGCGAGCCAAGGAAATTGTATTATGGATAAGTGAGAATGAAGGTTTGATGAGTTAAGGAAATGAATGACGAACTATTTTTGATTGGAAAGAATGTATAGTATATGAATAGTTTGATGGTGGGGTATGTTTTATTGGAATAAATGAATTGAATAATGAAGTAGTATGATAGTGAGTGTAATAAAGTTAAATGATTTGTATGTTTGGCGGAAGTAAGAATTGATAGAAATGCTTAAAATGATAAAGAGGGATAAATATAAGGGATATTAAAGGAATGTGAGAGCATAAAGAAAAAGGTAATGGAAGGATTAAAGTAATGAAGTGAAGTTATGATAGCACGAAAGATTTATTGAAGAGGTGATATGGGAAAATGAATAGTAGACGTGTAGATTGTATCTTATTTTATTTTTGTGCAATGAAAACTCGAGGATGAATTTTCTTAAGGGATGGAGATTTGTAACATCCCAAACTATGAGTTAGTGACCGAATTATAAAATTTCAGAATTTGGTGATTAAAATAAAATATTTGAATAGTTCAAGAATTATTTGGAGATATTTGATAAAGGGTTGTTGGTAATTATTAAAGGAATTAGAGGGCAAAGGGGTCATTTGACTTGGAAAGGATAAGATAATAATATTTATGGGATAAGTTTAAGAGATTTCCATAAACTCTCTTTTCTTCTTCTTCTTCTTCCTTCCTCCCGTGTCTCCATAGCAAAGGTAAGTTTTCTAATTAGTGGATTATTTGTGGATTTTTAGTATGTGTTTTGATCATTAGATGATAACTAAGCTTAAGGAAAGCTTAAGTTATCTTAAAATCAAAAGATAAAGGAGTTAGAGAAGATTAAAGATTTGGAGTTCTTGGGTGAAATCTTGAAATAGAGTTTATTATAAGAATTGAAAGTTGAATTTGACTTGCCATCAATAAGAGTAAGAGATTTATGAATTTAGAAGGATTAATAACAAAGTTGAAAATTTAGTAAGATTCTTAAGTTTTAAGAATCATGATGAGATATGGAAGATAAAGATGGTTTATATGGACATAAGTTGGTTTAAGTAATGGTAGTTGAGTTTAATGACATTATAGGGGTTTAAAATAGAAGAATTGAGTGAAGAATGGATGATTTTTGGGCTTAAAATACAATTTCTGGGCTATGTGCATCGATGCACATTCAATGTGAACCGATGCATCAAGGATAAATCCCAAAAATTGTTCAGGTGCATCGATGCACTCCTTTAAAATAAACATCGAATAGGATTTATGCACCGATGCATAGATAGTGCATCGATGCACCTGTCTAGGGATGCATCGATACATGGGGTAGTGCATCGATGCATGCCTTCATTAAAAGTTGAAATAGCTTTCTTTTTATCCTAAGGAGCGATAGTTAGAATATATCAATTAGTATACTGATATGTATCAATGTATTACTATGTAGATTTAGAACGTAATCTCGTTCCGGAACAATTGACGGATTAGAATCGAGTCAAAGCAAGGCTTAGGTGAGTACATATTATAAGTATGGTACAATGGAATAAGACTTGTGATAAGTCTAATTCCTATGTTGATTTTCATAGCATAATAGTTATGAACATGCATACATGATAATTATTATGATACATGCATAAAGTATATATGTTCATATGATTTAATAAATGATATGTGAATAGATTCAAATGCACATGTTACATGGTAAGTGATATGAGTTATATGATCACAAGAGAAATGACATGAATACTTTCAAATGCACATGTTACATGGTAAGTGATATGAGTTATATGATCACAAGAGAAATGACATGAATACATATATGAAAAATAAGAATAATGCCCATGGTATACGATATGAGAGCTATAGGTATAGTTGGCATGTTAAGAGTCGAGGGTTCTACGTGGTCCTTCGGGACATATATGTATCCTTTGGAACATTTATAGAGTCTTTTGAGATAGATTTGATCCACTGGAATATGTATATGGTTCTTAAGGAGTGGTCCTTCGGGATAATACAGTACATAGGTCATTCGGGACAAATTTCATAGCCCCTAGTGGGACCCATACGAGCTGTGGTGACAGCATTGTGCACAACCTCAATATACTCGAATACCTTGAGTTCTCAAAAATGTACATGGGCCTATAAAAGGTTATCAAAGGTAATTGCATTGTTATAATTATATGTTACCATATTATTATTGATTACATTGATTTGTATATGACATGATTGAATGGATAGATTGCATGTTCATTTATACGGAATGCATTATTATTATATTTATATGTCTCACTAAGTCTATGACTTAGCGTGTAAGTGATTTACACATAGGTACCAAGAATCAGGAAGAGTGGAAATAGGGTGGCAAGAACAGCAGCACTGCTAGAAGATCAGATCAGAAGTAACGGATAAGTATGTCTTTTGTTGTGTATAGTGTTGGCATGTAAGAAAAGTGTCTGTTACAAATGCTCTGATCAGTTTTGTCTTGTTTTGGTTAACTTGTAAAATAACAATGTTATTTTAAATGAAAGTTTAAATTTTCCTGGATTTTTCGTCAAGAGTCAAAGTTTGAAAAGTCAATGTGACACCTCGGACTCGTATCCGGGTCGGGTACGGGTTAAGAGTGTTACAGTATGTGTCCACCTTAAAAAATTTATAGATCCGTCAGTGTAAAGAAATATTTTGTCTCAAAATGAAACTTTTGAGTCAAATAGTCAAAGAAAAAAGAATAAGGCCAAAATGACCTTTTGAGCCAACGTTGGTGGGTAATTTTAACATTATGCCAAGTTTTTACGTGTTGGTAAGATTTTGGTGTTTCATTTTCACGTGGATTTTGAGCATGATAAATTATAAATGGAAAGGATCAGATATGATAATAACGTTTGTTTTGCAGAGTTCCGTACTGATTATGGACGACGAGCCTTCCTCGAAACTTCGGGAGGGCGAAAAACAACAAAACGGACGGCTGCGTTATGGATATGGTTTAATTGCCGGAATCTAATTATTTCATGGTTTTAATATTATATTATATTATATTTGTATCTCTATCCTTTTATTAATTAAATTGATTTGTAATCTTTCAGAAAAGCAAAATTTTTTTTATTTTAGAAAAATCTTAAAACATTAATTTTAACGTTTTGAGATCACAAACCACATTATAATTTATATGAATTTCATATCGACATGTCATTATCTATATTATATGTTTCCCACTAATCAATAATTTAAAATCTTAAAAATAAATTAATTGTATATAATTATAATATATATTATTTTAGTTATTATTTTTGTTCAAAAATCACCGGTGTGTTGCACTCATCATCTGGTCTTAGTGGTAAAAGAGAAGATTATTCTCTCTAGTGATCTCGAGTTCGAGCAGTGTGCAGGATGCATACGTTGTCAATAAGTTAAATTTTTTAAATAAATACCATCTTAGAAAACACGTTATAGAAAAAATCTAAAGATTGAGTAAATTAATAAGGATTTATCTTTATTTATAAAGAAATTAGGATCTTAAAGTGGTGTGAGATTGTTGAAAATTTTAAATTTTATCAATCCAAAAAATTAGAGGATGAAATTATGTTGTCCCCCAATATAATCATTTATGTAATTTATTTTTATTGAAAAATATTATAAAATAGAGAAAAACAAAAGTATTAATTTGAGAATAACAAGTTAATTTTGAAATAAAAATTTGAATAAAAACCTAAATTTATGTGTATATCAATTATAATAAGTGTTATACTACATCAATATCTTATCAATATTAAATTTTAATTTATACGAAAAGTTAATATTTTAACAAATAAATTTAAATATGTATATTTCTAGTTTGTCTTTAGGAAAATTTAAATTAAATATAAAAAATATACAACAACATAGAATATAAATATTTTATATAAATATATATTCATAAAAATAATTTTAACAAGTAATTTTTAGTGCATTGATTAGGGAATTCTATACGAATGATTTGACTTTGTGTTCAATTCTTAAATATTGTTTAAAATATATAAAAGAATAAAATTCATTTTATAAGTATATATAATATAAATTATTTTTTTCCTTTTGCCAAAAGAAATTGTAACATTACTGATGTTCTGTCAGAAGTTTCTTGAAAATAATTAAATTTCAAATTATACATGCAAATTCCATGATAGTAAAGCTGTGTTGACCATGGCTATAAGTCCCCAAGAGAAGAAGTTTTGACTTTAGAATTATATATTTCGAATTCAGGATAGTCACGTGCCTACTTTGAACAAGATGTGCATCCGCTACTGCTAAACATGCATTTATGATAGATGTTTTTACGTGAAATTGTATATAATTATTGTGTCTTGTAGTTGTGTTTGATATCTATCTGTGCTTTTGTATCAACTTTTATATCAGCTAAATGTCAAATATGGAAGGAGGAAAGAAGTTTCCACCTTTAAAAATGTAGAAGGCTTTCCACCTGCTATAAAAATTCTGCAATTCATCCAACGTTTTACTACTTAACGAATGCTCTCTGGAGAATGCTTTCCATCCGGCAGAGCTGCTTCCAAGGTAAGAAAACATGGTATCATGCATAATGCATAGTTGCATTTGAGTGTTTTTTATTATTATTTATAAATTTGGTGGGCGTGGTTGGTAGGTATAGCATTAATATTATCTTTACATTTGCAGGAAAATTATTATTTATATGTTTTTTTAAGAATAATGATGGAGCTGAATTCAGTTAAAGGTTCAAATTAGGTTTTGGAAATGGTATGGCCATTGAAGCACCCACTAGCTTGCTCTCCATGTGAAACACTGCGTACCTTTTCTTCTTTTGACATGTTAACTTATATCAACAAATTGAATTAAATTAAATTTGAACTTAAATATATTAAATCTGGTTTTAAAAATTGTTTATGAGAATAAATGAGTTATAGCGGTATAGATTATTTAACTCTTACTTGTGGACAGAGAGTTGTAACCATGGTAGAGTGATAGTTAACTAGTGCTAAGATCCTGTGTCTTAATTAGGAGGTAGAAGAGAGATGAATGAAGAAGAATGCTCTAATCGTCTCTTAGTCTTAGTCGAGAGGTTTTAAAGCAACTCTTAACAATGTTGTCAAACATAAAATTATTATAACTACCCGTAGGTTAGCAGACTCAGTAAATATAGTCAATTGACAAAATTAGCTCTAGTACTTATAAAAAATATATTAACAAAACGGTTACTTTTCAAAGGGTGTTACATATTCGAGGTTTTCTTCCAAAAATGTTTTTCCCAAGTTTTTGGAGTCCATAAAATATAAAAAGGACTTGAAATTCAGGAAAACTCTGGAATTCTTCTAAAGTTTAACATAGCTAGTTGCATGGGCATTATTTCACTAGTCGATTTAATCATTAAATTATTATTTTTCTAGGAGAGGAAGATGGAAATTTCAGCATTGTCTCCATTAATATTTGGAAATGTTACGTACCATTAGTCTGCTCCTTGTCCGTTTCTTACATATTCCCCAAGATATTGCCCCCACAAGCATGTGCAAAGACAGCTTCCGGGAAGTTTCCTCTCCTCACACTCAAATTGCAGCATTGTTTCATGCAAATAATGGAGCTTCTCACCTCTCCACAATAATGTTACTAAGAAACAAGGCTTGTCCATGATACTTTACAAGTTTGAATTATTTCATTTATTTTGGGAATTATTTGTGTACCCAAACTAGCGGTTGTGATTTCTTGATATAACTTCTGAGATTTTTGTGGTGTAGTGTGTAAATCAATGATAGGGAAGGGTGATGGGAAGTGCAGTTTCCAGGAAGTTTCATCTACACATCTTTTGATAAGGGCAACACAAGAATCCTAACAGATTTCTTTTTAAAAAACTAGAGAAATTATAAGGTAGTATTTGTTCATTCCAAAAACAAAAATGTTCAAACTTAAAATTTTTATAGAGAAAAACGTTCATTTACCATTTTAGACCATTTGATGAGTTCAAAAATTCTAACATATTTGTCAATTTATACGGATGAGAAATTTATGATAATATAAAAGAGGGTGTTATTATTCGTTAAAGATTTGAATTTGAACAGATGTATGTGACATTATAAATAGATTAAAATTTCAAATATATTATATGTAATCTCTCGAGATTATTAAAAAATATTGAAAAAGATGAAATTTCTTAGATGTAATAGGATTCTCTACCTTATTATATTTTTTTCTAAAATTTAAATATGTTTAGGAAAGCTATTATTAAATTTAATTTGTGTTTTTTAACACTGAATTGTTTAATACTAACCTAAGACTTGATAATCTTGAAAATATTAATATATTTAATTAAATAATTTTATAATTAAATAATATTTGAATAAATTATTTATAAATTATTTTTTTCCTCAATTAAAATTTTTAAATGTATTCTGTATCAGTTTGAATAAATATTTTGGTTTGATGCAATGATCAGGTACAAAGCTCCCTTAGGGCTAAAAGGGGCCTCAACCCCGGTAAAAATTTATATTTTCGATAAATTTTGGTCTATTATTATTTTGGTTCATATAAAAATAAATATTCAAATTAAAAATACAATAGTTTATTAAATATTTAATTAAGTAGGAGCCGAACTAAAGATGAATAATCTCATGTTCTCAAATTTTTTGCTCTAATAACAATTTATGTCATTGTAAGTTTAAATATTAGATAAATATACATTGTCTTCTAAACTTTGATTTAAATACTTAATAAATCATTATATTTTCTCAAAAAAATTCAATATTTCGACCCTACCAATATTGATACTGACTCTGTCTCTGTCAATCATCCAATATGCTCTACTTGAAGACCTGCTTTGTCACATTCAGTGAAGAAGAGCGATTTCTTACCAATTCCGAGTCTCCAGTCTCCTTGCAGCAAATGACCACACACACACATATATAATATGATATAAACAATGTGATTGAAAGAAGATCAAGAAATAATTACAGTTAAGCTCAATGAAGCTCAGACAAAATATTATCGAATTTACTGAGATCAATGAGATAATCCCATTTTTAGTTTAGTTCAATTATGACAAAAGCATCAACTCATTAATTTTTCTGATCTCCAAGGATTATTACATCAAAGACATGGAGCCCCAACCCAACGTGTTAGAGTAACATTTACCAAAAAAAATGATTAAAAAAATAATAATAATAACATTACTACATACAAAAGGTGACGAAATCAAGAACAAGAAAAGCAGTTGTGGCACTCTAACATGCTTCTCCTACTTCAGGCAATCGATTTAACTACAGCGGAATCGCCTCTCCCTCTCTAAACCTTTCGCAGCGGTAAGCAGCCGAGCATAAAACAAGCACACTCCGGAATGGAATCAAATAGCATAGGATTTGATTACTCAAGTTGCTGCTGCATTGTCTTCGAGGGAAAACATTCTTACGAGGAAAGTTGGAACTTGCCGCTAGGTTTTTTTCTTCTCCATCCCTGACAATTCGGAAACAAGAACAGCATCAGGCCTTGGAATACAGGAAGCAGGCACAAGCAATTTATTCGAAGACTGCATCAGAGAAATGAAAAATAACTGAAAACTTACAAAGGCAATATAATATACGAAGGTCAACGCCGCTAGAACAATGATGCGATTTGAAATACATTATACCTGTAATGCAAATAGGCCAAAAAATGTCAATGCATGCTTCATCTGCATAAAATTTGGAATTCAAATGGTTTAAAAACTCAATTATACAAGTATTTAATTCCACGAAGAGACTCCAATGTGTGGCCGAATATTTCCTGGGCAGCGGTTGCTTGAGCATAGAACCCAAATGCGGTGGAACAGAATTGTATGACACTGAAATTGCAAATGCAGATAAGATTTCATCAAATACTGTACACAATGCATGATTCCCTGATAATTTTCAACAACCAAGCACAAACCTAGAAATTCAACGTGTTCTAATAAGAGATACCTCGAGATAACATAGAAATAAGACGGAATACATTAGCTAAGTCACCAACCTTATTGAGCACAAAAGAATAAGTCCCACATTGAACAGAAAAGAGTTCATTAAAGTAGCTCCCCACCTACAAAAAGGTCCAGTAAATATATGCCAGCCAGCTCATAGTTTCTCAGAATAATTAACCAAAAGGCGGTCAACATAAGATACATTACTTCATAGGTGAATTGTAATGAAAACTAATTTCAGACCAAGCATCATTGCACCAGCAATCACAGCAAGCAGAAGGTAAAAGCAAAAGAATGCAAATGCAGCAGTACCCAGAAGACCTGAAAAGAGAGAACATTGATCACCCATAATTCATATATTTTGAAAGCAGCAAACAGAACGTAAACAGTATAGGAAGTACCCATATATCGTCCAGCTTGATGAAAACCTCATTCAGGAAGGGAGAGTGGTGGATTGATCAGAAGGTTTATGACAATATGAGCAATTCAAGCCACCGAAACAATCAACCTAACAAATTGTCAAACAAAGGCATATTAGATAACTACTTTTAATACATTGGTGTAACCTCATTCTTCAGAGAAAGACTAACAGTTTTTATCCTTTTTTTTCAAAGGATAGAAGCAATATATTTCTCTTTGGTGCATATATAGGGCTTGCACTTTGAATACATGTTATAGCCTCCTTTTTTCATTTACGTGAAGCGCCGTCTTCCAACAGTGTGATGCAAAATATACAAACTCCATAGCTAATTAACAACACAAATGCATGGGGTAAGCACTCACCCTAGGATTCCCAAAACAAGTTTTGCCAAGTATCCAAGAACAGTCAAGGCCAGGAAGTTTCCGCCTGAATTGTCATAGCAAGGAGAGTTAATACAAGAATATTGAGAGAGAGAGGAGGGCGGGGGGGGGGAAGAAAGGTGGGGACATAGGGTATAGGACCGTAATCAAGTGTCATGCCAACAAAGTTCCAAGTTATTTTAGATACCTTTTCTCCTTGAGGGTACATCTCTTCCAAAAGTTTTACATCTTCTTCTAGCTGAAGCAACTCCTGCACATTTAATCCAGAATGTAAAAGCCACAAGTAATTAAACAATAATAAATATGTGGAAACATCAAGTGACAACTACTTTTATCACTCATACCCCTAAAATCCTGTATTAACTTCAACTCTTACCAAGCAACTGCTAAAAACACTGCCACGAAGTAATACAGTGATTGAAATATAACTAAGCTTTAGATTCATAAAGATTACAGCAGAAGCCAATTATTGAATATTCTATTTTCAACCCAAAAGGGGAACTTAGTAAACAGATAACATTAGTAGTAGAGGGGCCTACAACTCATGACTAAAGTTGGTTTGGACAAAATGGTTTCTCATAGAGACGGAAATAGTTTCGGAGATAAAGTAAGTGTAGGATGTCAATAACATACCTTTTCCACAGCTTTAACATTTTTACGCCACTTTCTACCTTAGAGCACTTTTTTCTTCCTGGCGAAGGTCATCAGCTGCTTTCTTCACTTCTCCTGCCCTTTTACCAAGTTCAGTTGCTTCCTACAGTATTGATTAAAATTATGGCCATGAGCTATTACAACATTATCTGAAAATATCGATACTGTTTTCCAAATCTAGTTGTTATGGCATTATCATAAGCAATAAAAAGGAGGGGACCTTAATATATGTGAGCGAGTGATAACAGCCTTCGGACGGTGTATAAATGCAGCAATAAGCCCAAGGGGCAAAGAAGCAATACCTACACCACCAAATATCTGTCGAGAAATTTGTGATGTAAGCAATATATTCTACCAAAAGAAAAGTCAACATTGACTAGAACTCCTAACCAAATTCTAAACAGATCTAATATGGATATTAGCAAGAAGTTCAATACCGAGAAAAGTACTGATCCAACAATCGTTGCAGAGCGACGACATATTCTGGAAAGGTAGTACACATAGTCCATGTTTTCTCTGATGAAGCATTTGCAGTATATGCAGAGCACTGTAACCAAAGAGAAAATAAGGAAAAGGAAGTAAACCGATGAGCTTAAAGAAACTAAGTAAAAGCTGCAATATTCTACAAGAATAAAGAAAGGAAACACTGCATCGTCAATGGGGAAAATAATAACTAACCGCATGAGCTCCGCTGCCACCAATACATGGCGGCCGCTAGAAAAGTCCAATTACTTGTGAAATCAGTAGTGGCAGAAGACAAGTGCCTAACACTAAAATCCACCTATCCAACTAGCCTGATATGGCATAAAAGGGATAAATCATTGGTATGCCGTACGCCAGCTAAATAACTTGATAAGCAACACACTCGCAATCAACAAATTCAAAAAGCAATTTGCTTAGTCTACCAGGCCTGGCTATGTAGAACTTTTTCTTCTTTTGGCTAAGATCTTCTGATTGTAAAAGCACCTTTAATCAAAATTCGATTTAGGAGCATTAACAGAACAGTACAGTGATCAATATTGCTCCTATTCCTAAATTACATTCACCTCAATTGCTCAATAT